>NW_017806170.1:815929-909632 GCF_001891065.2 Hippocampus comes
TATAATCAAATTGTCCCGATATTACACACACACACACACACACACACACACACACACACACACGTGCGCCGCCTCGACTCAAAACAATGACTCCCACAGCGCTGCCATTTTTCGACGCCATGTCGCGCGTGTGCAGATGGCGGGCGCGCTCGGGCCCGTCCTCCATTCACTTTGAGCAGGGCAAAGCGTAATGAGGCCACCGCGGCCATCTGCACAGTATGGTGCGTAGCCATTAGTATTAGCGCCATGTTTGCTCACACATGCTTCAGCTATCTTGTCACATAATCATGTTCTGATGCAGTGTTTTGATATTATTTGGAGAAAATGCAGCAATTGTAAAAAAGTCAGAGGCGGAGCTAGACTTTTATACTGGGGGCCGGGGGGGCCATGGGATGTCCATGTAAGGCTATCTCAGGGGGTCCGCAAAACAAAATATATATTGAATATACACACACACACACACACACACACACACACACACACACACACACGCCTGAAAGATTGCCAACACTAGTTACAAATATGCAGACAATCAGTCAATTAATATGAATAACCAAGGATAATGTTTATAAAGAATAATAATAATAATCATAAAATACTTTAAGATTTGTAATTTATGTTGTTCCTCTTTACAAACCACTCATTTATCTTGCCCCCCCCACCCCAATCTTTTAATTTTCTGCGCACCTTCGAAAGACAGTTGACTTTTGTTACTTGCACCATTTGCAGTCACACAATGTCATAAAATCTCCACTGTCAGCCAAAATAAATATCAGGGAAAATAGTCCCATGTAAATGGTTAATTTATTATTCAAACTTTTCAGCTTGAGGATAACAACCAGGGATGGGGAAGCGGTGGCAGGCCGCACTTTGTGTGGCCCTTTGATTAACCCATGTCCCGGCCCCCCAAATTTTCCAAACCCCCAAAATTCTTCTGAAAATGCGAATAAACATTAAATATAAGTTACCTATGGAGAAGACAGGGAAATGTGGAAACACATTTCTTCCCCTCAACCACCCCGCTCTTGCCCTTTCCCCTCCCCACATGCATACGTCAGGGTCTCGCACCGCCCCCGTGACTCTCTGCTGTGTTTAAATGTTAGTGGTGATGTGATGCAACTCTTTCAGCTTCTCCATCTGCACTTCCACCTCCACCTACCTGCTCCTCCGTCTGCATCCCGCCATCCTTTCTCGCCGTGTCGTCAGTCGGGGCCAGGCTGTGTCGCCCTGTCTGAAGGCAGCCTGCTTAGCAGCTCTTGTGTTGTAAATGTCTTACAAATGAACTTAGGAAGCTCCTGTTGGGTTCTTGAAAACGCGTGTCGGGACATCGGGTGGAAGAGTGAGGAAGATGTCTCGGAGAGCCTCTTGCGTGTGTGTGTTGTCTTTGAACTGCCTCTGGAGATCTCTTCAAGGCTGAGGCCTGTCACTTCCAAAAGACCGACTCTCCGCAGGAGACCAGGCGAGGGAATGCGCATCGCATATTTCACCACCAGTCAGGAGGGCCCGCGTGCCTCACTGACACCACAGTAAATCTCGCCTTCAGAGCGCTACAATGAAAGTGAAGTATAGTGAGAGCGAGGCGCTATACTTGTTACGATGATACACGATTGAAATCAGCAGTGAGGAACCTTTTTCTTCCCAATGGCCCTTTGTGTTACCCGGGCGGACCATACTGCTACCGCCGTGATAAACCAAATAAAAATAAACAAATCACATTTTTTTCCTCGCAGACTAACAACCTTATCATTTCACAATACTGTATACATCAATAATCACATCCAAATATGTATCTAATAAAATTAACCTACACCCGTCACTTTCTGTTGGCGTAAAAAGCAGGATTGACATTCAATAATCATCAGCAAAAACGAGCCTGATACTTTGTTTTCTTCTTCTTTCAGATTTGCATTGTCAAAGAAAATTGTGTGCTGCCATCTAGTGGTTGGCTACAAGCTAGCGCTATGAACTGTACAAAAAAAAGACACTGGACTTTGATTTGTGTTCATCATGCTTCACAACAACAAACAAGATGCATGTTCAATGAAATCAATGTCTAATGATTTTGATGCTTGTTTCAAACCGCTCAGGATGATTAAATTGGAGGCATTTCTACAAACACATTTTTGAACCATATTTATCTAAACATGAAATAATGCAATCGTTTTTAGTTTTCAAATCTTATTTTTTTAATGACTGCTTTTAATGTTTTTTTTTTGTTGTTCTTTTTTTAACAGTATACTTACTGTATATGTGTGTGTGTGTGTGAATGTATGTATGTCGGGGTTTGCTTTCCGAATTTTGTTTTTATCAAACATTGTATCAAAGGCATTTTCTACTGATATCGATCTCCGTGGCTATCACCATACATCTTGATTTTGAATTATCGCCCAGCCCTACAGGATAAGGTCATTTTCCTAATTGAGTCCAAATGTTCCTAGTAAAAACAAACACACCAGAAGTACGGGGCTAACAGTTGCTGAAAGTGCAATGTGTCCTCCGTTCCTGCAGGTGGTGGTACAGGCAGCCAGCAGACCATTCTCCATGAGGAGCAGTAGAAAATGCCGGCTCTGCCAGCACTGCTGCTGTCAATACACTTCCTGTTGTTCCTGCTGCTAGCCAACATGCCGCCACGCTCGCTGTGTCAGACTCCCGTACTCTCTGCCGTCCGCATGGGTGAGTTTCCGCCAATAATCTGTCAATTGGTGTTTTGATGACAGGTGTCATCAATGCTGTGTGACATCCTCTCAAGGAAGTCGGGGTACGTCATTTTTTTTTTTCAAGTCAGTTCTGTTTAATTATTGTTAACTTAGCCATCTTGTACTGAGCCGCCAGGACAGAGATGCGTGTACTACTGTCATACATCGTGCTCAATTCATTAGTCACCCTCTTCGACATCACAGTGTCAGAGCGGGCTCAAAGTGCATTTAGACCGGCGAACTGCAAGATTTCCCCATGCGGATGATGCAGTTGGCCGTGCATGCCACGTGTGCCTCCTCCCTCCCCAAATAGTTGGGTGATGCATTTAGGGGTGGGTTATTAAAATATTTTTAAGATGATAATGATCGGAATTTGTTCAATGAATAGATTTTTACAGTGATTCAGAGGGATCGTCTCACGAAACTAGGGCCCTTTGTGTAAACTTGTCACTGTATAGTACAGTTTAAAATAGTAACGGTGAAACTGAGAATCTCAGGGTGAGTTGTATTTTTTATCATTTGTTTTTGTGCCGGTCCGTCGGAATGTCTTACTTTGAAAACGGTCTATGCCGCAAAATCAGTTGGAGACCATCGTCCTGTGCTGGAAATGTATTGATGTCATTGATAAATCAACTTCGACTTGACTTTCATCACATGGTCGACTGCAAAAAATTTTGAATCTTTCAAGCCCTAACCTGCACCTGTGTAGCATGAGCTTTTGTTTTTCAATCGTTAAAAGTTCTGCAGGAGCGTACTGAAATTCAGCACGTTGAAAATAGGGCCCGGGCAGAGCAATTAGAATCAAATATGCTGCTGCTCGAGCACCGCAAAGCAGCATGTAATTAGTTCACCTTTGACTCGGTCGGCAATACATCATGTTTTGCCATTATTTAAAATTAGTGAGATTCCAGCAAAGACAACAATTGCTCGACTTACCTCGCGATAAGTAATCCAGAAAGGTTCTGAGGAGAAAAAAAAAACGGCCACCCGAGCACTGTTAAGAGAGGCATGTCAGGATTTCACCGTAGACTAAATCTACCTTGTCTTGTCTTTATGTAAAATCAGTCAGCTTCACGCTTTGATAAAAGGGAACAATAGAATTTGTATCGTTGAAAATTGGGTCCTGCCAGACTGCTGGGAGTGAAATTTGTGGCTGCTCGAGCGCTGTAAAAGGTCGTGCAGCGATTTCATTTTTGACTTATATACAACATCTTGTCTTGATTTAAAACCAATACGGTTTGTGTTTTGATAACAATAAAGACATTTGCAAAGCTGAAAATTGGGCCCTGCCATAGCGCCGAGAATGAAATTTGTGGCTGCTCAAGCGCCATAAAAGGTTGTGTCATTATTTCACTTTTGACTTGCTCGCCAATACATCATCTTGTTGTCTCATTTAAAAGCACTTAGCTTTGTGTTTGGATAACAATAAAAACATTTGGAAAGTTGAAAATTGGGTCCTGGCGGTGTTCTGAGAATGAAATATGTGGCTGCTCGAGCCCCATAGAAGAAAAAAAACAACTGAATGGTGAGACTAGCAAAACGGGTTCACTCAGCGTCTTTTGGGGTTCTCAGGACTTAAGCTGCAGCACAGTGGGGTCTTCAATGAGACAAGAGGCATCGTCACTTTGGTGGTTCTAGACTTGTTGGTGAGAGATAATGTGGCAAGCTCGATATCAACTGCTCTTGTAAAAGCAAAATGTCGGCGCAAACAGGAGCAGAGAAGAGAGTTACTTCAGGTCCTCGGTGCTATTTCAGGCGATCAGTATCATTCCTCAATCTGGTTGGGTAAACGCGTCAGTGCCTGAGGCAACGTAAGAGAAAAGAGGCGAACAAAAAACAAATAAAAAAAAAAAAAAACAACAAAAAAGTAAAGTTCAAGCAGGAGGCAATATTGAAAATGGTCCAAAATACAAATTGAGTCTAGACTGGGGATGGCAACATCAAAGTTGGAGGAGGAGGTGGCACAATTTTTCATCAGTGCTACTCGGGGGCCACGTAAAACTTCCTAAACTCATGCAGGACAGAAATGTCACTTTAAATACGGACAAAATACGTCTATGCGTGCAAAATACTTGGTCTTAATATATTTTATTTTGGATAATACAGTTTTCAATACATGGATAAAAGATCTACACCCCCAAACCAATAATAAAAGGGTTTGAAGCAACCAAATAACACATACCTTATAAATATATTTTTTCCAGTCCTCATAAAAATGACCATTCAAGGACGCACAAAATTGTTGAACAACCACAAGAACAACAACAAAAAACATTCGGTGCAAAACCTTTTGCATGTTTTCCACAAAAATCATCTCACTCGAAATTGAAATATTAATGATATACTATGTTTGTCATAAATGGCATTCCAAACCCTCCAAAAGAAAAAAAATAAAATAAAAATTAGACCTAGTCATGTCTTAATATCGGGAAAGTGAAAGTGCAATCACTGCCATCTAATGGTGATTGATGGTATTGCCACTTAAAGGGAGCATATCATGCTAACGTTTTGAGCTTTGAGCCATGTTAAAATGCTAACACCAAAAGCATCCCACGAAAATGGAATCTTCTTCCATTTCCTCTGTAAGCAACAGATACACACACACACACACACACACACACACACACACACACACACACACACACACAGTATGTGTGCGTCATTAAATAAAAGCACAACACAAAGAATTTGAGTGAAGCTGTTCTTGACTGTCTCTCCAGCGGCCATTTTGGATGACCAGTCTGTGTGTGGGCGCGGCGAGCGTCTGGCGCTGTCACTGGCCAGGGAAAACATCAACAGCCTGATGGAGGTCCCGGCCCGAACTCGAGTGGAGGTGGACATCTACGAGCTACAGAAAGATTCCCAGTATGACACCACTGACACGAGTGAGTGAGGCTCTCATTCATGTGCAGAAATGCTGAAAATCCACAAATATGGCTTGTAACTTGCATGAAAGGATTATTTTTGGGGCGGGTAGAGCGCCATAAGGTGACTTGGTTGGGAGCACGTTGGACTTGACGCCATCATTTGAAGTCAGTCACGTTTGTGCTTTGCTACAGAACAATAAGCGCTGAATTTACCTTCAGCTAAAGTAAGAATCCATAAAGACTAAATAATTCCGCCTTCAACCACATTGATGCTATTTTGCGTCATGATTCAAAATGATTTAAATCCTTACGTTTCTTGCTGTGTGACCTGACCTGAAGGCGATAAGGCAGCTGGGGCTTTGCAAAATGCTTAAAAAAAAATAAACTCCTTATTACTCCTGCCTTTTTTACTGCAGCCGCTTCCACTCTTTCTTAAAAAAAAAAAAAAAAAAAGGCTGAACATTACACTGGGAGCATTAAAAGTGTTCGAGCTTTTTTTTTTCCTTTTATGACTTCATGCTAATGAGTTTACATGTTCATTGGAGAGTGCCAATGACCCACCAAGGCGGTCTCATTAAGAGCTGTGGTCCAGTGGCCTGCAGGAACAGCTGCTTGTGTCCACCACTGCGCCCAATAAAAAAACATAACAATAAGAATAAGAAATAAATAAATAACCTTGATCCTGCGAATGCAAACTAAGGAACCAGTTCAGGACTGAGACTCCCTCGCTCCGATTTGGATACTGGAGGTCTGTGACGCTGCCTGCCATCAGCCGCTGGCAAAATGTCCAGTTGTCCATGAGAAGGCGAGTGTACTTGTGCGACTTTGTGTTGGTGTGTTTGTGTTTGTGTGTCCTTGACCGATGGGCAGGAGACTCTGACAAGCTTGTTTGCTCAAAGCCATTTTTTTTTTTTTTTTGGTTGGGTCTTTGGATCAGAGAGCTTGTCGTCTTACAGCTACAGCTGTCTGTGGAGCACACACAAACACACACACACACACACACACACACACACACACACACACACACACACGCGCGCAAACATGCGCGCAAAAACATGCTCCCAAATCCAGGACACGCAGACAAAAAGCATTCCTCTGCATCACTATGTGATACACAGACATGCGTTAGCCGTGTCTTAGCACGGACTGATGAATGCCGAGGCTTTTCGAGAGACTTTTAGCACCCTTTCAAGCTTTATGCTTCTTCAGAGAGCCCCTTTGGGTGTGGCATGATTCAAATCAAGCAATGCTTCCGGAGAATAACAAACTCACAACTGGTGTGTTTTTTTTTTTCTTTTTTTTCTTTGAGGTCAGCACACATTTAACCTCAACCTCCAAACTCATCACATTGATTGCATTCTTGGTTGGCTGACTCCTGAGTCTGATAAGCTCTTGAAGAAGTCATTAGCAGAGGGTTCACCTATTTTTGCTGTCCACCCTGCTATGACTGTTTACATGCGAGTTCAACATGGAAACAAACTGTCATTGTTTTTTTTTTTTAAATAAATCAGGACAATTTGTCTTGGATTGATTTTTTTCTTTCATTTTTTTGTTTTGCTCTTGACTACTTCTCCCTGCCCGATCTTAGACAACGGAGGTCAGAAAGCTAATCTGTTTTGGATGTGAAGGCTGTTTTCATCTGTAAAGCGGATGCAGAATTGCGTCGCATGCTCGACATCTGCTATTTAAGGCCAACGGCCAGCGGCACTTGTTTGGCATTTTATTTGCGCATGTCGGCGTTTCTTTGAATTGGGTTTGTCAGGTGGACGTGTGAGCGAGTGTGTTCCTGCAATCGATCGATGGGCACAGCGCGTGCTGCTCAATACGTTTTTTTTTCTTCGTTGCCAATTCTACCACTCGCCATGCCGGGAAAACGGGGCAGAGCGCCGACGCGGAAGGAGCTGTCAAGGCCAAACATGTAGGGTCCTTATTTTGAACCGCACGGAGTTGATGTTATTTAATTGCGAACAGGACCAGAGCTCATTTATTAAGAGGGAAGCATTTAATTTTGCAAATATATGCTAGAAGGTAAGAAATTGTAGTAGGTCATGACAAGACAAGTATATGCCTGCTTTGGGTAGACTTCAATGATCCACTGACTATTTCGAATACCGGGCATTTCTGGAGAATAAAGCCTTTGGTTTATTCGTTTGTCACCTACTCAGGACAAATTAAAAACCTCCCTTTTCCCATGAGTGGGCAAGGGAGCTTGTTTACACAACGACAGAGAACGGGGGTGGGGTGTGTGGGGTGTCTTAGGGGTGCAGTGTTTATCAACAGGTAGGATATATATTTTTTTTTTAATATAATAAGAATGCATTTGCTGCAACATCCACTTAACACCAATAAACACCGCCATTAAAGCGATACTTCCTTTTCCCGTGAGTGGCCAAGAGACTTCATTTATTCAACCAAAGTCCTCCCTTCCTAGCCAAGGGAGTTTATCTACTCACTCGCAGAGAGTGCCATTTTTCTATGAGGTGTTTATTTCAACAAAAGTATTTTTCCAAATAAAACACTTTTGTCGCATCCTCCAATTGAAAATAATCCCCCCCCCACCCCTCCCAAAAAAATGGAGGCATGGTATCTGTTAAGATGGAGGCAGTTATTTGAGGAAATACATTATTTCTTGTGACGTGACATCTGACAGATTGGTTTTAACTTTGGTGTGAGCATATTGGCAGGTGTTAATGTTTTACCCCTCTCATTTAAATAGAGTGGCCTTTATTTCAATACATTTTAAAGAGTGTACTGTATATTTAAAAAAAATCCATGAGTAAATGAAACGTTGACACTGTATCACATATTAGAAAAATATATAAATTAAGGCAAACTGTGTTTGTTTTTTTTCTGACAGATTTTTACACCCCCCCAATCATCATTCTGGCAGGTGCTCATATTCTCCCCCTCTCATTGAGCTAAATAAGTTAAAAGGCAAGAGGAGTGGGGGGGACATGTAAATTTTTTTTTGTTTAGAAATTAGTTCGCGTAATATTATTGCATATTTAGAAATATTTTTCCATGAGTGAATGACACTTTAAAACATACGTGTCAAACTCAAGGCTCGGGGGCCAGATCTGGCCCGCCAAATCATTTTATGTGGTCCCCTGAAAGAAAATCATGTGTCAACTGGCATGATCCTTGCTAAAAAAAAAATGACTGAAAATGTCAAATTGTCATGTGAAATAAATAACGTTGAAATTTTGCAATTATTTTGTTACCTTTACAAGTAATAATGCGATAATGCAATAATCATTTTTGTGGTTTCACTGTCATAACGACCCTCCGAGGGAAGACGTCACTCAAAAGTGGCCCGCGACAAAAATGAGTTTGACACCCTTGCTTTTAAACAACGTATTACGAAAAGATATTAACCGAGGCAGGATGTCTATTGAAACCATTATTTGAGTAAATTTGCCATATTTTGATTCACATCCCAGAAGAAATGAGGAATTCATTGTTTCACTTGGGCTCCGTCCTTCTTTAATGTTGCCTCTCTCATGTCTCCAAATGAATGGGTCCATTGTTGATGAGGTACCTCTCGGTGAAAGAGGCTTTGTAGGATGCAGCTCTTGCGTTGGATCTCATTACTGGTGTGCACGATCCGTGTATTTTTCTTGAGTTGTTAGAGATTTTAAAATGGAAATCATCTCAAGCAGCAGCAGCAACAGCAGGCAACACTTTGGCTCCTGTTGCCCTCGGAGGCAACCCTCCTCTCAAATAAGTCACATTAGAGCCGGTCGGATTTCATTGCTCCACTGGGATCAAGGGGATGAACTAAACTACTGAAACTCTGCCTGAATGTAGTATTTGCCTATGTCATTTATGTGTCCCCCCACCCCCACCTTTTTCCCCCCCAGTGTGTCAGATTCTACCCAAAGGTGTTGTTTCGGTGATAGGCCCTGCGTCCAGCCCCGCCTCTGGCTCCACTGTTAGTCACATATGTGGCGAGAAAGAGGTGAGTGAGTTTGTCACGTTGCGTACATGGCCGATGGGGTGACATTTTGGAATGAGCTGAAAGTGCACGTCGCCATTTACAGGTGGACTTGTCTCAACTTTTGAATGGCCACCATAACTTTCTCTTCTCTAACAAGGCGCTGAATGGCAAAATTCACAACAGGTGTTTGATGCAAAAAAAAAAAAAAATAGAGAGGTCCACCTCTGGGCCTTTCTGTGACTCTTCCGGTGAACTTTTTTACATGTGTTTTGTTCATTTTCACCTCTGTGAAAATGAACAAAGTTCCTTCCGGTTTCGGCCTGATTATTTTGATCGAACTGCTCAAATGGAGCATTTTCATTTGGTTTGGGCTTCTAACCCAACGGAAACAGAATATAAGATTCCAAACACCTGTTGTGAGATTTGCAGTTGAGCTATGTCATGGGACTTCAAAAGTTAAGTTTGCTTGTAAAAGTTCTTGTGCGTTTTAGGTTCAACCTGAAACTTCACCATGAGGGTCTATTATCGTTTTTTTTTTTTTGTTTTTTTTTTTTTTTTACTGCCTTGGCTCTTGAATGGGTCTTCGTGATTATTGGCATCAGTTGCTGTAAGTTCCTCCTTGCAGATCCCACATGTGAAGATCGGTCCGGAGGAGACACCCCGCCTGCCGTACCTTCGCTTTGCCTCTGTCACCTTGTACCCCAGCAACGAGGACCTGAGCCTGGCAATCGGGGCTATCCTGCGCTCCTTCAGCTACCCCTCGGCCAGCCTTGTCTGTGCCAAAGCCGAATGTGAGTCATATGCTGAAAATAAATAATGATTCTATTTTATTCTATTCTATTCTTCCCACCTCCTTTAACATTTCTTGACCAATTCAAACCATTTCCAATTCCAAAAATTCAAAGTTGTTTCACATTTAATTCTGTGCGATTTCAATTCACCCTCAGCTTTTCAAAACTCACACATAATTTCCTCAGGAATTCAGTTGTCTCGTTGATTGTACAGTCAGAAAAAAAATTACCTTCAAACCCATAATTAGTTATAGCAAAGCAAGGCAGCTTTATTTTTGTAGCACAATTCATCGAAAGGGACACAAGGCAATTCGTACCTCACACAAGCAAAGCCCCAAGGCCTAAAAGCAGCTCATGACAAGTCAAAAGCATACCAGAGGAAGTAAAAGTAGACCGAGTAGTAACAAAAGTATTCAAAGAACCCAAATTGACAACATTTATACACATTAAAACCTTTAAAAGTAAATATATTAAACTAGGTTTCAAGTAACACTGACAAATAAGTCATGCCACCAACGTCGCAGCTAGGCTAATGTCACTTTACATATCATGCTAATGCTAGCTACTACGTATTGCTAGCACTGCTATTTTGTTGAAACCAGCTACATAATTCATCGTTTTGTTCCAGAACGTTAACATGCTATTTAAAACTGTCTGGTCAGGTATATGATGGCAGAAGTGTCTCTAGAATCGATTATTTAGCTAGCAGGCCACACTTGGTCTGCCATACTTTCGTACTGTTGTGTTGTTAATGCTGTAAGTGATTGATTCTTAAAACGTGTGTATTTTTAACTGCTTTTTGCAGTTTGGACAGCGATCATAAAGTTGTACTCATGCTGCAGGCTTCCCCCACCCCCCTGCCCCTTCTTTTATTTATTATGCTTGTGCGCACATCCTCCTGGGAGGCTAGTCAGGCTGCGCTCATCCAATAATAAAAATGATGTTGGAATGCTTTGCATTTTTTTTTGGAAGGGAAAAATGACGAAGCTCTCAGGCAGCGCCGGGGAATTAATTATAAAGCCATATTTTCCTTTTAGAAAGAGCACATTATTGATTGATTATGCAGTGGGTTATTGGGAGGCAGAAGAATTCAAGGAGGGACGGCGCGCGGCGCGGGGGTGGCCACGGAAGTCTGGAGAGGCCTCGTGAAAAGCACAAACAAAAGCGTCACACAGAGCCGATCGTTATCCTCGGGCTTGAATGGAGGGAGCCCACGAGGCCTCCCCGCGGCGTTTTCGGATTCCTTATCCGACCCGTCGCTTCATTGACTTCCGAAAGCTTTTCTCCAGGCTTCAGATCTTCGGATGATGGCGGATGGGTTCCAAACCGAATAGGAGTGCGGAAGTTTACCGCTTGCGATAAAAGTCACGTAAAATAGAACGAGGGCAGCACAGACGCATGGCGGTCGACACGTTGGCCTCTCACTTCGGAGGTTCTGGGTTCGAGTCTCTGTTTGAATGTTCTCTCCGTGCTGATAATAGTACAAATGTGAAAATATTCCAGTAATTTGTATTTTTGTAAAATTGTTCACTTTAACAACCCATGTCTGCTAATTTTATTTTCTTATTTATAAATCATTTATTTGTTATTATTTAGTCAATGATATGATTTAAAAAAATATTCTGCAACCTTTTTACAGCTTATGTAAAATTGTTGATTTTGCCAAAAAATAAATAAAATGTTTTATATTTTGTTCTTCAATATATATATAATTATAATTGTAATTAGCCAATGTTTTATATTGTAATGCAATGGTAAAGATGTTTAGATACCAATATTGGTTATATTATGGGGCCAATTATACAGTAAAATAAAAAACGTTTTGTCAATGTACTGCTGTATTTTCTGTCAAATATATGATCTTAATCTTATTCATTATTATTATTAATCAGTTTATTTTAATTATTTCCATTTTTTTAAAAATGATATCTGTTGACCTTATTTTCAAATGAGATGATGAAAAGTGAATACATTTGAATTTGAAACTTTTAAGACCAAAAAAAAAAAAAAAAAGCATCAGTAAATTCTTGGATGAAAGACTGGAGCAGGCCGTACATGACCCGCGGGCCCTAGTTTGCCCACCCCGGCCTTATCGACTCACTAAACTGAGGTCTTTCGCTCCTTTCCCTCATTTCGGGACGCATTGCAGATAATTTTTTTTTTTTTTTAATCAAATAACAACTACATGCCGATACATTGAATGTGCTGATATTGCCAGCCCTTTTCTACCATTTTTGTACCCCCCCCCTCCCCGAGCCCCCTCCACAAGGTTATCACACTGCAAGACGGTGACCCACTTGGCTGCGCTATCTTATCGCCATGGCGCCAGTTGCCATGGCTGCGGGAAAGGTGCTAACTGCCATTCAGCCAGCTTATTGCACGTTCACACAACCGCCGCGTGGGCTAACGTGCGCGTTCATTGTCCTGCTGCGTGCTGCACTGTTCATTTATTTGTTTGCTAGGTTCCTTGCTCACTTTGCGTCCGGACGCGCGTGCGCACACACACGCGCACATGCAATCCAGACAACATCTTGTTTTCATCCTGTTGTGGTCAGGCTCCAGTTCGCCCTCATGAGGATGAGCGTCGGAGAAAATGGAAAATACACGCGGAGTGGCATGTTGGCTTGCAGTCGAATGTTCTGGGTTCGAACGGGTTTCTTGTAGCAAAGACAGAGATGCACGTTAGGTTTATTCAAGGCTGTAAATTGGCCGCAGATTTGAATGTGGGTGCTGGTCAACATCCGTCTTGCCCAAGGTTCCTTTCTGCTGAGATGGCGGTCAGCCAAATGGCTGTTTTCGGTGTGTGCGTGTGTGTGTGTGTGCGTGCGTGTGTCTGTTCTTTACGTTCAGTGTGGTGTGTCACTTTGGATGAAAGTGTCATTGGCCGTTTGTTAGGCTGCCTTTTGAGTCGTTTGAGCTGCAAGGGGCGGTGCTCCTTTTTTTGGCAGGCGGCTGTTATAAACGCAGACGGCGACCATGAATCGTCCTCGCGAGCGTCTTCAAATGAGGCCAAGAACGCAGCTGACATTGTGCTGACGACTTGACATGTGTCAATTCAACTGTTCCTCTTCCATGTTGACCGGCACTTTTTTTGGTTGTTGTCATTTCTTGTTCTATGGTTAGCATCACATTTGTCCTCTTTGCTATTCTTCGATTGCCTGTCTTGCTCTATGCTTATCATATTTTCCTTGTTTTTTCCCCCCTTTTTTCAATTCCTGTTCTATGGTCACCATCACGTTTCCCTCCCCCCCCCTCACCATTTCCTCTTCTGCGGGCGTCATCACATTTTTACCATTCACTATTTCCTGCTTCACGCTTATCACATTTCCCTTTTTTGCCATTTCCTGTTCCATGGATATCATCACATTTCCTGTTCCCATGTCCTGTTTTATGGTTGCCATCATATTTTCCTCTGCCAATTGCCTGTTCTGTGGTGATACTCACATTTTTCCTCCGCTCACTTCCTGTTCTATGGTTGTGATTACTGTATATTGTCCCATTCTCTGTCATTGGCTTTCGTGAACTGTTTCTTTTTTTCCTTTTGGTCATCACTGATGCATATTTTTTTTGTTCTATGGTTATCATCTCATCATCCGTCGTACCCATCCCAGTACCCATTACAGTCATTTAAGCCTTTGTGCTCCTTTTTAACATCCTCGCCCCCAGGCAGGAATTAATCCTAGCGCGCTCCGTCAAATGTGAGCGAGAGCCCTCTCCTATTTTCGGGTCATTTCCGACGCATCTTTTCTCTCGCTGTGGCCGGCTAACGACGCGCTATCGTGAGACTAATTCCATTAAGCAGTCGTCAGCGGATGGATGAGGTTGAGGACGGCGAGAGGGCAAGGTGTTGAATGCAGAAAAAAAAAAGAAAGATAAAAAAAAAAAGAAAAGAAAGAGGCTGAAAGACAGCCGAAAAAAATATGTGACACAAGCAGGGTGAAGGAAGAGAAGAGGCTGTAAAGTGCATTGATTTTTCTCCCCTCCGTGCTCAAACTAATTAAAGTTTTGGCGTGCTTCAGTGATTACCCCTCTGCTTACAGAGGCTTTCTCCCGCTGAAGGGCTGTATCCACTACCTCTCCATCCAGATGCATGATGGCGCCGCCCCTCCGCCTCTGCCACTTATTTACATCGCCGGGGGGCGCTTTACTATAGCGTTACAATTAGGCGACGGCAACAGTCGACTTTCCGGTTCAGGCGCATTCCACGCACAGTGTCAAGTGACTTTCGACTGCCACTGGTTATGCTCATTACCCAAAGCAAGAAGTTTGCGTGAAGAGCGGGGGAATCCGCTCAAGTGCATGAATTTCTGTCTTTCGGCTCCTTTCTTGTAGTCGCTTTTCGTTTTCCAATTTGTCTTTCCAAAATAATAGTCACAACGGCGCTCAGAGAAATGGAAAGTGTAATTGAGCTGTGACACAAACAGTGAATTGCAGCGGGCCGAAAGGCCTCCTCCAAGATAAACTACAGTATTGGGTTTTTTTTTTCCTCCTGTTGGAAATAATAGAAATGGTAACTGCTGCCATCATATAAACTGTGTTCTCTGTACAGACGACATTCAAGCCGAGTGCTCATTTGCGCTTGATTGAATCCGATGGAATTGTACTGATGCGGTGCAGCATATCATCGAAACGTGCATGAAACTATGCCGCACTGTAGGTTTGAAGCCGTTTGGCAGATAATGAACAATTGGACAAATAAAGAGGCTCTGAGATGATTCCTGCCAGTGAAGATTACTGTCAAATCAAACGTGAATACAATTCCACTTTGTGTATTTAAAAACACCACACAAATTTGCCTTCTGGTCGCTTAACGAGACGCGAACGAGACACCATGCAAAAACGCCATAGACAGACCATTGATAGTCACGTTGTTACGGCCATTTACGCAATGGATAGTTGAGCACTGACGGTGCGGCATGCACAAAGACAGTAAAACTATATTCACAGGCAAATATTTTCTTCTGCTTGAAAAACAAATTATATTGTTGCAAAATAATTTATTCATGAACCAGTGGTTGTACGGAAGCTTTGTAATGTAGACGAAACGTACATGGAAAAAAAAATATTTCAATTTACTTGACAAGGAAGGAAGACCAGAATGAAATGACATGAATTCATAATTCGGAAACAACTAAAAAATGCAAATATTAAAGGGCTTTTGATTTGTTTGGAAAAAAAAACTATCAAGGGCTTTTCTGCCTTTTAATTTTGACATCAAGAGCCCTGTGATTACAGAGCTCTTGATTTTTATGTTTTCAAATGCATATTAAAGTCAAGAGTTCTATAATATATGTCGCGTGAAACTCGCCATTTTTCCTTCCACTTGACCTATTCCTGGCATCCCTGCCGTTGCCACGGCGACCCCAGATCCCTACGGTCACGCTTGGCAACAACAAACAACCACAACAAAACAATGAGCACTCGATCCTCGTCTCAAATAAATCCTTCAAGAGGAATAAAATATTGACTACTTTTCACAACAGCTCGCAAATCTGTTTCCGGCCCTGACACCGACAAATGCTTATTTTCACTGAGCGGGGTTTTAAACACACATAAGCACTCAACCCAGTGATATTTCACCATTTGAACGGTCGCTGCGAGGCAGCCACCAGTCTGCCTGGCGTGCGCTGATAGAGACATTGATATGCAGCCTGACATGCCGTGTCGCTCTGCCTCAGGCCTGCTGAGATTGGAGGAACTGGTGCGGCGCTTCCTCATCTCCCGCGAGACGCTGTCAGTCAGGATGCTGGATGACAACCTGGACCCGACCCCGCTGCTGAAGGAGATCCGCGACGACAAAGTCGCCACCATCATCATCGACGCCAACGCCTCCCTCTCCTACCTCATCCTCAAGAAGGTCAGAGAGTACACACGCGCACCCACACATACAAACACTGTACATTATTGACTCTTTTCATCGCAGGCCTCGCATTTGCACTTCTAAATAGAAACTCGGAGGGAGGGAGGTGGGGACAACACGCTAAAAATGGTATTGTATTCAGGCCAAAGGAATAAAAGTGTTGCTTCGGCGCCATCTCGTGACATCTTGGTCTCAAGGGACGATGTTGAAGGGAGTTGAGGAGCTTGGCGTAATGCTTTGCTGCTATCGCGTGGCATCTTGGTGCCAAAGGACTCTGTTGATGTTGAGACGAGGAGCTTCATGTTGTGTTTTGCCTACATCTGGGGGCGTCTTGGTGTAAAGGAACTATTTTAAAATTGTATGAGGAGCTTCGTTTTAATGCTTTGCCGTCATTTTGTGGCATCTCGGTGCCGACGGACTAAGTTGATGTTGAGGCGAGGAGTTTCATGTTGTGTTTTGCCTACATCTGGTGGCATCTTGGAGCTAAGGAACTATGTTAAAATTGCATGAGGAGCTTCGTGTGATGCTTTGCTGTCATTTTGTGGCATCTGGGTGCCAAGGAACTATGGTGGTATTGAGGTGAGGAGCTTCATATCGTGCTTTGTCTGCCTCTTGTGGCATATTTTGGTGCAAAGCAACTTTGTTGGAATCGTATGAGACTCATGTGTTTGCGTGTTTGTCTCCTCAATGGGAATGCCAGATCATCAAGTGAGCTTATTATCCACAGAATAGTCAAAAGTTTTTAATTCCCTGCAAACTTCCGCGGGCTACACGCTTGCCCCAGTAAGCCGACGGAGGTCTATTTTTACCTTGGCAGGCCCCCTGCGGGGCCCATGTGAGAGACAATAACGACAATGGGACATCCTCGCTTGGACACACAATACTTGCGAGCGGGAAATTGTTCCAGAGCTCCGTGAGGACTCACTCGGGGCGCACAGGAGAGCCGTTGTGCCCTTGGAGAGGCCGTATGTTTCCCGTGATGGAAAAATAATGATTAACATACGCTCCCTATTCCTCATCCTCTCCTGCCTTGTTCGCCAAACATCACTTCCTTTTGCCCTCGATCTCTCCTCTTCTCACCCACCTGTCTCTTTGTTATTGTCTTTTTTTTCTCCCCCTCTTGTGCCGCAGGCGTCAGAGCTGGGGATGACATCACCGTTCTACAAGTACATCCTCACCACCATGGTAAGGGAACAGATTCTTCTTTTTTTTTTTTTTATGCATCCGTCTGTTTTCCATAGCGCTTGTTCTCATTTGATTTACTACTTGGTGACATGAAGCCTGTCTTAGCCTAAAACTGGCTCTTAAAAAAAAGGGGGGGGGGGGGAAATAGTTAAAAACCCTGTAAAGTCAATTTTGAGAATTGTTTATGAATACATGATACATGTTAGAAAGTCATTTGTGATCATGTGCAAACCACCATTTCAATTTTCTTGATTTGCTAAAACTGGACCCAGTGATGCATTTTGTAGTCCGGCATGAGTCGCCCGCTCCTCCGATTTGAAGAACTAGTCGCCTTCATTGGCATCAGGCAGTTATCTGGCGCAACAGTGATGTGCAGTTAACTAGTTAGTCTAGTTATCCTTACACCCCAAAAATGCATCTGGCATGTCCTCTTTAGAGTGCCCTGTTGTCCACAATGAGTGAGTGCATATCAGGCAGAGAAAGATGGTAAATTGAGGACTGGTGAAAAAGAAGAAAAAGGAATAAAAGAAAGTCTTAGACAGGTAACGCGCTAATTGGGGTTGGTATGGATGGCCAATTTAGAGCGCCTCGTTGTCGGCCGCAAATGAACACATCTCACACAGACAAAGGAGCACAGTAAGGCAGGGGCAACATTTCATTTGTCCAACTTGACAGCCAGTATGTAGACTGGGACGTTGCGCTGGTGCGGCTGCTTTAGAGCGCCTGCTTTAGAGTGCCTCATTGTCGCTCTGTGGAAATCTACTCTGTGGAATACAGTCCAGCCACTGGAGGCTCTTAGCAGAATATTTTCACAGATCAATCATGTAATCGTCATAAGATGCTAGGCGACCTGCCGTCATTTTTCCAGGTCATAGTCGAGATGTTTGATTGATGCTTCCTTGGTGAGCGGAATGTAGTGCAGTCAGGGTGTGAATTTTTGTCTATTCTGAAAGCTTATTTAATGTACTTGTTTTGTTAATCATTCAAATGTAGCTGGAGTGTTAACAACACTCTTCTGTGTGGTGTGTCAAAATGAGAAGACTTGTTCGGTTTCACTCTACAGAGACTTTAAAGTCAACTGTAATAGCTCCTGAGAGTATTATTCACGTTATTCATATCACTTCGTGTGACAAGTGCAACACCCTCAGTGCAGTTTTGACATGTACAATTACACAAGTGCAATATTACCATGGTGTTCGCGGGCGCAAAATATCTTCGCATTGCTCACCAGAATCGAACCTGACAGGAGCACGACTGATTGCTCTGGACCAGACCATCGCTCTTCACTTATTATTTCTATTTTTCTACTCGTTTCTTCTGCATTTTGCACATCCTTGCTTGTGCTTCCATTCCAGTTTCGTTTTGCATGACAAGGAGAATAAAAAGGCTAATTCTCTTCTAACTCTGAGACCCTTTACGAGCGCACAAAAAAGGAGAAAGCGATGCAAAGCACGCTGTGGGGGAAAAAGTGCGCGACTCGGGAAAGTGCAGAGGACGGGCCAAGCCACGCTGACGCCTCCCCCCTCCTTTTTAGCATTTCGATTAATGTGTCGCTTCATGCAGCCTTCACTCCGCCGCCGCTTTTCATTCCCTCCCTCGTACGCCCTCCGTACGTGCCTCACATGCTATTTAGATGTTGACGTGCGGCGGCGCGGCACAAACGTCACTATTAAAGAAGCAAAGCTATGACGATTTTACGCCGCCAAGCATCTAAAGATAAACTTCAAAAGGCGGATCTGTTTGAAATGCCGGTTGCTGGTCAACCTCCATTTTTTGGCGATCTGTTCCAGGGTTTGCTAAGCTGTCTAAACGGACACGGGAAAGCTTTTAAGTCACATTTGTAACAGTTGCGGTGGTTTAATATTAATTGAATGAAAGTACCCGGCATCTGCTGAACTTGTATCAACAGTAATTTTATGATCTTAAACTGAAGTTTTCGACCCCAAAAAAATATATTTTTTAAAAGCAAATGGTTCCGAATGTTGATGATGTTTGTTTGATTTCCTCTTAATCTTTCAAATTTGGTTTCCTTAAGTAGTGCAGAGACCAAATCTTTATATTGGCTAATGGGCGAAGTTAGCTAGTGCATATTAGCTTGGCCATCGCGCAACCTCTGCTGGCTTCAATACAGAAGGAGCAATGGAGCGTGTTTTATTGTTTTATTGTTCATTGTTGTATATATGAAACTTAGTCCATGTATACAGCGGTGGTTGTTTGAAAGTGCTCTATAAATACAGTTGAGTTGAGACAGGAATTACTCCTAACCCCCTAGCCTAGCGGCTAACTCTAATTCCTTACCGCTAAACCACAGGTCTCAAACTCTTGGTCCTCAAGGGCCTCTATCCACCCCGGTTTAAATGTTTCCCTCCTCCAACGCACCCGAGTCAAACAATCTGCTCATCAGAAAGCTTTGCAGAAGCCTGAAAACGATCACGATCAATTGAATCTGATGCGTTGAGAGGAGGGAGACATCTTAAAACAGGCAGGACAGCGGCTCTCGCGGCCCGGAGTTCCCTACCCCTGGCTTGACTAATAGCGAAATGAGTACTGTCAGTAAGGTCACACCAATAACACAGCTAGAGATTGTTGAAGAATATAATGACACAGTTTGAGTCAGCAATTGGAGTTGTCGTCTCAGTCAGTTGTCACTCTTCTCCTCTCCTTGTTGTCAAGCCTCTTCTAAGATTAGACGCTGTCACTCGCTCGCGTGCTCGTCACACTTGACTCTGCACTGTTTTACTCCTCCGCTGCCACACGGCGCACTGTCAGCGCCGTCACTTCAAAGTTTTCGCTGGCTTCTCGTAGGACTTCCCTCTCATGAGGCTGGACGACATCGTGGACGAGCAGTCCAACGTGGTGGGCTTCTCCATGTTCAACACCACCCATCCCTTCTACCTGGAGTTCATCCGCAGCCTCAACCTGTCGTGGAACGAGGGCTGTCACCTGTCCTACCCCGGCCCAGCGGTCAGTGAAGCATCAAATGGGTTTGCGCTCGACTGCAGGTTTTCGCAAGTCGGAAAATCAACGGCCTCGCCCTTGAGCTGGCACATATAGACCGGCCTTTCCCGACAATTTCAAGCCAAACACTCCCAACGGTGTTGTGAAGAATATTTTACATTAATAATAATCATTTGTTAAAAAAAAAAAAAAAAACAACGCAATTTATAGCCATTGAAGGCATCTTGTTTCACTCATTCACTGCCATGGACGTTTATATTCGTCAATTGGAATCCAACTGTTTACCGCCACTAGCAAGCATGCTTACAATTCAGCAAAAACAAAAAAAAAAAATCACTCAAAAAGTTTTCAATAAAGATATGCATAGATATCATACCTTATATTGCTATCATAACACTTACCTCAAAATCAGGTTGCTATTTTATTCCAATGTCATTGGTTAAAATGTTAGAAAGGCTTCAATACTTCACAAATACAAACGAGTGGATGATGTCATCTTCTCAAACTCTTTTTCCAAGGTTTTTGAGCCATGAGTGGTGACAGCAATGCAACGATGAGCTCACAAAGCAGTTTTACGGCACGCACTTACCTGAATAGATGACACACTTCATTTCGTACCGAACCATGACAGCAATACTTTTTTTTTTCTTTCAACAAAGCAGCCATATTCAAATGTATCTGATCTAACGATGGTCACTTTTTATGGTTATTAAAAATAATTTAAAAAAAAACATCAAGACCCCAATCTTGAGGCAGCTGGACGACTCCGTCGAGTGGTAGAAGAGGCGAAGTTGTACTTTTCACATTTTTCAAATCCATTGAAAAAAATCATTTACATGGACATTTTAGAACACATAAAAAATGTTTAAGCTCTTTTCAACACGAAGTACGCCTATTCAAATCATACTAATTTCATACTAGTCGAAGTTTCGGCACCCCCAGGCACCATTTTTTATATTCTGACAGTTGGCGCACTCCCTCTTCCTCGCACACACCTGGAAAAAAAGTCCAACCAAAGCTAATGAACAGGCACTGACGGCATTTGCGCTTCACGATGATGCAAACATGCCACGTAATGTCTTTTACTTGGATGTGAAAAAAACTATTGATCTATCCATCTGTATCCCTCCCCCCCTATCTATCCATTTTCTCCCCCTGACCACGTGCCTCTTCCTCCCCGCTCTCCAACCAATTACCGCCCCCACGCACTCCCACTCTTGCCTCTGCAGCTGTCGTCAGCGCTGATGTTTGATGCGGTGCACGTGGTGGTGGGGGCGGTGAGAGAACTCAACCGCAGCCAGGAAATCGGCGTGAAGCCGCTCAGCTGTACCTCGCCTCAGATCTGGCAACACGGGACCAGTCTTATGAACTACCTGCGCATGGTACGCACACGTGCAAACACGCATTCTCGTGACATACACGCGTTGCTTCATGTGGATGACGCCAAAGACCCTCCGCTTGTGGGCATTTTGCCAGATTTGATGGGAAAATCAATGCACCGCACGCCTTCGAACTTCAAAAGTCTTTGAGCTTGCAGCAAAACACAGATAGGACTGCACCAGCTACTTGTACCCGGCGGTTTGAAAGCATGAACTCGGAACCCGTTTAACGATGTCGCCAAACAAAAAAGCAGCACATGAACCATGTCACTGGCAAATTACCGTGTGGAATCTCAGCAGGTTATAGATGAGAAGCGTTCCTGGCATTTTTTTTGCTCCACAATAATGAGTGTGTCCATTTTAAAAAATCTTTTTTTTTTGTTTTTTTTTTTTTTTTTGAGAGGAAAAAGAAAAGGTCTGCCATGTTTGTGGCGTGTTTTCCAGATGGAAAACAGTAATGTCGTACAGTGGTACCTCCACTTATGAAATTAATACATTCTGGAAGAAATTTCTTAACAAGAAAATTTTGTAAGTAGAGACACGTTTTCCATGTAAATGCCCTAATCGGTTCCAAGCATCCCCAAAATTCCGACATAAATGTTTTCTGAAGCATAAAAATGCATCAAAATATGTAACAAATACGTTACAATTAGATTATTGCACAATAATTGAGAGTTATACATAATGTAAAAAACAATGAATAGAGTATAAAGTATAAAAATGATGCTCATTTCACTTTTAACTGCGTTCTCATCATTTTTTTGCCCTCTTTAGTCCATGTTCTCTCTCAAGTTGTTTTGGCCTGGCGTTTTGTAATGAACTGATCCACTTTTTCTGGGTGATTCACTTTTACGTAAATCTATTGGAACGCCTCATGGCCGGAGGGCTGAATGACGAGGACGCTGCATAGACACGCCGATCTATCTACACGCATAGACACATACGGTAGAGCCAATGAGATGCCAGGATGATGCTCGGTAATCCAGCCTGTATTTTTACCTTTCCTATCTTGAAATTTCTTTCGTAACAAGAGTCAATATTTTCCCGTTGAGACGTTTCGTAACTCGAAAATTTCGTATGAAGAGACGTTCGTAAGTAGAGTTACCACTGTACCTAACCTAATTTTTTTTCTCCTATTAAATCCTGGAGAGGACATGTTGCATGCTGTCATGATTATGATGATTTGTGACCACTTGTCTCTTGCTGGCTGATTAATGAGAATGAATGGCAGCTTCATTATCATCCTCATCTCATGTTGCATGTGGCCTCGGCCTCGTGTGTGTGTGTGTGTGTGTGTGTGTGTGTGTGTGTGTGTGTGTGTGTGTGTGTGTGTGTGTGTGTGTGTGTGTGAGAGAGAGAAAATGACGGCGTGTTGTCAAAGCGGCTGGAGCGCCATCCCTCATTGCCTGTCCCCCCCCACCAGCCAGACATCTGTCCATGTTAGTCAACATCACGGTGAGTTCCATCCTCGACATTCCTCATACAATTCACCGGCTTTGAAGTTCATACGCGGGAGGTGCGCCGCTCTATCTTCTCTGGTTACTTGTTTGTCATCGTCGAATCGAAGCTGCCGATCCATGTCCCGGATCCCTCGCTCCATGTTTGCTCTTTACTCTTTCATTCTCACAGGACGGGATAAAATATTGATCCTCGATGATGATAATTCTTCCCTTGATAAGCTATTGATGTACTGCGGGCAAATATTGATGCGTGTGTTAAGCTGCCATGACAAACACATTGTCTTGTTTACCTGAGTGAATTGAAATCCTGATCGTCACGATGATGTCTGCATTTGCAGTCATCCGAGAAGTTTGTGTATGGTTGGGGGGTGGAGGGTGTAAGACCACATGGGAGCCAAACAACAATTTAAGTTTTTCATTTCCAGTATAGCACAAGAATCAAAGTACAATTTGAGCTGTCTTGTGAACACAGCAAGCTATTAAGAATTGCTTCTAAATATAAAATTCATTATCGAGTCACATTGGGTCTCCTGCTGCTGGGTAGAATTCGTACACAATTCAAGTGAAAAATGAAGCCATTACTGAAATTACTTTAGTATCTTAAGTAATTTTCCATTTCTACTTGACTTCAATTTTTTCATTTCTCCCCATGTTGCTCGGCAGAGTTTGAGCAATAAAGGTAATTGTGCCACATTCGTCAGTGAAAAACAAAATTGGAGAAAAATAGCTTTTAACGATTCATTTGCTTTAATTGTGCAGTCATACAATGTTTACAATTCAAGTTTTTTTTCTTGTTCACATCCCTAAAATAAATAAAAGGAAAAGGCTCCAAAATTCATTTTCCTGGTTTCATCACATTCTTGCCACTTGTTGCTAGGCAGAATTCAGGGTGTGCATGCATTTCTACTATATTGATCAATGAAAAATAAAATCAAGGGGGCGAATGTTGCGCCTGCCTATTTTTTATTTCCCTTTATAAAAAAATTACTACGTAAAATTAAATCACTGCTCTGTATTAAATATAAACTTTTAAAAAACTAGCAAAAAAATGCCGTATTTTCACCAGTGGCTGAAAGAATGACGACATTTTCTTGGTTTTCCTTTCCTTTCCTCCCTCATGGTGTTGTTTCTGCCAGGTGGAGTACGACGGCCTGACGGGGCACGTTGAGTTCAACAGCAAAGGTCAGAGGACCAACTATACCCTGCGGATCCTGGAGAAACACCGAGGAGGCCACAAGGAGGTCAGACTGCTTTTTTTTTTTTTTTTGGGACACGCCGCCATCAGGTCACTGTGCACCGCCGGCTCTTTGGCGGGAATTTGCAGGTCACCTGTGTACTTTCCAAAATGCGACGGGAGTTGCGATATGTATAAGGGTCGGCAACCTTAAATACTTTGAGCCGTTAATTGAAAGAAAAAAAAAAAAAGAACACACACAGGGTGCCACAAAAGCCCTTTTGACAGATTTTTTTTTTTTATTATACGGGTATATATGAAAAAACTATCGTTTTGCCTATAGAGAGAGAGAGAGAGAGAGAGAGAGAAAGAGAGAGAGAGAGAGCGAGAGAGAGCGAGAGAGAGAGAGAGAGAGGGAGAGAGAGAGAGAGAGAGAGAGAGAGAGAGAGAGAGAGAGAGAGAGAGAGGTATGTATGTATGTATGTATGCAGGGAATGCAGGGAATGCAAAATGGTATTTCTGCGTGCAACAAAAAGGTTTTGAACTCTTAAAAAAGAAAATAAAGACACTTGGTTGAAGCTTACTTTCAAATAAAATAGTCTATCTATTGGAGTCTTCCTTGTATTCATGAAATTAAAGCCAAACTGTAATTATCGACCTGTAGTAAACCAAAAATGCCATTTTCTTCGGTGTTTCATCATTTTCTCCCGTCTGGAGCGTGTAGTCAGTTGTCAACTGGAACTAAAAAGGCTTATTATCAAGCGACAATGTGAAATATAGCAAAATAATTGGCAATTAGAATATTTGTTTGAACTGGTTAAGGTGATTTTTTTTTTTTTTTTTTTTTTTTTTTGTGGGGCACAGTATAGATGTTACACTGAAAAAAAAATATGGGATGTTGAATTTACTCCGTTTTATTCCCTTAAGTGGTTGTGCAAAATCAAATCATCTGGAAGCAGAACATTTTTTTAAATTGAGATGTAATCTACAAAAAAAAAAAAAATCTAGATCCCGAATATTTGACTTTGTGCATCTACTTGATGAAATTGAGTAAATTCCAACGGAACAAAAAAAAACTGTTTGATTTTAATGTTACGTGTTTGTGTTATTTGGAAAAATAAAGAAAGACGTCAGTCGAAATGAAATATTTATTAACCAATTGAATCAAATCTTTCGCAAGTTTGACATTGAAGGATGCCTGTAAATGGCCAAGATGATCTTCAAGTGGCTGCTTCAACCAACATTGTCCAAATTTCCAGACATGGCCGCGTGAGACTTTTTTGTGAGTCCACTCATGATCGACATGCCTCCAAAATTTCTGTTTCCAAGTGAAACCGGCTCACAGGCTGAATTTTCAGAAAATTCCAAGGGGAGTCCGCAGCGCCTATGAGACATAAATATTGACCAGGATGAAATTTGCCATTATTTGGCCTCAGAATAATATCGGTGAAGAAAGGAAGCAATTTTAAGTCTGCCTTTGAACCATCTCACTTCTGTCTGGACAAAAGGCCATCGCTAAGGCAATTTCATTACAACAAGGGGCTTTTTTTTTAAATTTTTTTTTTTTAATCATGCAACACTTTTGTAACGATTCCCTGCAGTTTCTTCATTTCACTAACGACTTTAGGGAGCTGTGGATGAGCTGGAGCCGCATTCAGGGTTGGCTAATAAATCAGAATAATCATCATCCACTCCTCGACTGGTGTGAATGTTTTTGTATTGTGTGTGTGTGTGTGTGTGTGTGTGTGTGTGTGTGTGTGTGTGTGTGTGTGTGTGTGTGTGCTTTTAAAGAGATAATCCCCATGACCTTCAACAAAAGAGGCTTGTTTTTTTGGGGTGGTAATATTTGATCTGCTGGCCCGGAGCCCAAAATATATTTGTCAAACCAGCGTGCCGCCAAACTGACCAGCCGTGTCCTTTCATAGGCGGGATTAAATGAAGCCCGAGCGCTCACACGGGTGCCGCGCTTCATTGACCGGATGAGGCCACTTTTCTCTCCCGCTCGATGGGGCCGCTCATTTACGCGGCGCCCCCGCGTTTAGCGCCAAATGCCAGCTGATAAAGCGCCGCTGTTCTTTAATTTGGCGTCTCACTTGTCACAATTAACGTTCCAGCTCGGCGGCAGGATGAAATGTCAGAGTGGGATGAACGGAACGAAAAACTGGGTTTTTCATTTTTTATGATTTTTCTTTTTTTTTTTTTTTTTTTTTTGCAAGGAATCGTGGAATGACCGGCTGATCTATCGCAAAAACAATGGCTTTTGTTCAACGCCGTTGCACACCGCCGCAGCCAGTTAGATTGTAATGGCACACTTATGTACTTAAGTGACTTGAGTGTCACATAAAAGTGAAATACGCCGAAAGACGCTAGTGGCGAGAAAGATATTGCAGCCCATGAATTGATTTGTTTGGAATGAAAGAATACCGCATTGCCGCATGTTCGGCGGAGGCCCCCCATTGGGGTCAATTAAAGCGATGCGCGCGTACTGTTTATGATGGCTGACAAAGTGGTTAGCATTGCAAAGGTTCTCTGTTTAATAGCCCAAGAGAGTCAACAAAGGCTACTAATGATGTTACACATTCGACAAGATTCGCAAATCACACCACAGTCCGACCTTTCGGCACGTTCATCTCGTCGGCCGGTGCGGCCGCGTTTGGAGAGCCCCGTTGTACGCTGTGAGCGCGTGCATTTCACGCACAAAAAGATGGAGGAGCGAGGAGTGAAGAGTTACTTTTTTTTCCCAAAAATGTTCAATTAACGTCATGATAACAACAGAAAAAAAAATGTGAACACCAGATGAGAAGCTAGTGGGGAATTTTTCGGGCTAGCACAAGTCAATGCACTTTCCGCAAATCATTCATGTCAAACAATTCTCTCAATTGAGGCCATCGATGGAATTGCTGGAATAAATCTTGCTTCTCCAAATATTTTGTCATCCTTGTTCACAGCCACTGATTCGTGTTCCTCGAATCACATGCCCCATTTTGGCAAAGTCGGGACTTGAAAGGACTGGCGTCCGTTTCCAAGTGTAGCAAGTGAAAAAGTGGTCAGAAACAGAAATACTCTAGCAAAGTGCAAACGCCCGAAGGGAATTTCGACTCAAATACAGGGACCAGAGTTGGAGTTGCTTGCTTACATCCGACCACTGCAATTTTTCTATCCAATATGTTCATGTTCCTAGAACACCAGCCAGCTTGACGCTCACAGAACCTTAAATCTCTTTGTCCTCACTTTGCTCCCCTGCGTGCGAACGTCCCCTTAATTTATTTTCAATGATTTCTCGGTGTCACATTGATATGGTGGCTGTAACCTTCTACAACTGAATCATATTTCTCTGGGGGGGGGCGAGCGTCGGTTTGCTGATGAAGCTTGAAGGACGTTTTCTCTCTCCCAAATCTCCACCGGTTAGATTGGCATCTGGTACTCCAACAACACCCTGGCAATGAACTCCACCAGCCTGGATATTAACGTGTCGGAGACGCTCGCCAACAAGACCCTCATCGTCACCACCATTCTGGTAAGGTCGCACCTTGCTTCAAGGGGGCTGCGACAAAGCGTGCGCGGTGTGTTTGTTTCTGTGTGTGTGTGTGTGTGTGTGTGTGTGTGTGTGTGTGTGTGTGTGTGTGTGTGTGTGTGTGTGTGTGTGTGTGTGTGTGTGTGTGTGTGGTGTCTTTTATGCTTTTCACTTACGGCTTCCGCTAGCGTTATCGGAACTGACAATATTGACAGAGTAATATTCTACAACATTCCCCTTGTGATTGTTTCGTGGATGTGGGGAACAAATGATAATAGAAGCCTCACTAAAATTAGCCTGTTCTGAAGGGGTGGTCGCATGTCATGGAAAAGAGCCCCTGCTGTGCTCCTTATAGAAGGTGAGTACAGCTTTTGTTACCGTAGCAACTTGGGGCACAGCTTCGGGGTTGCAAGAAAACTACGACTAGCCCAGAGTGTGAAGAAAGTATTTTCACTCACGGAGGCAGAACTTCGCAACCGCACCACTGAGCTGCACGAACACGTTCCCCCCCCCCCCCCCCCGCCACCCCCTCCCAATGTGTCGACAACGTCAATTGCAAATGCAATTTTTTGGTTTTGACATGATCGTGCTTCTCTGGATCCTGGCTCGGATTGACACCCGCTAGTGGCTTTGGATCTTCTCCCAGCCTACCTTTCAAGTTATGGGCAGAAAAGCTCCAATTTAGCCCCACAGTCACATTCCGCAGTCCTGCAGAATTGAGATGGGCTTTCTCACAGACAGGTTTTGGTTACTAGGCAGCGAACAAAAGAGTGACTTTGTGGTTTATTATCCTTGATGAGACCCGACTTGTTATTGGCACGTCAATTTTCCGTCATAAATTGAATAGAATCAAATCCATTCTGATTGTCATTTTGTCACAGTTCGTTTACAATCTCACATGTGCTCTTATTTTTCATTCTCAAATCATGTCTTATCCAGTGGCCTGACTGAAACACCCACCCCCACCCCCTTCCACTTTTGTCCGAATGAAATGCCCGATAAAAAAAGCTCAGTTCTGAGAACTGGAAATACTGTACTGAGAAATGCTTACAGGAATAAAAGAGTGACGGTACATTCAACGCCTCAGTACACCCACCTAGCAAGACACCCACTTTGTGTCAAGTAGAGCAGATATGAAAAGTCAACAGCATACGCGCGCACGCACACACACACACACACACACACACACACGCACACACACGCACACACACACACACACGCACAACCACATCATTTGTGCTTTCAGAAAGTAAATGTAGCTTACTAGCTCTCATTGTACAAGCAGCTGTCCCGATGTAAAAGTGTGGCAACGTCCGTTTGCTCGCTTTATTGGCAACGTTTCTTGCCAGTGTATTCCATGCCAACGGAGAGCCAATTCGTTTGCCTCTCAAAATGATGGTCAAATTGCACGAAAAATGCTTTTTTTTTTGCTTTGCTTACGTTTCCACCCCTATTAACGTTCACATTTCAAAGTCTCGATTTCACAAAATTCATTTTTCATTTGCCGATTTTGCTTAAACTTCATTATAATGACCAGATTTTCCCCACATAGTGAAAAGTCCTTCATGACGACGAACCATGGGAAGCTAACCGTCGCCGCGACCTTGCTCAGGAACAAAATGTACCGCCCGGGAGTCCCCTCCGTTGCTTAGCTACGCTACTGATCGACTCGTACAATTTGGGATTAGGAGGAACTGAAGGAAAATCCATCCATACATCCATTTTCCGATCCGCTTTATCCTCACAAGGGTCGCGGGGGGTGCTGGAGCCGATCCCAGCCATCTTCGGTCAGTGGGGGGGAAGACACCCTGAAACGGTTGCCAGCCAATCACAGGGCACGCAGAGACAACCAACCATCCACGCTCACACTCACACCTCACATAAGCTCAGTCGTGCTTATGCATGTTCCCTAGGAAGACCGCGCTGTATGAAAGAGACCTTGCCTACCATAGTTTATAGTAGCCATGGATTTAGGGGGGAAAAAAAAAGTGTCTTGTTGTTGCCGCATTAAATCAAATGCTCCCTGGAAAGCTTTGGCTTGCACTTGCGATGCGTGGCAGACAGAGTGCTTTGATAGCGTGTTTTGTAATGTGCTTACAAAGCACTGTGATCACTGTAACCGCACTTTGAACAGCTCTCGCCGGGGAGCCGCGGTGTTGACAGGGGTGCAGCTACCTTCGGTGACGTTTGCCACTGCAGTGTGCGTCCTTTACGGTCTGCGCCAGAGTTACTCCGGCAGCGCTCATTCAGATGAATTCCGACCATTCCCAGCGGTACCTCTTGCCCTCGATTCGGAGTGTGAAGTGCGTGTTGAGAATACAACACTTAAGAAAGAAAGAAAAAAAAAACGCACACACACACACACACACACACACACATTTAAAATAATTTCATCCAAATGTTGAGGCTAGCTCTTTGTCCTTGTTTTGCTATACGTGTTCTCCCGCAGCTTGTCCTCTCACTGCGGAAAAGACTACTACCTGTTTGGAATGGAAAGGAATTGATGTTTTAGCTCGCATTTGCAGCCAGAATGCATCAGCGCTGCCATTTTCTTTCCTTAAAAAAAAACAAAACAAAACAAAACAAAAGGCTAATTGGCGATTGGAATCGAGTCAGACTGTGAGGATCTCATGGGAGAGAGATGCAAATGTTGTCTGCGGCGACCCGACAAGCTCCAGACATATCTTGCAAATGCACACCACTACATCATCAGATTCATCGGCCCTTGAGCTTGAAAAAAATATTTGTTGGGGGTCACTGGAGGACGACACGAGCTGTATCAAATCTGCTGCATTCCCAAATGGAATAATTGCAAGTCGTATGAATTTGGATTTGTATTGTTGTGGTTTTACTTTGCAGCGGTTTAAAACTTGACTGCGTTATCAGAACAGTTATTTCCAAGGCTTATCAACGCATTTTATATGAAAGAAAATGGCAGCACGGTGAATTGGTGGTTAGCACAATAGCCTCGCAGTTGGGAGATTCTGGGTTCAAAAAATATTTCACGAAAAGACCAGAGTTTAAAAAGAAAAGAAAGCATTTTTAAAATCCAGTGATGTCTTGAGGTGTGAGCTTTTAAAGATGGAAGCAGTCATTCTTTTTGCTTTGACTTGCGGGCATAAACTGGAAAAATGCTGAGCAATTCTTCCAAAAGAGTTCTCAAGCTGTTTATTTGCTTCTCCCTTTTGAAGTTGACTGTCAAACACACACATTGTACTGTATATTCAGACCAACAACATACACTTGTTTTAATTTGGACTGTTTAGCTTAATGCTAACCAACCATAGACAGGCTAGGCTAATGAATAGCATCAGTGTCTGCGTGTTGTAAACCTTCAAGTAACTGATTATTCAACACAACACCAGTATTTGTTTTCAAATAGTAGTAGTATGAACAAAATAGTTGAGGAATTCGAAGGGCACAGTTGAACTATTCAGAGAAAGAATTTGTGACAGTCTTTAGCAACAATTAGCATTTCGCTATGCAGTGAACTGTGGTAGTGTGTGACTTAAATCGTTTCGCCTAGTCTAACAGTAGATACAGCTTGTAGCATCACAAGCCTAGAAAGTAACTTTTTTTGGGGTCAAATATACCCCAAAAAAGATTTTTGAATTTGGAAGAGACTGTAATGCGATGTGGGAGCTTCCACGAGCTCTCGTTTCTGTCTCTCTGGAGGATTACACAAAACCGTTCCCAAGTGGAAGTCGAATAGGGAAAGTAGCTGCCGAGGAACCCGCAGTCATTCTAAACAAGAGGGGAACGAAGAAAAACAAGCCCAGAGGAGTTTGATGTGATGAGACGCAGACGCCGCACAACAAAGAGCATTTGTGTGCCAACTGTGTGAAAGTTGCGGCTTTCCCCTCTAAATAAACTCCCATCTTATTTTCGTCAGGGAGTCAAATAAACACGAACAAACGTTGATTTGACTTTCTCCAGGATACAAGTGTAGGATGCCTGTCAGAGACGCTGCGCAAGTGATAACATTTGCAGGAAGAACATTTGCGAGGCCGTTTTAACATGCGGCGCGATTACAGGAGCAGTAACGGGTCACATTATGATGGAGCAACTCAAAGAGACAGATATAACAATGTTCACTGGCATATATTCTTTATCCTCTATGTAAATTTACTAACGTCATTGCATCTTACTGTGTCACTTAGAGTAGTCGTAGAAGTAGTGCTATTTTTCTTTGTTTGTCTGCATGATTGTATTAACTACCACCCAAATGGCCAAGGCAGGCACAGCGCAAGGAGCAGCTCAATAAATTGGATTACAGCATTGAATCAAGTTGCGCAAACTGTTTCATTCATTACATTCTGTTTAATTATGTCATTAGTCTGTTTTGATGGAAATTAATGACTCGCTGTGGCAACCCCTAAAAAGGGACAAGCCGAAAGGAGAAGAAGAAGAAGATTGTTGTGGTTTTACTTTGCAGCGGTTTAAAACTTGACTGCGTTATCAGAACAGTTATTTCCAAGGCTTATCAACGCATTTTATATGAAAGAAAATGGCAGCACGGTGAATTGGTGGTTAGCACAATAGCCTCGCAGTTGGGAGATTCTGGGTTCAAAAAATATTTCACGAAAAGACCAGAGTTTAAAAAGAAAAGAAAGCATTTTTAAAATCCAGTGATGTCTTGAGGTGTGAGCTTTTAAAGATGGAAGCAGTCATTCTTTTTGCTTTGACTTGCGGGCATAAACTGGAAAAATGCTGAGCAATTCTTCCAAAAGAGTTCTCAAGCTGTTTATTTGCTTCTCCCTTTTGAAGTTGACTGTCAAACACACACATTGTACTGTATATTCAGACCAACAACATACACTTGTTTTAATTTGGACTGTTTAGCTTAATGCTAACCAACCATAGACAGGCTAGGCTAATGAATAGCATCAGTGTCTGCGTGTTGTAAACCTTCAAGTAACTGATTATTCAACACAACACCAGTATTTGTTTTCAAATAGTAGTAGTATGAACAAAATAGTTGAGGAATTCGAAGGGCACAGTTGAACTATTCAGAGAAAGAATTTGTGACAGTCTTTAGCAACAATTAGCATTTCGCTATGCAGTGAACTGTGGTAGTGTGTGACTTAAATCGTTTCGCCTAGTCTAACAGTAGATACAGCTTGTAGCATCACAAGCCTAGAAAGTAACTTTTTTTGGGGTCAAATATACCCCAAAAAAGATTTTTGAATTTGGAAGAGACTGTAATGCGATGTGGGAGCTTCCACGAGCTCTCGTTTCTGTCTCTCTGGAGGATTACACAAAACCGTTCCCAAGTGGAAGTCGAATAGGGAAAGTAGCTGCCGAGGAACCCGCAGTCATTCTAAACAAGAGGGGAACGAAGAAAAACAAGCCCAGAGGAGTTTGATGTGATGAGACGCAGACGCCGCACAACAAAGAGCATTTGTGTGCCAACTGTGTGAAAGTTGCGGCTTTCCCCTCTAAATAAACTCCCATCTTATTTTCGTCAGGGAGTCAAATAAACACGAACAAACGTTGATTTGACTTTCTCCAGGATACAAGTGTAGGATGCCTGTCAGAGACGCTGCGCAAGTGATAACATTTGCAGGAAGAACATTTGCGAGGCCGTTTTAACATGCGGCGCGATTACAGGAGCAGTAACGGGTCACATTATGATGGAGCAACTCAAAGAGACAGATATAACAATGTTCACTGGCATATATTCTTTATCCTCTATGTAAATTTACTAACGTCATTGCATCTTACTGTGTCACTTAGAGTAGTCGTAGAAGTAGTGCTATTTTTCTTTGTTTGTCTGCATGATTGTATTAACTACCACCCAAATGGCCAAGGCAGGCACAGCGCAAGGAGCAGCTCAATAAATTGGATTACAGCATTGAATCAAGTTGCGCAAACTGTTTCATTCATTACATTCTGTTTAATTATGTCATTAGTCTGTTTTTGTAACAGACAATTTTATCCAGGACTATTTTTCCTTTATTAAAAAAAAAAAACGTCCGGAACAGATTAATGACTTTTCTATTTGTTTCAATGGGGAAAGCTGATTTGCCATTGTTTTGGGTATGATCACGGAACAAATTAAACGCAAAATGGCACGCTCTGGCCTCAGTTAACATCATCATGATTAAATGACCCGTTCCCGGCCGGTATTTGCCCCTTCACCAGTTGGACGCAACCCCTTCACATTGCCTGCCTTTCTCTTCTATTCAGGAAAACCCGTATGTGATGCGCAAAGACAACTACCAGGATTTCCAGGGCAACGACCAGTATGAGGGCTTCTGCGTGGACATGTTGAGGGAACTGGCGGACATCCTCAAGTTCTCCTTCAAGCTCAAGCTGGTGGATGACGGGCTGTACGGCGCCCCCGAGCCCAACGGCTCCTGGACGGGCATGGTGGGAGAGCTTATAAACAGGGTGAGTCCTTGTCCAGCGGAATCGCTAAAGACAACGGTCGGTCTCTGTTTGGATTCGGAAACCATTTTTACAATGCCCGGCCACAGTCTAGCGATAAATAAAGCAACGGAAGTAGCTATAAATTTTCAGAACAGCTTCATTGTTATGCAGTGCAGCGAGTAGAGAATTGCAGCAAACCGGCTAACAAACAAATGTGCCTGTCTGTGGCTGGGCTGTCGACCAAGATTTTGGAATGAGTGTCATATAATAACTAGATGGCGCAGTGACAGGTTATGGAATGTGATGGATGGATCTCCTTAAAGTGGAACTTTCTTCTTTCGTCGCATTTTTTTGCTCAACATCGGAGCTTGAGAAGACAAGTTCTAAGCGTTTTGTGTTTCATGGTGACATGTTGATCGATAGTTTCATGGAACAGTAAAAACTCCCAATTAGCGCATTTCGCATCGCCCATCTGTCTAGTTTACCTGTTTCTAAATTGGTGGCGATTGGTTGAAGTCCCTCGGAAGATTTCGTTCAGGTACTAACTTGGAATGGTCAGATCCAATCCACTGGATGCATATGAAGCCCGATATAAGCTAAACTTTGTGAATTGGTACGAGATAGTTTTTGTTAGTACCCGCCAGATCCAATCCATAAACCCAAACTGTATCATGCACTATATCACAGGTGTCAAATCAAGGCCCGGGGGCCAGATCTGGCCCTCCACGTCATATTATGTGGCCCGGGAAAGCAAATCATGTGTGTCAACTTCCATGGTCCTTGCTAAAATTTGTACAAGGATGTCAAATTGTCACGTGTAATAAATAAATTTTGTAATAATTTTGTTACCCTGTTTACACTCAACAAATAGTTGACTGATTTCAAAGCTAGTTATCCATCAATTTATTGTGTCCAAGTAATAATACGATTTCCTGATGAAACATGTATTCGGTTTCGCTGTCGTAACGGCCCTCTCGGGGAAGCCGTAACTCCAATGTGGCTCGCGACAAAAATGAGTTTGACACCCCTGCAAGTTTATATCCTCCACTTCATTTTGCGCGACATGCTAGCAGGCGTCAAGGTAAACAACAGCCAGCTTCCAATATCTGCTGTGACCAAATCTCTGAATTCACTTTGCAAAAGGTCTTGAAAACCAAATCGACACAGTGCCCTTGTGGAGCATCGCTTCTTCATTTGATGTTATTTTTTTTCTTCACTGTATGCATAAGGAGTTGATCACACACACACACACACACACACACACACACACACACACACACACAAAAACTCTGCTGTTCCTTCCTTCCTCTGTGGGTCGGGGGGGTCTGAAGAGGGGCAAGGGAGGGGGGGCTTATCTGGGACACACGCTGACTTAATAGTTCCTTCAAAGTCAGCGCTTACATGGCCCAAAATTGCCCATGTCGTTTTTTTTTTTTTTAAATAATATATTTCACCCCACCACGTTCACCCCTTGGAAGCCATTTTTGGGGTGCTCTCGGCGGGTTAATAAGAGCGCCCAATCGGCCTGTTCTGCTTAATTACCTTACGCCGGTGCACTTCAATTACCAGACTGCTGTCCCCCCCCCCCCCTGTGGGGTCTGCCACTCTGGCGCTCCCGCCAGCGCTCCACGCGCTACCATCAACCGACGCCAGTACTGCCTGATCACTCAGCTCTAATTAGCGACCCATGTTCATCAATTAGCTTCTAATGGAGGAGGAGGGTGGGGGAGAAAGCATGCAAGAGGGGCTACAGAGGTGGAAAAACCTGCCAAGCCTGTGCTTCCTCACAATTAGCCTCATTTTAGTTGATGGATAGAATTTTTTTTTTTTCTCCAAATGCCTATTCGAGTGCATTCGAGCACTTGTGGCTGCTCTGCCTCTGCCATCAAGTGCGTGCGGTTCTTGTTTTTGCACCCACCTGAAATACTTGTGTTGCTTCAATGCTTGCTCTCCATCCTCCATAGTTGATCTATTTTCATCCGTCCCCGTAGAAAGCCGACCTGGCCGTGGCGGGCTTCACCATCACGTCAGAGCGCGAGAAGGTGATCGACTTCTCCAAGCCCTTTATGACCTTGGGGATCAGCATCCTGTACAGGGTTCATCTGGTAAGGATTTTTTTAGGGGCACGTCTCATCCTGGATTTATTATTTCTTTTTTTTAATTTTTATTTTATTTTATATTATTTTTTTGGGCCATGCTTTTTAGCCTTTTGAAAGATTATAGGCCAGAGAAAACAGAAGGCAGCTTACCGTTTTATTTTTTTTTGTTTTGTTTTGTTTTTAAATGGCTCCCATCCCGATTTCCTGTTTTGGTAACAGGGGTCTCTTCAGGCAATTCAAAGTTGTGAAATGTCCAATATATGCATGTTGTGTTCATTGTGAACATAAATGTTTATGTTGAGGTTTTGGCAATGACAAAAGAGGAGTAGAGTCACACTGCAGTGTAAAGACATGAGCAACGAGTCACAATTTTACAAGGACATAATTTGTCAATTTTTTTTTCTTTTCTATTCTAGTCAAAGCACATCTCTGTCTTGTAAATGATGCATGTGCATATCTAGAATATTAGATTATATTCCGTTTTTCTTGGAACATTCCAGCCTCTGCATCAGCGCAGTCACGCAAAAACTGGCAGATCCTTATTTTTGTATCATTGCGAGGCTCGCTAAGCGTTTGCCAATTTGGCAGAGCAGTCGCCACCACACTGGTCGGGCCAGCACAGCAGCAGGAGTGTCTTGGAGATGTGCCGGGCAAAGGGACAATTTGGTGGCAGAAACTGATCACCTCGAAGTGAGGTTGCAGGGTAGACAACTGATCTAACGCGCCGTACTAGTATTTCATTCATAAATATGTGAACGGTGGGCAAAAAAACCCTGTGAATTGTATTGTGTTTTTCAAGTCACTGGGCGACATTAACACGGCAGATAACACGGGAAAAGTCTGCGCCATTCCCACTGTGGCGCAGCCTTCCCTTTTCTGTGACCAGCATCGGTCCAAACCCGCCTCTGCACAGTTCCGTTTTTTTTTTTTGTCTTTCACCGACTTTATTCTGGTCGGGTTTTGGTTTTGTCTTTTCAATTTGCCATACATAAGATCTTTTTTTTTTTTTTTAATCAATTTGAGTGCTGCGCTATTGCTACAGCAAGCGTAATTCGGCCTGAAAAGTCCCACGCTGTGTAACGCTCTGACTTAGCAGCTTTACATCTCTAATGAGCTTTGGAGCCGTAGACACTGCGAAACGGAGCACGTATGCATGGAGGCGTCGAACATGGTAGCGCCCCGCTGTGTTGCATGCTGGGAGTTTTCTCTCAAACTGCAGTGACCTGACCTCTTTTTGTACCTTGCCGTCTGTCTGTCCCACGTGGATTCCATTTCCTCTTCAGGGTCGTAAGCCAGGTTACTTCTCCTTCCTGGACCCTTTCTCGCCGGCCGTATGGCTCTTCATGCTGCTCGCCTATCTGGCTGTGAGCTGCGTGCTCTTCCTGGCTGCAAGGTCACTCACTGCATTACATTAGTGCCGGTCACTTGCCGGTGCATTTAGCCCGGTTGCGTCTATCGATCAAACGGCGGACTCCCGTCGTGACTTGCGTTCTCTCTACCAGGCTGAGCCCTTACGAGTGGTACAACCCTCACCCGTGTCTGCGAGAGCGCCGGGACATGCTGGAGAACCAGTACACGTTGGGCAACAGCTTGTGGTTCCCCGTCGGCGGCTTCATGCAGCAGGGATCCGAAATCATGCCCAGGGCCTTGTCCACCAGATGCGTCAGTGGAGTGTGGTGAGTCTTTTCATCAGGGCACCACGCAAACATAAGCTAACAACCGGGGTCTTAGATCAGAGGATGCTGTCAAATGAAAAAGAAGCTTGATATCAGTCCGCTTCTGATGCCTGATTGAATATTGAGCTTAGTTGGATGTTTCGTGAGGGTTTTATTATGATATGCGAGACAGAACAAAACTGACAAAGTCACTCGCACAAGGCTGCTCACACAAGGCAACTACTCGGGTGCATATCATTAGTCCTCTGAATAAACGCGCGCATTTTGATGACATGTAAATTGCAAACGGGGTGTAAAATCAAATTTCCCCTTGTGGGATATTAAAAGATTGTTCCTCTTCCTGTACCATGAATTATTAATCCGCCAATCCTCCAAACAAACTCGAGGACCAGGATTAGATTGTGAGAGCAGATCATATAAATTTCGTATTTCGGCGGACGTGCGGCTCAGTTCTCTTCCCTTGCCGCAAGATTCAGGACGAACAGATAAATACACGCTCAGAGCAAAACTCATCCGAGGGCATTCCTGAGGCTGTAGAAGGACTGGAAGTTATGTGCTGAGCTAATCAATGCCTGGAGCTGAAACAGATGTTTGGGACAAAGACAGGAGATGCGATGGAGGAACTCGGGCACCGGAAATTGATGCCATACAACTCACAATAAGGCAGCCAATCAGTGTTGAAGGGTACCTAGATGAAAAAAAAAGATTTTTAATGACGACAGTACACTACAGTAGACAGCTATTCATCTTTTTTTCCTTTTTTTTCCACACCAGTTACTGAAGTGGACAGCTAATTGGAAGCTGTTTTCTTCTATGCGTGAGTGTTGGGGTCACGCATGCACATCAGTCACTCCGGTGGACATCTGTTCAAAAGCCATTTAATATCCTGTAGGCTTTGATGTCAAAGTTGACATCAAGTTCCACTACACTACACACGCAGACACACGACACAATTATCACGGCAGTGGGAGTGTACCACTCCCACCGGAATGGCACGCTAGCAACCATTGTAGTGACTGAACCACAGCCTTGCCAGCAAAATTCTAGCCTTAGAAGAAAACTGTTTTTGAATACTGTCCACGAGAGTGACTGATGCGCATTTTGACATTCAGAAATTCTGGGGAATTTTCCCCCTGTCCCTTTAACGCTCGCTATTACTAACGGTAACTGCCCAAAGACTGGATATTCTCAATTGAACTATATAAGCGATACCAGAAATGATACCAATACCAATACCAATACCAAACGACACCTGTTCTTATACTCCCTTGGCCTCAATGGTCTTAACTGGATTCAAATACTTCCAAGGTCGTCAGACTCATTTTTGTCGCCGGCCACATCGTAGCTCGCTTTGAATTCAGAGGCCAGTAAACTCTTTGTTTAAATATTGTGGCGTTGATTGTGAAAGGCGGAGTGGTCACAAAAAAATGTTTGCAATAGCTTAAGGTTTTCAAAACTGACGGCAATTTGCGGTATTTGATCAGGAAGCATGACGTCGATGCGCATCATTTGCTTTTGTGCGTCCCATGAAACGATCTGGCGGGGCCAGATCTGAGCCCCGGGCTTCAAATTTGACACCTGTGAACTACTATGGTCGCCAAGAGTGCTCTCGATGTTAGCGTCACACATGCTACAAAGTACTGCACCGAATGTAACGCAGCATCGGAAATGTGTCGCGACTTTGTGTAAACGGCGCCACACTTGCAACGGCAGACGGCTGTTGTGCGCCGGGGCGCCACAACGAGAGGTGGTAAAAGAACGCTCAGTTGACAAAAAAAATAAAAAATAAAAAAAGCCAAGGGAAATCAAGTGGGAGGTCACAGCGGATACAATAAACAAACGGCTTTTGAAGAGCTTTCCACCATCGGCGACAGATGCACAATTGCGTCCTCCCGGAGAGATTTCAAAGGACGCAAATTAGCCACTTTGCGCACCCTGATTGCCGTTGCTCTCGCCCCGCCGTCCAGGTGGGCGTTCACCCTCATCATCATCTCGTCCTACACGGCCAACCTGGCCGCTTTCCTGACCGTGCAGAGGATGGAAGCCCCCATCGAGTCCCCCGACGACTTGGCCGACCAGACCAACATCGAGTACGGGACCATCCACGGCGGGAGCACCATGACTTTCTTCATGGTACGTGCGGGGGTTTTGGGTTTTGTTGTGTTTGTTACTCTCTTGGCGCTTTTGTCTAATGCGCCGTGACGCATTTTTGTCTTAATGTTTGTCCTCACATCTGCCACTTCATCTCCGTTGGCTGTGGCATGCATTTAGGTGGCTTTTGTTTGCTTACAAGAGCGCCTCGGGGCATCTGTGTTGGCATCTGTGTTTGTGTAACTCGAGCGTGCGTGCGCGTATGTTGTGTTTTTCCGTGTAGGTGCGTTTACATATGGGAATGTGAGTAGGTGAGCGTATTTGTTTATTTGTGAGGGAATGGCCATTAGCCAGTTTGTGAGCGTTTGTATTCCCTTGGTCTTGTTGATCTTTCGGTTGCAGTTGAGGGGGGGAGAAAAAAAAGCCCTGAATGAGGTGCGCTCCCAGCAAGCCCCGCCCACCCGTAGCGCAGCTGATGATGCATCGACCCGACGCCACCGCCGAATAATGTCTTCCCTCGAGTCACCCCGCTTTTTCTTGCCCCCGCCCGTCTAGTCGGCACTGATGTCACCACGTTATTATTCGCACTGGATTTTTCAGCCGCGCGCGCGTCTTTTCTTATCGCTTCATGTCTTTGCCTATCTGAGCCCGCGTGTCCTTTAGTCCTTTTGCCGATTCACAATGCTTCTGTTGTCACCCGCGTAGTTATATTTCGGTGACGTGCGATAATGCCTTCCTTCATCCCTCACGGAGATTGTGCAAGAATTAAGCAAAGCAAAAGACAACAAACACAGAGCAGTTCACTGAGAGTGAGGAGAGGTTGGCTTTAGTCCGGGACTGCCCACATGTCAATCATACGACTGGCACTTTCCAACCCAGGGAGCCAATTGGAGACGCCGGTGATAGTCAACACAACTCTTACAAAATAGGAAAAAAAAATAAGTTCACAAAAATATGTACATTTTTAATTATGTCTGTTTACTGTGTGATTCATTAGGGGTAAAATTAGATCGATTTTCACAAATGAATAATAAAATGCATTCAAGAAAAATCTATTTAATGAGGAATTCTGTTGTTTTCTTTTTTTAAATGTATCTAGTCTTTATTTCACCATGATATAAAATATATTAAAATACCAATTTTATTTATGGAATGGTAAACCACAAAATAAATCTTTTTTTTTTAACCAAAAAAAAAAGTTTCCTTACACGTACACTCAATAGTCAATCAAGGGAGCAATACAAATTACTTTTTTTTTTTTTTTTTAGCTCTTGTTCACTTTCTGTGTCCACTGTCTCCCCCCCGGCCCAACTCTTTTCCAATCCGGCCTGGCTCCCTCCGCAGAACTCTCGCTACCAGACGTACCAGCGCATGTGGAACTACATGAACTCCAAGCAGCCCAGCGTGTTCGTCAAGAGCACAGAGGAGGGCATCGCCCGCGTGGTCAATTCCAAGTACGCCTTCCTGATGGAGAGCACAATGAACGAGTACCACCGCGGCCTCAACTGCAACCTGACGCAGATCGGAGGCCTGCTGGACACCAAGGGATACGGCATCGGCATGCCGCTGGGTACGCGCTCACGCCGACGCTCTCTCCTTTGCGCCGCACTTGTTACGGCCTCGTGAGCAAAGTAGGTCAACTCATCGCCTGTGCGCTCCCGATCCATTTATCTCCACGCTCGGATCTTAATCAACAAAAAGAATCTTCAAGTGTGCCACGATATGTAATAGGCGCTGGTGTTTTTAATTAACACCGCGCCGCCAATTTATTTTTCCTTCTTAAGGTTTGAACATCATTGAGTCACGAAGAATTGTGTGTGCGTGTGCGTGTGTGTGTACGTGTGTGTGTGTGTGTTTCTATACTGTATATGTATAGTGCCCTCTAATCAACAGCTTCCCCACGATTTGTATTGTAAGCACGCCGCTTGGCCTATCAAGGCCACCATTTTTGTCAGCCGCTTTGGTCCGTCTGTAATGGTCTTCTTAATCTCCCAGGTTCGCCCTTTCGAGACGAGATCACGCTGGCCATCCTCCAGCTGCAGGAGAACAACAGGCTGGAGATCCTGAAGAGGAGGTGGTGGGAGGGGGGGCAGTGTCCCAAAGAGGAGGACCACCGGGCCAAAGGTCAGTCCACTCAAAAGGACTTTGTGCACTTCTCCTCAAGTCATGATCAGTTCGCCAGCATCGGGCCGAAACACCTCCCGTGTCACAATTTGATCAGTTTCTTCCGCAAATCTATACTGTTGGTCAATCCAAATGTCGTTTTTTTTTTAACAAATTATTGACCAATCTCAAGTGTTGAAAATGGCTTGGTCTCTCCCGAAAAGTGCTGATTTTGGTGGTACAAGTAGTCCGCCCGACGCCGGGCATATGTTGGATCATAAATATCGTAACCAAGCTTGTGCTTATAAAATGACAAAATGTTCTCAAACATTTTTTTTTTGAATTAGATTTTTTTTTCGTCATCCAGTGACCACATAATTATTATTTTTTTTAAATAGACGGGTTTTTTTTCCCCATTTTCTTCTAAAATGACAAGCATTTTCTCATGAAAATTTTCCCTCGTGAAATAATGATTCTCTCAAACGTATCAAACTTACTTGTACCACTAAAACTGTATTCTCATAAAATGTTGTTTTTTTGTCATCTCATCAAATGATGACCTTTTCATTTTTTGGGCCAGACAAATTACCGGTACCCCCTTCTTATTACTAATTTACGCTCATAAAATGACATTTTTTTACCTTTTGAAATGATGATCTTTTTTGACATATTAAGGCTTTACTCTTTTTACTTCTTTATTAATCTGTACAATTATAACTTTATTTTTGTCATTCAATATTATTTTTCCAGGAGCCTTTTTTTGGGGCACAACTGACATTTTTCTTTCAATATTAAAACTTCATTTTGGTAAATGTATGACTTTCTCTTGTAAAATTGCCCCTTAATTCTTGCAAGATTACTTTTCCCTCATTGCGTTTTTTCATTTCAAACGCATCGACCATTTTTTTTCTCGCAATAGTAACTTTATTCAAATTCTAACTTTCTCTCATAACATTTACTCTTTCCTGTAAATAACATGTTTTTCTTTTTTCCAGGCAAACTTACAACTTAGCAAAAAAAAAAAAAAAAACGTTTCTCACAAACATGATAAATGTCTTCGCAAAATATGATATACTTATTCTCACTGCATCATTAGAGATGGTTTTGTATATGTGTTTTTTTTCTCGTTATAACTCAATTATAACTGGAAATAAAGAATCCATCAATCTTGTCCAATCATGCATGACCGGTCGGCCAAAGGAAACCTAGCAGTTGTTTTCCCGTTGAGAATTTGGTGGCCCTTCTGTGTGTGTGTCAGGTCTTGGCATGGAGAACATCGGGGGCATCTTTGTGGTGCTCATCTGCGGCCTGATCATCGCCGTATTTGTGGCCATTATGGAGTTTGTATGGTCGACGCGCCGCTCGGCAGAGACCGATGAGGTATGCCCCCATACCTGTCCTCGCCGAACCCACAGACACACCCCAGTAGGTTCCCATGGCGACCCGCCAACCTTTTTTTCTCTTATGCGTGTCTGTGTGGGCGCGTGTGCTTGTTACGTGAGAGTGGTTCGATTGTTTTCCGGATTTGTCTCCCATTTGTGCATTCGTGCTCTACCACTTTATTTGGGGTTCATGTCTGTTCCGTGCATGCGAGAGAAGATATTGAAGTCGCGCAACCGACAGGTAGAAAAGGTGAAAGCACTAAAACCTGCCGAGATAGAAGGCTAACATGCTACCAACTAGGTAGGCGGACATTGGACAAGAGAGCAACCTGAGATTAGAAAATGCTGCGGCGGATGAGTAAAGGCCTTGTCACACTGCACTTGGTTTTCTTGGGGCTTGCCGCGGGGCAGCGCGCAAGGACGACGGTGTCCTGGTTGAAAGCTTGCCCATAAATGGAAATGCTTGCGTAAGCAGCAAGGCAGGAAGTAACAGGGAGGCTTTTCTTGCCGGCTGGTCTTTTGCTGTTGGCACTCTGAAATCACTCCGCCAGCCCCCTCTCCTACCGGATGCGCCTTCTGACGTCACCGTCACGCCGCTGTCGGAGTGAACGTTTCTCAACTCCGGGGCGCGTCGTGTGGCGGCAACGCCGCCCAATCCAAGTTTAGTCCACACGCCCTGGCACCACGTTGCTAAGTGCAGTGTGAAAAGCCGTTATCATTTAGCAACTTGAGTACACCAAACACTAAAAGGCGCAAGAAAGAAGAATTTGTGAGCCGACATTAAATGTTCCGACGTATCTCCTTTAAGAAGCTTTCCGTGAAGGGTTCCAAAACAGGGGATCCGGGGATCCCCCAGGGGTCTGTGAGCCGTAGCTTTGGGCTTTGCAACATTATTCAAATTCAAATGTTAATGTCATATCTTTTGAAGTTTGTATCTTTTTTCAAATTGTCAACTTTTAAATTCCTCTAGCATTTAAGGCACCACGTTTGTTGTTTAAATGGTGCAAGGATTATGTTGAGGGTCCTTGGACAAATGTCTCCCCTGTAAGGGGTTCCTGGACCCAAAAAGTTTGAGAACTCCTGCCACGTATTACGCTAGTATTCTTCGTCTTCCATCTTTTGGATTACTTCTTTTTGTTCTTCTTCTTCTTCTTCTTCTTCTTCTCCCCCATCTCACCGTGGCTGTCTCTCTCTGTCCGCCATGTTTGCCATCAGTCTGCGTTCTCTGACAAAGAGTACTGTTTCTGTTTATGTGAGCCCACATGACCTTTTCTTTTGAATGCTCTTTGTAAGTGTCGAAGTTTGGATGAGAAGCGTGCCTGTTGCTGGCCTGCCTGAGCGTCCATGTTGCCATGATGAAGTGTCCACGAACGAAAACAGCGGTCCTCAACTGCTCAGCTGCGGGTGGGGGGAGTACCGCTCCGGAGTGGCCCATTTGGTACCAGGGCCGCACAGAGAGACCAAATCAAAAGAAATATTTTATTGATGGGCAGAACGCGGTCGACGTTTTATTTTGAAAAACGGGCGCTTCCGCTTGAGTCTGTGTCCACGCGTCACACTCGATGTTCAACCCGAGCCCTAACGGCGTGTTTCTTGGCTATATATTGGTCGATCAATCATTATCTTGCCGTCAAAAATGCTTTCTCAGTTTTGCTTTTGTTATTCTCGTTTGAGGTGTCACTCATTTTATCCGCTTTTTGATTCGAATCCGGTGTCTTGGGTGAAACCAAACCCTGCGGTACTGCCGCTGACTGAAGACTGGAAAAATCTAGAAGCTGTTTTTTTTTCGGGTGAAAGAAGAGTCCACTCTTTCTTGTTGTTCGTTGCTTATAGCGTGACAGAAGACTTTATATTCTGCGGGCTGATCAAAATGCTCGCAAAGGGCTGGCATTGAATGAGTTAACTTATTCAGTGCCAGCCATTTTCAGACCCCGGCACATAAAAAAAAAAAAGACGTACCTGGGATGGAATGCCTGGTTTCTTAAAAAAAAAAAAATCATTCATAAAAGCAATAAACAACATCCTTGGCATTGAATGAGTTAAAACCCCCAAAAGACGTGTTTTTATTTTTATTATTATTTTCACGTATGCTCTCTGATGATTGGCTCATTTCGCAGTCTGTTTGCCCAGGTTTGCCCTGCCTCGGAAATGCGCTTGATGAGCAGATTCCATCGCTGTTTGCATTTCTTGGCAAATAGACAATATGTTCTCCACATTTTATGCTTAGTTTGTTTGTTTGTTTTTAATGATCAAATACATCCACATTGCGTTTATAGAATGTGTTTCAATTCGTTTTTCAAATAACAAAAGAATGATTGTTTTTATTTTATATCCGATCTCTCTAGATCGCAGATATTGATCTGGAACATAGGCTCCGTGATCAAAGAGCTTTCGTTATCATTTGACTCGTTTCTGTGCTGGTCCTTCAAAATAAAGCTTTGGTGAAACCAGTCCATGTTGCAAAAAAATACAACAAAAAAAAAAAGTTGGGGACCGCTGAACTAAACAGACATTGGGTGTTGCCGTCTCTCTGGATTGTAATAACTCTCTCTGCTCTTTGCAAACTCTTCCCATCCCGAAATCCATTTCCCCCTCATTTCCTTTCTTTCCACCGCCACTGCTCCCGCACCCTTTTTATTTTTTTGCATTGTGTCCATGTCCACCTTTTTTTCTCGCTTTTCCCATTCATGTGGCGTCTCGTTCTGCCGCCTGCCTACTCTTTGTCTTTCTTTTCCCTCCCTCTCGTCTTGACTTGACCACGCCTTCCCGTCCCTCGTCCTCGCCTCCCTTCCCGGGTGTCCTTTTAGGTGTCTGTCTGTCAGGAGATGATCACCGAGTTCCGAAACGCCGTTTCCTGTAAGAAGAGTGCCCGCCTTCGCCGCCGCCGCCCGCACAGCAGCTCGGCGGCGGCACTGCGCCACCCCAACCGCATCGCCCTGGGGGCCCCGCGGCCCTTGCGCCTGGTCCGAGAGATGCGCCTGAGCAACGGCAAACTCTACAGCGGAGCCGGCCCCCTCACCGGCGGGGCCGGAGGAGGCGGCGCGGGGCCGCCCGATTTGGGCCCGGGTCCCCAGCGGCTCCTCGAAGATCCCCTCGGAGCGAACGCCACCCCTCCTCCGCCGGCGCCCACCCCAGTGATGCTGCCCAGCCGCAGTTGCAGCCACGTGAGGATCTGCCAGGAGTGCCGCCGCATCCAGAGCCTGAGATCGGACAGCAGTTTGGGTTCGACCATCACGAGGATACCGCCGTCGTCGGCGCCCCTGCCGCGGCTGCCCCCGCCGCCACCGCCGTCCTCCTCCAACACGGACAGCGAGGGCGGAGGGGGTCCCAGTCCCAGGCGGCTGCACAGTCCCCCGCACCACACGGCCAGGCCCATCCCGCTTCAACAGAACCTGAACAAAGCGGACTTACTGGGGGACCAGGCCTAAGAGTGGAGCTGAGGTACTGCTTGATCCTGAAACGAGGAGTGTGGGGGTAGGGGGGGATCATAATTTAAAAAAAAAAAAAAAGGATGGGCAGATAAAGGAATTAAAAAAAACCACACAAGCTGGATACAAAAACACAGACATTTGAACCCACTATCCGGGTGACCTTGAAGCCTGCCTCGCATGCACTTTTGAATACTTCCGTTTGGACAAAAATGGAAGAAGAGCTCATGGCCAGACCATGCTTTTGACTCTTTCCCTTCTTTTAAGTGAGCGAGGCAATTTTTCCTGGTTTTTTTTTTTTTTTTTTGCAGACACTTCTCAGAAGCTAAACAATCCTGCTCGCTGGAGGACATGTTGTACCTGTATACCGTTTTAAACCAACCCGAAAGACTTCCTAAGGATTATTACATGTTTTATTCTTTTTTTTTTTTTGTCTTGTTTTGTTACCATTTGTTCAAAGTGGGAGTTCAATCAAAAACCTTTCTGTAACAATTGCGGTGGATTACGACGACGAGAAACCTGACGGCGACTCATTGTGTTTGAGAGTTTTGTGTCCCTCCCTTTGTGGCGATTTAGATGAATGGAAGTCAACATTGTGCAAAGAATTGCGAGAGTCCCGTCTGTCGTTCGTCCTTTTCGTAATTCGTGTGTGTGTGTGTGTGTGTGCGTGTGTGTGTGTGTGTGTGTGTGTGAGGATTCAAAGTGAGCAGAACCCGTGGTGAGCAGCACAGCACCCTTCTATTACAGTCTTGCGGGAGGCTTTCAAATGGGAAATGAATGTCCCTCGTTATCCCCAGGAGATAGAAGGTATGGCAGAAAGAAGCTTTCAAAAAAAAAAAAAAAAAGCCGTGAGGAGTTTGTTCTCTGCGATTAAATGGGTCCTGATCCTTTAATTCTGGGCATCTTTTTAAAGGGGTTTGTTAATGCGCCAGCAAGCTGTGACTGCAGCTACAGACTTGGCTGTCCGGCACGAAGGCCTTGTGCCAGAATGATAGACTCGACACAGCCTCGTCAATACGGTCTCAAGCTTTTGATTGCCTAATTACTCCCCTCGCCTGGCCGAGGGGGGAGCACTTCGGAACGGAGGACTTTGATGGCATACCAATGACAGGACTGAGAGGAAATACATGTTTTGGCTTGGGTAAAACGCCAATCTTTTTTTTTTTTAATTGCAAGTCGTTAATGTTAAGCGGTGCTGTCGTTTCGAGCAAAACACTCAAGCAGTCGATGCGCTTGAAAGTTTGCGACGCCGACGTGAACACTCGGTCGATGGTTCAAAGCAGAACAGCCTTTTTCACCAATCCAGATCATGAAAATCCATTTGCTTGGCTTGACTTTCACTCGCGGTGACATTTTTTATTTATTTATTTTTTTTTACATCTGTGAATGTCCATTTTTTTTCTTTTGCTAAATAGACGTGCAGTTGCCATGGTCACCGGATTCACTGCTCTGGTCACCCTTTTTTTATTAAATTGGGGTGAACTACAAAAACAAAAAACTATGAATGGTTTAAGTGACAAAAGACGCTAACCTCTCATAATCTTCGTCTTGCTAACCTAACCTGAACCACCCTTTAAACCCTAAACCACCTGAGCACCACGATGCTAAACCACAAACACTAATCACCAAAAGCCCTTTAAATTTGTCCCTCAACCCCGAAAACGCATCCACATGACCACCAACTCCCTAAACCTCAACGCATAATCGTCAGACTCCTTCAACCTTTACTGCCTAACCCCTAAAATTTTCGGCCAAACCACCTGACCACCGACTCTGACCAATCCCCCTTATCATTTAACCCCGAACGTCAATTCACCACCTTAATAATGACCTCCAAAATCTTCCCCAAATTCGCCTAAACCTTAATCATTTGACCACTAAGACAGGGGATCTCGCTATTATTTGTCAATTGTGGGCATGTGAAGCCCTTTGAGACTCTTTTGGGTATATTTGAATGAATATGGATAAAACATTTAAGTTCAGTCACGTCGAGTTCAGTGGAAACGTCGATGTCTGGTTCGTCCTTCAGTTCAGTCCTTTTAGTAGCTCCCGAGATATTCCTTGCTGATTGCCCAGAGGAAACTAAATGAAGGCAATTGTTGGATGTTGTAAAATTTCCCGGCTCGCTTGTTAGGCGTCAGTGTTCGTTTGTGTCCCGTCTTTGAAGTTGCGAACGCTGTAACACCAGTAGTTTTTTTTTTTTCGAGCAATTTCCAATGACACTATGAGCGATTCGGTTAAGTAGGGGTCGGGGGGTACACACGTACTGACAATCGCAGCAAATTTCAGCTTTTTTTTTTCCATCCTCACAACAAAAGCCTGTTTTGTATTTACGATCTCAAAACCTTCTGCTTGCAGTCAGTCAACATTAAGTTGAGCCGAGCCACGGACTCCGCAATTGACATACGCTAACAGTTAGCCTCGCTTATTTTATTCTTCTTCTTCTACTAATACTACAATTACTCTTCTTTGTATTTTGGTTCCGTTTGGATGCCCTATGTGGCTCTCTGCTGCGTCATGCAGGTCAGTCTTGGTACTACAACAATCGTCAATTCTGTGCGTTGTGTGCTGTCTTACTCATTGTCAGTACAACACTCGCTAACAGTTTAAAGTACATCGTGTCGGTCTCAAGCATCAGCCAAACACCATTCAGTGCAACAGGTGATGTTAAAAAAAGGAAAGCAACAAAATAAACCATTACCCAGACCTCTCAGCAATCAAACATGTTGTGTCCAAGAGCATTTTGCCCACACTGTGTTCATTGTGTAGGTTTGCTGAGTTTTTTTTTTCTTTCTTTCCATTTCTGTGCCTGCTTCAAACAAACACCATTATGAGGTTATCAATAAGATCAGACATCCTGTCTTTGAACTACGGTCTCGGTCTGAAAATCAACGGAAAGGGAGGGTCACAAAACAAAAAGGTTGTCTCAAGTGGTCGCACACGCCAAAAGCAGGGGTCAGTGGGACTCTTGTTTTTGTTCCATTCTTTTGGACGGACCTGGGTTTATTTTTTTCATATTTCTATACTAGTGCTAAATGGATTATTGAAAATGTCATAAATATTCTGATTACATTGTTGCTATTATTCCTGTTGCTGAACATGAGCATCTTTATTGTGCGTGTGGGTGACGGCAGCAGGGGGGAGGAGGGAGTCCGGTCACCTTGTTGTGCAACTCTCATAGACAGATCAAACTTGTTTTGGAATAAAAACATTCAAACCGACGCCAGCGCCACACGTCTTGTCACTGGGAAGAGGGTCCCCCTGTATTTGTTGTACAGGTTGTATCATTTCGAATAAAAAGTGGCACAACTTGAATCGTTTGTGAAACAAAAATATCACCCCAAGCAGTGCAGGGTTTAACTTGCCCCTCATTGTTACGAAAAGAGAACGAAGAGACACAGGCTGAATCAAGTTGTACTGTTTTCCAGTAAAAATCCCGAAAACTGAAAGAAAAACATACAAAAATAGTAATCATTTATTGAGGGTGGGGAAATCACAAATTGTTACTTTTTTTAGTGAATTGTTTTCGTGATGGTGAAGTAAAAAAATCATTTATAATTGTTATTATCATTATTATTATTTGACTCAATGGAAATATCTTGAAATTGGTGAAAAATGGGGGGGGGGGGGAGAGGAAGTCACGCGCACATGTTGAGTGACGCTTGTGCGCGCGCGTTCTGGTATTTTTACTTGTGCAACAGCGACACTGTGCGGTCAAGTGGCGATCTAACCCACACGCGGGGCTAGGGACATTTCATTCTGTACCTTGACACAGAAAGACAGATTGACAGACAGACACTACGCTCCACTTGGCTACAGCTAATGACGACACTCACAAGGCCACGCCCTTTAAAGCACACATCCAACACAAAAACGCAACGACCTATGTGGCTCTCTGCTGCGCAATGCAGGTCAGTCTTGATACTACAACAATCGTCAATTCTATGCGTTGTGTGCTGTTTTATTCATTGTCAGTACAACACTCGCTAACAGGTTAAAGTACATCATGTCGGTCTCAAGCATCAGCCAAACACCATTCAGTGCAACAGGTGATGTTAAAAAAAGGAAAGCAACAAAATAAACCATTACCCAGACCTCTCAGCAATCAAACGTGTTGTGTCCAAGAGCATTTTGCCCACACTGTGTTCATTGTGTAGGTTTGCTGAGTTTTTTTTTTCTTTCTTTCCATTTCTGTGCCTGCTTCAAACAAACACCATTATGAGGTTATCAATAAGATCAGACATCCTGTCTTTGAACTACAGTCTCGGTCTGAAAATCAACGGAAAGGGAGGGTCACAAAACAAAAAGGTTGTCTCAAGTGGTCGCACACGCAAAAAGCAGGGGTCAGTGGGACTCTTGTTTTTGTTCCATTCTTTTGGACGGACCTGGGTTTATTTTTTTCATATTTCTATACTAGTGCTAAATGGATTATTGAAAATGTCATAAATATTCTGATTACATTGTTGCTATTATTCCTGTTGCTGAACATGAGCATCTTTATTGTGCGTGTGGGTGACGGCAGCAGGGGGGAGGAGGGAGTCCGGTCACCTTGTTGTGCAACTCTCATAGACAGATCAAACTTGTTTTGGAATAAAAACATTCAAACCGACGCCAGCGCCACACGTCTTGTCACTGGGAAGAGGGTCCCCCTGTATTTGTTGTACAGGTTGTATCATTTCGAATAAAAAGTGGCACAACTTGAATCGTTTGTGAAACAAAAATATCACCCCAAGCAGTGCAGGGTTTAACTTGCCCCTCATTGTTACGAAAAGAGAACGAAGAGACACAGGCTGAATCAAGTTGTACTGTTTTCCAGTAAAAATCCCGAAAACTGAAAGTAAAACATACAAAAATAGTAATCATTTATTGAGGGTGGGGAAATCACAAATTGTTACTTTTTTTAGTGAATTGTTTTCGTGATGGTGAAGTAAAAAAATCATTTATAATTGTTATTATCATTATTATTATTTTTCATTCTGTACCTTGACACAGAAAGACAGATTGACAGACAGACACTACGCTCCACTTGGCTACAGCTAATGACGACACTCACAAGGCCACGCCCTTTAAAGCACACATCCAACACAAAAACGCAACGTCCACACGGTGATTCCACTTTATAAAACAAGTCGATTTTTCTTTACATTCTCTTTTTGTGATGCGTTTATCCCGTATCGTGCGCTTTCCCTTTCCACATGACATGAAGCAACATTTAATAACAGTTTTAATTATTTAAAAATAAGGGGGGTAGGGTTCTCTTGCCTTCAACTCTTCTCCGCTCCACTGGGATGATTTTCCTCACGCCAATTGTTTTTTCCAGCCTCTACCTCATACACGTGCAGTTAGCGTAGAAGCCTCGAATCGAAGAAAAACTTACTAACCCATTTTTCGGATGTATTTCGGTGCCCCAGCCAATTGTTTGTGTTTCCCTCCTGGTAAATCCGCCCCCTGTTGATGCCAGAAGGAGTCATTCAAAAGGGGCCGCCTCCATTTCAGCACTTGGACGCCCAATTACGAGAGTTGTGTGAAGACAGCCGCTAAAGTACCTGTAGCAATACGGCGCGTTTATTAAAAGGCCCTTCTCAGCAGTGGCTCCGCTGTTAAGCCCCCCCCCCCTCCCGACGCCTGAGGGAAAAGCGCCGCTAAATAATTCTCTGGCTGGCTAAAAGAGCCGCAGGTGTCGAGCAAGCTAATCAGGTCAGTGATGCAAAGCCTTTCATTTGCTTCCAATCAGCTTGTTGCCCCGCGTGTAAATCGCTGGTGTAAAAAGGCTTGACGGTGGGGAGAAACAAGTCTTGTGGCATTTGGCGCAGTCGGGGAGAGGGGACTTTTATGCAGATGTGTTTCTGCAACGTAATCCGTTCTGTTATTCTTCGTCTATTTGAAATGTGGCGTTAATTTATTCAAGCGAATGACATGCAGAAATGAAAGGTGGAACAATTTAATTTCGACAATCATCAACTAGTAGTAAAAGTCTCTTTTCCACGAGGTGTGGGGGGGGGGGGAATGCATCAATTTGAGGTGTGGTATCTAGTTATTCAAGCGAATGACACACACAATCAATAATTCAGAAAATAATGGAGATAAGCAGAAATGAAAATGCCCCCCCCCCCCCCGCCCTCCACTCGTACAAAACCACACAAAACAAAGTAGGAAGAACAGATAACAGGAGCTGATGTAAAGGTAGCCACTCTCGCACTCCCCCCCCCCCAAAAAAAACAACAACATTATGGAAACATCTTTCTTGCGTGCATAATAAGCACATTTATTTTAGACAAGATTAATAAGTGCAGCGTTGGTGCAACTGATATTCACAGTCGCACTTATGAATCCTTGAGCCAAATGCAATGTTGGCAGGACTGTAGATTGTTCAAATTCTTTACTTGTGTCTCCATGGCAACACTTCCTGCAAAGTCTTTTTAATAAAGATCCTCTGTCCTAAGCCGACTCATCGATTCTAGGAGAGAGAGAGTGGGGGAGGGGGGAGGAAAAAAAACCCAGACAATCTTATTGATGAATCTTTTTTTTAAAAGACATTCGTAGCCTGACTGTGTTTTTTTAGGCTAAATTCGAGACCCCACGGCAGCCTGGCCTCGATGTTGGACGACAATCTTTTCAGATGCGAATGCGTCCATGGATTTTATGTCCCATCATGCACATCTTTCAGGTCCCCACGTGAATCGCATCAATGTGATCTCCATGTCGAAAATGGAATATTGAATTGCTGTCAGCTGATTTAATGTGATGATATTTTGCTCAAGGTGTGTTACATCCATTCCTAAAAGACAACAATGTCATTTGTGTCTGTGGGTGGCGTGTTTAAAGGAGACAATTATTACAGCTTTGCCCCAAGAGAGTCTGCTAGCTTAATGCTAACACATAATGCAAAAAGCTATTGATGGGCTAGCGAATGGCATCGGCGGTGTTACGACCCTTTAAGCAATGTTTACTGTATTATCTTTCTCCTCGGTAAAAAATGACGAATATTTTTGAAGCATTTAGTCGTGAAAGTCGTCTTTGTGTACTATGTATGTCCCTTAATGGCAACAATAATAACGATACGATTAACAGGCAGAACATTTTAACATGTTTGAAATTCATTATCTTTGTCTTAATTAGTACGTTTTTGTGTGTACAGATGAAAAACAAAACAAAAAAAAACAATCAGCCTTTTTGCCAACTTTAAAACCGCCAGTATCGGACGATGAAGTCAGCCATAGTTCTAACTCACCTGGTTATCTTGTAGTAGGCTACATAAACCACCTGAGGCTGGTTGCACTCAGCAGCATCACTGAAACCGACCAGCAGGGGGTGATGCAGGACGCTTCATGACGTCAGCAAAAGAGCAACAATGGCACGCGTCAGGCAAGAAAATAACACATTTTCACAAGAGTTGCTCCAAATGGATTGGTACCTCTCAGGTACAGATTGGTGGACTTTTCACGGCGAGTCACCGCATTTCTCGCCGTACACGTGTAGTTGCCCTCGCTTTGCTCATCCAGGTGCTGGACCACATACGAGGAGCCGTTGACGCTGGTGCCGTTGAACTCCCAGCCAAAGTCGGCCGGCGGCAAAGAGTGCGCCATGCAACGCAGCGTCACCGTGCGGCCCGGCGGGGCCGCCGAGGGTCCCACAATTGATACGTTATACGGTCCAACTGCACAAAAAAAAAGAGATGATCACATTCGATAGCGCTCATCCTGTTTGTGGCTGTCCCACGCTATTGACACGAAAACGGCTACAGCTATACAATCTAAGACAGGAGTAGGCAACCTTAGGGCTAGGGTTTCAAATTAGGGTTTTAGATTTGGGTTGGGTTTCAAAAGTAGGGTTTGAAACTAGGGGGAGGGTTTCACAATTGGGTTTCAAACTCAGAATGGAGATTCAAATTATTATTTCAAACTAGGAAAAAGGTTTTAAACTAGGGTTAGGATTTCAAAGTCGGTTTTCAAACCAGGGTTTAGGTTTCAAATTAAGTTTTCGAACGAGGTTTCAGGTTTCTAAGTAGGGTTTTAAACTAGTGTTAAGGGTTTAAAGTAGGCTTTTAAACTTGGCTTAGGGTTTCAAATCGGGTTAGGGTTTCAAAGGCGGATTTTCAACACAGGTTCAGGTTTCAGATGATGGTTTTCAACTAGGGTTAGGTTTTCAAACTCGATTTAGCGTTTCAAAATAGGATTTTAAACTCAGGGTAGGATTTTAAACTCTGGTTATCTTTTCAGAATTGGGTTTTAAACTCGGGTTAGGGTTTCAAATTGGCTTTTAAAAGCAGGGTCATGCACAGGGTGGTACCTGTGATTGATGGGCATCAAGTAAGGCAAAGTTCCGTCAAGAAACGATTTCCCCTGGGGGGCATCGTTGGAGGCGGTGGGACGTACTCACAGTTGACGGTGAGGTTGAAGGCAGCCGTGGCGGAGCTGATGGGGTTGCTGACGCGACAGCGGTAGACGCCGCCGTCGTGGCTACGGACGGGTTGAATGGAGACGGTCACATTGTCTGGAGACAAGGTGACGGTGGGCCCGGCACGGACGGGGCGCCCGTCCTTGGTCCACGCTCGGACGCGGACCGAGCCCGAGGCCTCGCACGTGACGCTGGCCGAGTGCTGGTCTTCGATCAGGGTGGTTTCCGGACCTCGCACGGTCACGCCCGAGACCGGCACTGGCGGAACACAGCAAATGATGCTTTTAAAGGGGCGGGGACTCTCCAACTTTTTGAGTCCAAGGACCCTTTACGCAGGACGACCTTGCCCAGCAGTAAGATCTACATACCCCTTGATGCCACAGCCATTAAAAAGTCTATTTTATGTTTTTATCTGTTATTTTTATGTAATATGTTACCATTAAAAAAATGACATTGTTTTGAAGAAAAGAAAAAAAGGCATCACATCACATGAGATTAAAGTCGAATTTTATTTTGGGGGAGAAAGTCTGAATACTATGCCATAAAGTGTTTAAAAGTGTTTTTGAGGGTATAAAAGTCATATTGGTCGCAGTTATATTTTTTAAGAGGAAAGATATACTTTGTCGGGAAATAAAATCATAATCGTAGAAATATAAAATCATATTTTTCCAAGATTCTGCCCTAAAAATGAAGTTGCCCCCAAAAATTCATATGATATCGTCATATTTTTCAAAGAATAAAAAAAAAAAAAGGCTAAACCCTTAAAAGGGGAAAAATATTTTGTTGGGATAAAACTTGTAACCTGACTGCAAGAATCATGTCATTTTTCCAAGTTAAAGTTATAATATGCCATAAGAATAAAAAAGTTGCCTATTTTTGAATAAAAAAAAAGTCAAATGGTACAATTTCAGTCATATTTTGGGAAGAAAAAAGTAATCTTTAAAAGAGCAAAAATATTTCTTGAGACAAAAAATTGTAATCTTACAAGAATAGTCACATTTTTCCAAATTAAGGTCAAAATATTTTTCCCCCAAAAAAGAATAATAAAAAATCGGAAAGGTACGATATCACTATTTTTTTGAAGGAAAAAGGTTGTAACCTTTCAAAAAGCAAAGATGTACTTTGTCAAAGGTAAATGTCAAAGTCTGACGAGACTAAAGTTGTATTTTTCCCCGAGATGAAGTCGCCTCATTTTGAGAAAAAAGTTACAATACAGTATTACGATATTTTTAAGAAAAATAAATCGGAACCCGGACAAGAGCACAGCATTGGCACAGTCAAGTTGGCGGTAAGCTTTTTCTTCGCCCAACATCCAACCCACCGTAAACGTTGAGCACGATCTTGCCCTGTTTCTGGCTCTCCCCCTGCGGTATGACGGTGACCACGTACTCCCCGCTGTCAGCCGCCGTCAGCCCCCTGAGCTGCAGGCTCCCGGTGGTCCGGTCCAGGCTGATCCGGTTGCCGTAACCGTCCCCGGGCAGGTCTCCGTTGGCAGTGGAGGTGATGACGTTGGTGCCTTTGAAGGTCCAGCTGACAGAGAGGAAGGGGCGCTCGGGAGGTCGCAGGGCGGTGCTGAAGGTCACGCTGCCGGACACGGCGCCGCTCAACGGGCCCGGCGGGAGCACGTTCTGCGCCGTGCACGCGCCTGACGTAACCAGATAAGCGCATGACTACAAGTACAGATACTTAGCAACAGATATGATTACAATTAAAAAAAAAAAAAAAAAAGCATTTTCAAAACAAGAAAAAAAACTATGAATTTACCAACCAGCTCCAAAAACAAATTCTAACAAAAATGGGGCTTGGGTCTTCCTGTGTGGAGTTGACAAAATCTACCCATGCCTGCGTGGGTTTTTATGGATAAATGGATGGGTGATTTTTGTATTGTTGAACACCAAAAGCTGGTTCGTTTGAGTATAAACATTTTTCACCAACAATTTTCTTAAATAAACCCATGGATGGGGAATGTCTTAAATCGCCGGATATATTGCATCATGGTCGTTTCATGATATCAATCAATCAAATCGAGACCTCAACTGCACTTTTTTTTTTTCTTGAGTCCATTTTTAGGTTGATAGAAGTTTAAAAAAGTCTATTTAGACAATGTAAGGAGAAGAAAGGTGTCAGTTTTAAAATGTGCAGAGTAAAAGTTATGTGCAAATCATCACTCCCGTCAAGCGGATAAGATAAGATATCCATTATTTGTCCCACACTGGGGAAATTTACATGAACGATATACTTCGGCACATCATTAAAATACATCATCTTTGTTATTTCCCAGAACCGCAGAAAAGGAAGGAAGGGTGTCAGGAGAGCACCTGAAGGGGAAGTGTACCTGCTAGAATCAAGACGATGGAGGCGCTCCACAGCAGCCTGCTGTCCATGGCCATGCGGCACGTCAAGTCACAAACAAGAGGAGGCCGCTCGCTTCCTCCTCTTTTATGCTCAACAAGCCCTCCACCCCCTTCTCATGAAAACCCAGCAAAGACAACACAAGTTCGAGGGGACAAACAACACACACACCGAAGAGAAACATTGAAAAACACCCAGGATAGGCGCCCTCGAGGACCGGAGTTGGTGAACCCCTGGTTTACACGGCTTCTGGCTTCAAACATGCATGTTCAATTCACTGGAGAGGTGAATTTGCCTTGAGGTGTGAACGCTTGTTGCTTGCCTCCATTATAAGTGCTCGGTGATTGAAAGGCGACCAATCAAGGGTGTACCCGCAAAAAGTCCACTGGGATCGACTCCAGCTCACCCAATAGCGAAGTTTTTTTTTTTTTTTTTTTTTACAGGTTTTTAAAGTTCACAAGAATGAACAAAATCGCAAACTAAAACAAAAATGTAAACAAAGAATTTTCAGTCATGCCAAAGCAAGACAAAGACAAAAATCCTCTTTAAAACTCACTTATGTTCAGAAAGCTAACGCTGTAAAGTAACTCTAAATATCCTTCATTTTCATCTTTGTCAGTTAATATCGTATTTTTCTTTGGTATTGCTGTACCTTTCTACAAAATAAGGGACGCCAAGCAGTTGTTTGAGAAAGCAGTTAACTGTACTTTATCAGTACCTTTTATTTTTCTAATATTGCATTTGACAAATACTATTTGAAACAAGACCAAACAAAACGAACCTAAAACGAAGCGTTTTCGACAAAGTAAAAACGAACCAACGTGCTCGGAAATGTACCGGTAATTCAAACACACTGAATTGAAAAAACAAAAGTCAAAACAAAACAAGAACCAACTCTAATGCAAAATCCAAAGCGATTGTAACCTGCCTGACACAAGATGTCAAGTTATTTTTTTCCGCTATTTTAGTTAATGAATAGGAGGTGACGCAGACGGCGTCACATTTCAGGAGCTTTGCGAGTGTTTGCGCATCCGTTTTACGAGCTTTCGGCGAAGTCGAGTTTGTTTGAGCAGCAGCCGTTTCGGTTCTTGACGGGAGGGCGATCAAAGACTTGATGGAGACACTCAAGCTTCCTCTGTGAGCATAAGTCATTATGGAAGGAATTTCAGGCCAATGAATCGCAAATGGGGCCACGTGAATCAAGTGGTACACAGCAAGGTTTAGGCGCCTGAAACTGCGCCTTGGGATGACATTATTTTTTTTAAATAACAATGCGTAACAATGAGTCTCTGTCCTCGACACTGGAGCGCAAATACAAAGTGACCTAACAGTTTCAGGACCCCGCCTGCTTGAAGGGATGTTGTCTTCATTCCCACAATTGTCATATTTTTTGCTTTTATTTCCATTAAGCTGTTTAGTCATGGTGCGCTGATATATTTTTTTTTTGGGGGCGGGGGTTCTTCGTGACTGAAAACGTGCAACATTTGTAAGGCACATTTAGCTAAGTAGAAAGCTTTGTTTTTTTTTTAATAGGCGCCAAATGTGGCCACCCAAAAGTCACAGAGTAGCGTTCTCTTGAAAGTTACAAGAAAAAAAATTGTGTCATCAATGACCAACATAAAAGTCGTTGTACACTTGTAGGACGTGTACACAGGACGTTTGAAAAAAATCTCACGGGTAAATCGAACAGGAAGTCAGCCATTTTGGTTTGAAGCAGCCATATCAAAGTGGGGTACGTGGGCTCCCTCTAGTGGTACAAAAAAGAATCAGTGAATTAATTGCTTAAACTCAGCATAACGTTACAGTGGTGTAATTTTTTTTTTAATTTGTTGAATACAGTTCAGTCAAATTTTAAGTCCAACACATTTGCATGAAATCATTTAGTTGTACTGCACCAAATTGAGCTTTTTTCTTTCCAAAGGTATATATTTTTTTCCATCCATCCATTATCTGAAACCGCTTAATCCTCATAACGGTCGCGGGCGTGCTGGAGCCTGTCCCAGCTGTAGGCTGGGTACACCCTGAACTGGTTGCCAGCCAATCACAATAAAAAATATGTATTCTTGTCAATAGAAATTATATTTTTTATTTTTATGACAATGACATTTAATGTGATTCGGAGTGATCACATCCCCTACCATAATCAAAATATGAATTGATTTTGTCCTTGGCATCACCTGCTTGAACCCTCAAGTTTAATTATTGATTTTGTGTCAAAATATCAGTTTAATATTAATATAAGAGCAGATAAGGTCTCAAGTGATGATGGGTCAGAGTATCCTCTTAATGTTGTCGGGTGATGCTTTTGCGAGGGCGAGACAAGAAGAGCTGCAGGGCGGCCGTCTGTTATCAATCACAAAGTCCATTTAGTTGGACACAACAAGTCTCATAAAATTAGTCACCATTCTAACCTCAGTGACACCGCTCACCATATTATTCAATGGGGGGGGAAAAAAAACATTCACAAGTAATTTACGCTGTCACATTGTATTAAAAAAATAACGGTTCCACTACTTTTTAAGCCTGGATAAGAGCAAATAAAACCTGCCAACCAACCTAATAACTCGAGAAAAAAAAAAGATAAATAGCACCACAGTTGATACATGTCATCCCTTTGATATCTCACTCTTCTCACCTGCTTTAGGCACTTTAAAGATAAGAACGGATTCAATATGAAACCTAATAAAGATTTTACGGTCCACTTGTATTATTTGTATAATTTTAACACAACACGCATACAGTGATTACCTTGAAGCAGGTAGGACAATAGCGATGATGACAAAGTGTAAGCAACAACCTGCAGACCCACACACACACATACACACACACACACACACATTACAAAATGAAGACATATTGCATTGATTATCATTTTATTGCCACCTGGACATGGATGAGATAAGCAAAGTACAATAACATTCGGGTAATAAACATTTCATATCGTCACAAATACAATATGTAAACAACAGAGAACAGCATGCCGTATTATGTTCAAATATTTTACAGTTTTGTACAGACTCTTGCAAAAATAAGTGTATTGCCACATTCCATTGAATTAGTGTCCTAAAGGCATGGCAGTGGTTGAGTATAAATAAAAAAATAAAAATAAAAAGACTAAAGTTTTGGTTTGATATGGAGGACTTCTGAGGTGTGCTCATCTTTTGCAGAAATAAAACAATCTGTTAAAACAAAAGAAATACAAAATCAACTTTTGTATCCGGATTTGGACAAAATTCTCAAACTCACCTCGAAAGGAAGCAGCCTAATGGTCGATCTGAGTTCTATTTGAGATCCTATACATATCGGAGTGCTTCACCTTCACACTTTTTCTCCCTAGAAATGAAGACAGTGTTGTCTTAATTGATGGAGTGGGTGTGTAGCCAAAAAAAACCAATTTTCGACAAAATAAGACATGAATACTAACCTCTTTTGAGCGTTGGATATTTGCTGCTGTGCCTGTGAGGTAAAACGAGGTTCAAATTATGGTTAAGTAGTAAAGTCGCCACCTACATTTTTGCCTGTCTCTAGTCTTAAGTCTTGATATCGGGTCCAAAGTCGAGCCCTCGAGTCTTCTTTTATGCGTAATAATAGGAGGATATTTACCTTTTCCTTCTTCTGAGCCCATAGACGATCAACCCGATCAGGATGACACTGAGAATGCAGCAGCCGACCGCGATGGCGGCAGCGACCCCGATGGCCGCCCAGCAGTCGCATTCGGGCAAGGCTGGAAAAAAGACGGACCTTCGTTGTTCACAACGAATCGCATTTTTTAAAAGGATAAGTACAATGCAAATATATTCAAATATATACTTGGAAATAAGTTGGGCCATTTCATACATAAATTCAATTTTCTTTTGTAAAATACAAATTTCTTAAAGGTGATTTTTTTTTTTTTAGTGTTGAGCTGTAACAATCAAAATGATAAACAATGAAAATCATCAAATATTTCACGGTGTGTGCTGAATGTTTATGAGTGTCACTTTTAAATTTGATCTACTGTAATGAAGTTTTCTGCTATTAAGTTATCCAAAGTAATGGAAAAAATGATTAGAGCACTCTTGTTCCTTTGGTTTTTTTTGTTGTTGTTTTTTTTTCTTCAATTTAAATGGCTGACACAGCTAAAGGTACACTTGGTTGGACAAATAAACAGTCATGATGACTACAAAAATTCAAGTAATGGTAGATAGCCATTTGCCATGCATCTTTTCTTGATAATAACCAAACATTTTTTAATAGCGTGTAGTAACAAAAGCTTTTAGAGACTGCATATTTTCTTTTTTGTGTCGGTCACATGATACACCTTCCCTGGTAGTAGGCATTAAAATTAAGACAGAATTGAAGAAAACAATGCTGGTGTAGTATATATTTTTTTTCCCTTCAGCTTACTTAATTCACCTGGAGACAAATTCAATGCACGACACCAAAGACGGAAAAGAACTTGGTTGTGCCTCACGTACCCAAAACGGATAGCTTGTGGCTTCCTGTTGCGCTCTGTCCTGTGACAGCATTCCGGGCTGTGCAGACGTACTCCCCTGCGTCCGAACTTCGACTTGCAACGACGACGTATGTGGCTGTGCGCACGCCGGTGGGCTTTCCGTTAAAAAGCCAGGAGAAGCTCGCTGTCGGTACGGATGAGGCAGAGCAGAGAAGCATTGCGTGTCGTCCAATGTAAACCGAGTCTGGGCCCTCGATGGTCAGGCTGTCCGGTCCATCTGTCAATCAACAGATTAAAAAAAAAAAAGTTTAAGAAGAAGCATCTGGCAGTTATGCCAATAGAAAAAAAATGAGCACCTATTATGACAATAAGCAGCACTTTGTAAGTAGTGAACAATTCTTTCCTTTTTCACTCCCAGTTGAATTAAAATAAACATCAAACAAAGAGGATTTCGGTCCACTAGCTTAATGCTAAATAACATCTATGTAGCGGTGTTGTAACACATGTAGAAAGACAGCATGACGGTACTTGTAGTCATATGTGATTTATCCTCTATGTAGAGCAAGTAATATTACTGCCGTACTGAGGAGCTGAGAGGAATTGAGACATCTCAATGAACTGTCTGTCCATCTCATTCTGTCCCCTGGTGGCCAAGGCGGGCACACCAGAAAAAGCGGCACAGCAAACCAAAATGACCAAGTCACGCCAGGAGATCTGAGTCGGTGAGTCTCTGCTTCAAACTCACACTGAATGAAAAGATGCAGCGGCCGGCTGAGTGCCTCGCTGACGCCGTTGGACACGTTGCAGCTGAACGGTCCTTGGTCGTAGCGCGTCACGTTGACAACGGTGAGTGTGGAGCCTCCGGCAGTGAGATGAACTCTGTGACTAGCCGTAACCTCCAAGCTGCCGTTCAACCACCGGAAGGAAAGTCCCGAGCCGCCAGAGGAGCAGGACATCGTGACGGAGCTGAACTCAAACATGACTGTGAGGTTGGAGGTAAGGCCCACGTTGGAAACTGGTGCTGCGGATGATGATGAAAATGGCGACTTTGAGTTCACATGTTGAAAGCAGTGACGATGGCTGATGCTAGTTCATTTTTGTGAAGCGGCTCCAAGGAGAAAGGAAATCGGGGCTAGTGGTGCAAATAATGCTAAAGTGGCAGCAGCACGGGAGAATTTCCTTATTATGTTATAAAATTATATTTTTAAGGAACATAATAAATATACTGATAGAATAGAATATTCATTTTAATCAAATCGTGGATCCAACCGTGCGTCCAAAATCGTGACCGAAAGCAAATCTTAAACTTGTAGATGTAATCTTGCGTATCACAAAAGAGAACTAGCATGCGAGAAAAACGATACAGTGTCATATTCATATTTTGTTACAAGTCAAGGTATGACTTAGACATGGGATAGCCAAAATACTGATATCTGTGATTACATATCAAGACTGTATCCGAGTCGAAAGCGATACGTAGCGATAGCGACATAGTTGCAAAATTAGTCCGAAAAATGTGCATGGCGAGGCACTGGACAGCCAACGATGCTCGCGTATTAATGCCGCAACAAAACAAGATGATATTTTGCCCTTCGTCCGGGTCGAGGGACCCTCATTTAATAAATCCTGACTTACATTGAATAAAGATGGCCGACGGCTTTGTCATTTGAGATTTTGCGGTTTTGATGTTAACGGCCCGGCAGCTGTAGTTCCCGCTCTGGTTCTCCAAAACGTTGACTAGATTGAGGTTCGGTCCTGTGCGGGAAAGCGACTCTCCATTCAAGAACCACTCAAACCGGGCCGAAGGCCTGCATGCAGCTGAACAAGACAGGCTGATGTTGGATCCTCTCGCAAAGTATTCCCCTGGGGGAAATTGCTTTAAATGAATGCTTTCTGGTCCATCTGTGGCAAAACACACACAAAAAAAAAAAAAAAAAAAATCATTTTAAAAAACACCAATGGGCATGCCAAAAACATTTCCGGACTCACAGCTGATGGAGAGTTTGAGCGGGCGGCTGGTGGCGTTGCTGAAATTATTGAAGACGTGACAGGTGTAGGGACCCTCGTCGTAGCGGCTCACGTTCAGGATGGTGACGACGGCGCCTTTGCCGTCGATATGGACGCCATCGCCGGCCGCCAGCTCGGCGCTGCCGTTCCGCCAAACAAATGTTGGGAACGATCCGGCCGAGGAACAGGACAGCCTGACTGAGCCGCTGAGCTCTTCCACGTCCGTGCTGCTGGCCGCGATCACAACGTTGGAGATTTCCGCTGTGGACCGGCGGTACAAAACAGCTGCTTTACTGACACTTCCACTGCACGCAAACGACTCAGTTCCGCACCACTTGCCTCGGATTCAAATTTCTGGCGTAAATTCGATCAAACTTACATCTTTTCACAGAAATGGCCACGGGCTCCGAAGTCACGTTCCTCATTGTTTTGTCGTTAAAGGCCTGACAGCTGTAGTTTCCACTCTGATGGAAATGAATGTTCAGCAGCTTGAGCTCCGATCCAGCGTGGGACAAAAGGTCTCCGTTTCGGAACCAACGGAGTTGCGGCGGAGGGCCCGAGGCCACCGAGCAGATGAGGCTGACGTCCGAACCTTCGTCGTAGTTTTCTTGCGACGGCGAGCTCGTCAGGTTCATATTCTCCGGTCCAACTATTGTGGGTAAAATGATCAGCACTGATAAGCGACGTTCCGGTCAAGTCGACATGATTTCGATAGCGCCAACCGACAACAGAAATGTTCATAATGGGCACGGCAAGAAGTTGATTTGTGACTCACAGTGGACGGACAGCACCACCGGACCGCTGGTGCCGTTGCTGATCAGGTTGAACACGTGACACCGAAACGGTCCCAGATCATAGCGGGTCACGTTGAGGACGGTGAGTTTGGAGCCGCCGCCCGTGATCTGAACTCTCTCGCTTTCTGTAACTTCGGAACTGCCGTTCAGCCAGCGGAAGGAGGGCGAGGTCCCGGTTGAGGAGCAGGACAGATGGACGGGACCACTGAATTCAAACATTTCTGTGGCATTGGTCTTGACCTCCACTCTGGAAACGGGTGCTGTCAACAAAAATGAAAATAAAAGGGATCACAAAATAGTTTTAACAATTGCAGTGCAATCGTGGTTCAGGGTCAAACAGCCATCAAATCTATTGCGCAATATTTCATGAAAGACATAAAACAACATCGACTTTCAGGAACATGCAGATGCACTGGCACCCGAGCTAAAGCACGAGATACTTTGTGTCTGGTATCAGGTCGAGATCCATCCATCCATTGTCTAGCGCTTATCTGCGGGGGCAACAGCTTTTGCAGGTCAGCCCAGACTTCCCTCTCCCCAGCCACTTCTTCCAACCCTTCCCGGGGGATCCCGAGGCGTTCCCAAGCCAGCTGGATGACATAGTCTCTCCAGCGTGTCCTGGGTCGTCCCCGGGGTCTCTTCCCGGTGGGACATGCCCGGAACACTTCACCAGGGAGGCATCCTAATCAGATGCCCGAGACACCTCGTCTGGCTCTTCTCGACGCGGGGGGGAAGCGGCTCAACTCTGAGCCTGTCACGGATGACCGAGCTTCTTACCTAATCTCTAAGGGCAAGCAGAGGAAACTAATTTCGGTTTTTATCCGGGATCTCGTTCTTTCGGTCACTACCCATAGCTCGTGACCAGAGGTGAGGGTAGGAACGTAGACTGACCGGTAAATCGAGAGCTTCACCTTTGGGCTCAGCCTCTTCTTCACCACGACAGACCGATACGAAGCCCGCATCACAGCAGATGCTGCACAGAACCGCCTGTCGATCTCCCGCTTCCATGCGAGATGAGGCCTGTATTTATGGGCAAGGCCACCTTGGAAACAGGAGTTGGCCCAGTGCTGCGCAGATTTTTTTATTTATTTATTTTTGGGGAAAAGTGTGGGGTGCCGTATGCATCTGCCAGATGTGATTTTCCTCAATGTTCACTTTAATTAAATTAGCTTTAATTAAAGATGACAAAAATGGATTTAGCCCATTCGAATTCTAAGTGGCTCATTGGCGACATGATCATTAGCTTGCCCGCAGCTTCCAGGAGACATATTGGTGAGCAGCTGTAAAATTAAAACTGCAGCATACTCTAACCGAGGCAAACGGTTTTGATCGTACACATACCCAGTATAGTTACAGTCGAGCGGCGAGTTTTGGACTTTGTTGTCTTGTTGTTAAACGCTTCACAGCGGTAGCTCCCGCTCTGACTGTCTAGAGCATTCCTCAGTCTGAGCTCAGGTCCAGAAGCGGGCAACGGGCCTCCATTCAAGAACCACAGGAAGACTGCAGGAGGTCGAGATCCAGCAGAGCAGGACAGGTTGATGTTGGACCCTTCCATGTGGTATTCCAGTGACGGGGACGTGGTCAGACGGATGTTTTCGGGGCCATCTGCCGCGTGGGGGTCATGTGGAGAAAAAAGGAGGCGCAACATGAAGGTCATTGATGGTGATGGAAAGCAACACGGTATCTAGAACTTCTACTCAAATACGGATTGTGAGTACTTTTGCCACCAGTGGCAATCAGAGGCGCTCACAGCTGATGAAGAGGTTGACCGGTTCGCTGGTGCCATTACTGATCACGTTGAACACGTGACACCTGAACGGTCTCTGGTCGTAGCGGATCACGCGGGTTAAGGTCAGCTTGGAGCCTCCATCAGTAATCCGAACCCTGCCGCCGGCTTTGATCTCGGAACTGCCATTCAGCCAGAGGAAAGAAAGTCCAGAACCGGCCGCGGTGGAGCAGGACATCGTGACCGGGTTGTTGGACTCTAACAGATCTGTGGCGCTCGGGATTAAAACCACACCGGTGATCCGTTCTATGAATGAAAAAAGAAATGACAGTTGAACGGTGCAACGTTAACTTTCACGATTTAAAGTTTGGAACTGTTCATAATTCCCTTAAACAGCAGCAACACTGCAGCGTATGTAAAAATGGCCAATCTGTGTATGAGTGCAACATACCATGGACGTCCAGTTTACAATTCCCTCTCTGCTGAGCTCCTCCAGCCGGTATCACAGTGACCGTGAAATCTCCGGCGTCTCTCAGGCTCACGTTCCTCAGTTCCAGCGATCCCGTGTGGCGGAAGAGGGTGATCCTGTCCCGGTACTCTTGCATGGTCTCGTTGACGCTAGTGGACGTTATGATATTCTTGAGGGTGCCATGGACATCTGTAACGCTCCAGGTGACCACCAGGAACGGTGTCGCCGGCGGAGTCACTGTTGTGGCGAACGTCACCGTTTCTCCAGCGATTGCCACTAGGCTGTCGGGCAGCACACCGGCTGCACGGCTGCAGCCTGAGGATGGAATTGATTCGTCATATGATCATGTTTTTAATTGAATATTCAAAAAAGGAATTACAGTACGGCACTTGATTCCTATGCTGTACCAACAGCAAAACGTTTTTTACAATTAAAAAAAAAAATCTGTTATGATAATGATGTATTCATACTTCCTGAAATAATAATGCCGTACAGTGCAGCGTACTGATACCGGTAAGTGACATTCTAAAATAATTTGACATATGTAAACTACTGTAGATTTCTCCAATGACATCAGAGATTTAAAATCCTCACGACAGTCATGAGAATGAGAACAAATCCAACAATGACAATAATCTGATCATCGCAACAAATATTTTGACTAAAAATGACAATGCTGAAGAACATTAGAACGGATTCAGAACATAACATTTAATTCACATTAAAATGCGCAAAGTGATAAATGTCCATTAAACAAACAAATGTACGGAACAAAATTGTCGAAAAGATCAAACGTACCAAATTAGCATAATTTTGTCGTCCTTTTCGAACTAATACAATAAAGTATGAATAGCATTCGCACATTGTAATAACTTAACAATCAATGGATGTGAAATGAACATTTGAGATTCGTATTTTTTAAGAAAAATGTAAGCTAGAGCACGCAACGCACGATTTTTGTCATTTCAAGAGTCCGAGCTGACCTGAGAGGGCCGCCAGCAGCAGCGGCAGCGGCAGCAGCAGCAGTCGTGTCATATTTGCAGGCTCCGGTCATCAATAAGCAGTTCCAGAGCGGAGGTGCAGTTAATACGCCGGTTGGAGGGGAGGAGCGTGAATCTACTTGAACCTTTGTCGAACTTTAATCGCTCGTTGAGTCTCTCCGTACATTTTTTTTTCCAATGTGTACTCATCCCATGCGTTAAAACAGGGGTCCCCAACCGCCGGTCCGCGGACCGGTACCGGTCCGCAGGGCATTTGGTACCGGGCCGCACAGAAAGAACTTGCCTTATTTCCGTTTTATTTATTTCGGAATACGAAATATGTTTTATTTTGAAAAATTACCGGATTCTCTGTTACATCCGTCTGTGTCACGCTTGACTCACGTCAAGGCACACTTCTCGGTCACGTGACCGATGACGCTCATAAACAAAACGCTGAAGCCCGCAAAATGAGTAAAAAAGCTGCTTGGAGATCGCAAATGACGGCGGCCTTAAAAGTACGTTCGAAACAAAAAAAAAACACACTTGAGGTGTCATTGTCTCCTATTACCCCGAGATGGGACTGTCTGATTGCAGAAAATCAAGCTCGGGGCTGTGGTGAGTCGTCATTTTCATGCACTTTGAATTTGCGTTGTATCGTATTTTGAAGGCATTAAACATTACCAGAGCGATAAGAGTGTTGCGACCAGATTAGACGCTCCTTGTGTTTATTATTATATTTCGAAAACACCACAGTTTTCATGCAGCTCATACCATTTTATTTTGTTGTATTAATCCGCCACACCTTAAATGCCGGTCCCTGAAAATATTGTCTGACTTAAACCGGTCCGTGGGGCAAAAAAGGTTGGGGACCCCTGCGTTAAAAGATGAAGCATTCAGGTGCACGACAGTAATTTAGTTCATTTACGGCAACGGTTCAATGCAAAATGGTGGCACGCGGGAAACGACTTCAGAAAGACAATTCTTGTTTAAAGATCATTTGGATTCTTTTGAATGAATTTATTGACGTTGTCATTAGCTTTAAACTAAAATCATCCGAATGATATCAAAGTAAACCCCCGATATAGTTTTCTCTTTACCCGAAGTGAATCCACACCATGCACGTGTATTGTATCACTTCTTTGAATCGAACCATTAATGTGAATTAAGTTCCCCCGCTGTATTATAATTCATTGATGTGCACCAGTGATTCATCATTAAAAAAAAACAATTGCCTGTAACAACAAGTAGAGCAAGAAAATATTTATTTATGGGGAGCATAGTAAAGAATACGTTTTCATATTCAAATTTCAATGTCATTTATGTCCCTAAGCCGTGAATTATTTATGCAAGAAACGTGGAGGCGTGAAGCCCAATGCGCTGTCCGAGTCCTTTGCGATGAACACCTGCAACAACCAACCAACCTTGATACACAACATGACTTTTGATAAACATTTATGGACCTGACCATCCCGATAAGGCGTTATCAGAAACCCATCAGAATGATGATGGCTCAATCACACCACTTTGGGTGGAGGGCGGATAATAAAAGAACAAAGTCAACATGGCCGAAAGGTCAATCGAGTTTGAGATTGATGCGTTTAATGTGACTAAGTGACACAAACATAAATTCGCATTAACGGCGGTTGAAATGAAATAAAATTAAAAGCTGTAAGTCGTTAAATATTACAACAGAATGTCACAACTCCTGATGTCCTTTTTATGATGATGTCGGGTGGCACTTTCGCTAATGGCTGAAATAACATTGGAGAAGGGCCCGAGGGCACGTAGACAAGCTTCATATGAAGATACAACAAACGCATCGCAATAAAGTGACGCAGTCTTTTAGCTCAGCATGAGTCCCAGTGACGTCAAGACAGCGCAAACCACCACGGACATTCTGACGGAAGCACAGGAGTCTGCATGGGAAGAAAAACACGTTAGTCGGTTGCCATTTTGCACCCATTACTTGAGCTTCGTCATCTTTCGCTAAGCCACGCCCCAAAGGAGACAAGCTGGCCACTCGCAGTTGTTTCCAATATTTGGTTTGCTCTTTTTTTTTTTTCGAAAGAAACATTGGTTCAATGATGAGTCACTCGTGACCATTTTCAAAATGCCCAAAAAATTGGGATCTGGATGAAGCCATGCGGTTCACCGCAAGGTCATCTGAATCCCTCAAAAATCAACGTCCGTATCGTTTTCTGCATCAGGGCCATAGCTGGATTGCTGAATGGATGGATAGCAGGTGGACTGATCGGCGGGTGGAGAAGCAGAACCACCAACAGTCAGATTGAAGGATGGTAGATGAACTGACACGTCGGCATTGGAAGAAAGTACTTGCACTGACGTAGCGTTCTACTCTTTTCCTTGATACTATTCCAATGTTAGTTTCACATATTTTGAATGGATGGGTGTGAAAATAGCCGAGCGTAGATGGATGGATGCATTGATGGATGATAGCTTTTTGGATGGCAAGGTGGATTGATTACATTCTAACTCAAGCTGGCTGGATGGGTGGGTGTAAAAATAGCCTAGAGTAGATGGATGGATGGGTTGGTGGATGATAGCTGGTTGGATGGAAAGGTGGATTGATTACATTCTAATTGAGGCTGGCTGGATGGGTGGATGGGTGAACGGATGGATGGATGTGAAAATAGCCTTGAGTAGATGGATGGATTGGTTGATGGATGATAGCTGGTTGGATGGAAAGATGAAGTAATTACATCCCAACTCAGGACGGATGGATGGATGGATGTGAAAATAGCCTAGGGTAGATCAATAGATATGCTGATGGAAGATTGATTACATCCTAACTCAGGCTGGCTGGATGGATGAATGGATGGATGATGGGCGGATGAGATAATGGCCTGTGTTTCATACAAATATCGACTGCAATTCTACCACGACAACCTCCGTGGCACAAGTGACCACAGGACAACTTCCGCACAAAGAAATGGAATCATATTTCACGAGGAAAGCCGACTGAAAGCACCGTCTTGCCTCAGAATCTTAACGTTCGTCGAATTTAACAGCCGTGACTCTAACGGGGGGCATGGCTCTTCATGAAAGGCGAAGAAGCGGTGAGAAAGAGAGCTCAAATACCCTGCAACGTGTGGACGGCGGAGACTTCCAACCCGGTGATTTCGTTGCGCGCCGTGCAAGTGTACTTCCCCAGGTCGCGCTTTTGCATTTCCTCGATGTAGTGCTCGGGCCCGGACATGACCGTGTGCTTGAAATTCCAGCTGAACTTGGCCTTGGGCAGTGAGTCGGCCGAGCAGAGCAGCGTGACGCTGTCCTCGAGTTCAGCGCCGACCGGATCCTGATCTATAAAGGGTTCGTCAGGCCCATCTAAGCAGAAAGGACGGAGAGGAGGTTATTCTGGATGATTTCCTGTATTGTTTGATTAGCCGCTTTTCTTGGTCGGTTCGTTAAATGACCTGCCATGGTTTTCTGAAAAGAGATTCATCAAGAAGGTAAATCATCAAGAACTTAATATTAACTCATACCATGCTATCGTGGAGCGACATTTTACCTCATACCAGAGCCTGGGCTCAATAAAGTTTAGGAAACACGGCTGCAGGTGATTTCATTTCACGGACGTGATCGAACAGGCGGGGCGGAGTACTTACAGAACACTTTCAGCTTGCATTTGGCTGTTGCAAAGCTGACGGCGTTACTGACGTTACACAGGAAGACTCCGGTGTCCTGTCTGTGCACGGGGCTGATGGACAGCACTCGGCCGCCGTCGTAGAAGACGAATCGGCCGCCGGGGAGCAGCGGCTTGCCTTTTATCTTCCACGCTCTGTTGGTCACCACACCGACAGCGTCGCAGGTCAGGTTGAGGGAGCTTTGACCTTCGAGCAAGTTTTCCGTGGGACAGGCCATCGCCGGGATGGACACGACACCTGTGCACAAAACGGAGATTCGGTCATGCGATGGAAAATGGAATTTGGAATCGCTTGGATACAAACAGTTTGGTCTTGGGAGTGTTTGAAAACACATCAAGTATTTTTTTTTGTTTGTTTTTGTTTTGCTGGCCATTGAATTTGGTTCAGTTATGACATCAGTACATGGGGAAAATTGACAGAAGAGTTTCTACCCATTCCTTGAGCTGGGCAAAGAGTCGCCATTTCCAAGTAACGACACTGTCTGACGAACAGCAAAAAGGTAAGCAGAGCTGCATTGAGTTTTGAAAGATGAGCAGATTCGTTTTGGTCAACAACTGTAGCATCAAATTAGCTTTACTGATGTCATTGACCTGCGAAGATGTTGACGCATCGGGTACTTGTGTTTGGTAATGGCTCTGCTGCAAGCACCCCATACACAGATCTGCACAAGTGTATGAAGTGCTGCTGACATTAATGAAAATACTGTCATACAGTTTACACTTGCTTTGTTCACAGCTGATTTTCGGGGGACTCAGAACTCAACATGCAGCTGCCCATTGGTTGTCATGGTGATCAAAACTCGCCATTGGCCCAGCGGTATCGGATGGACCGCTGCTCATTGGCGTGAGCCATGACCGCTCCTCCTAAACAGGCTAATTTCAGCAGGCCAAAAATTGGGGCTGAAAAATAAATACAATTGTGGAGAAAAAAAATTCTAAGTAAATCTCCATTAAATACACACATTGTACTCTACTTCAGGAATACTTAACGTGCCCATCTAAAAAATAATAATAAAAAAAAAAAAATTAATAAATTGCAGCAGGCATGCTGTTCCACTCCTGTCCTGTAGGTGGTGGTAACTGCAAAGTTGACATTTTGGGTATACCGTATTTTCGCCCAAATCCCCTTTTAATTAGGATCAACATCTGAAGCCTGTAACTATTTTAAAAATTATTGAAAATCGGGTAAATTTGGCATAAATCTGTAATTGATACGTTCCCATTTTATTGAATATGTGATTCTTCAACGTAACTGAATCGATATTTCCAATGGGACATTTCGCCAGATGCCCCACGGCTCAGTCTTACAATGATGTCAGCTCATCCTACTCACTGAGCACTTCCAATATGACATGTCCCACAATCGGCTGGCCAGCATGCGGGATGACCAGTAACTCGTATTCTCCGCTGTCTTCCTCCGTCAGATTTCCCAGCACCAACGATCCGGTGGTTTTATCCAGGGTGATCCTGCCCTCATAGCCTTCTCCCACCACATCCACGTTGGTCGAAGTTATCACACTGGTGGTCGTGTTGAAGCTCCAAGTCAGCGCCAGAAAGGGTTCCGACGTCGGTGTCAGTGACGTGGCAAAGGTCACGCTCTGTCCAGGCGTCCCACGCAGCCTGTCGACCGGGATTATTCCAGCTCCGTGGCAAAGACCTGCAAAAAAATAAATAAATAAATATCCGCACCATTCCCTATTGCCCAAAACATGATGGGCTGTTGATCCATTTGAAAGCATCGTTCCTCATACCTGAAAACAGCAGCGCAAAGACGGCTGCCTGGCAAAGCCTATCGGACGCCATCGCGTTTGATTCTTTCCTCTCCTCTTCGATGAGTGTATCACTTGTGCCCGCAGAGTTTGAGCTGCAAATGGAAAGAGTGCCTTGGAGATTATCTGCAATAAAGAAAACTTGATATCAACAAGTTCTACACTCAGCACGCTTAATTATTACCTCCATTAACACCACCAAAGTTACATAAGCAACAGTCTGATCCAACGTCTGACTGGACACACGTTATGTAGTAGTGGGGCATAAAATGTTGAAGGACCGTTGGAATTATTTTCATTCATACCCCCCCCCACCCCCCGCAAAAAAAGTTTACTTTTTACATTGATCGAGTTCCAAAACCTTCTCCTGTACCCATTTTAGACAATCACTACAACATCTGGTACATTTGTTGTGTCGCTTTGATAGTTGGAAATTATGCAAAAATCTTGTTTTGTCCAGTTCGAGTTTTGATAGGCGCGAGTCGGTATCACAAAGTGTGCGCCGCAGCCAACGGCCACACACAGCAAGTTTTTTTTTCAGTGCAACATGATCTTCTGAACCTGGTGGGTCGCGCCCACACTCAGACCAAATTCAACTGTTCATCCATCCATCCATTTTCTAATCTGCGTCGGCCTCACAGTGCTGAAGTGCAGGGTTGGATTCCGGGTTTGGCCTTCCTGTGTGGAGTTTGCATGTTCTCCCCATGCCTATGAGGGTTTTCTCCGGGTACTCCGGTTTCCTCCCACATTCCAAAAACATGCATTGCAGGTTAATGGAACACTCCAAATTGTCGCTAGGTGTGATTGTGAGCGTGGATGGTTGTTCGTCTCTGTGTGCCCTGCGATTGGCTGGCAACAAGTTTAGGGTGTCCCCCGCCCACTGCCCGAAGACAGCTGTGATAGGCTCCAGCAGCCCCCGCGACCCTTGTGAGGATGAAGCGGATCGGAAAATGGATGGAGGGACACCGTAACTACAATGAGGCTCGCGACAACAAAAAAAGAATTTATGCAAAGCATACGGTATCATAATTGTATCGGATTGACTTCCAGCACAACCACAAGAGGGCGACGCTGCGCCACGTTTGTGGTGGCGGACGCGAGCTGCAGCTTCCGTATTAATATCTTAGTCCAATGTTGATGCACTGTGGCCCAATATGCTGGGAGGGTGGCTTCTACTTGGACATGTACATTTAGAGCTGGCCCCGGTTGATGCGACATTCTCTGCTGTGCGAACTGCAGGAGGATTAAATGGACACACGAGCAGTGTTGTGTATTGTCTCTGTGGCTCTGACAGGTAAGGTTGCCCAACGTTTCAGCACTGATCTGGCTGACCTTAAAAGTGGAGAGTGTTTGTTCAACTAAATTGTGCTCGTCTGTATAAACAACGTGTTTTTTCTGCGTGTAATAAAAATAGAAGTAGTCTTAAAAAGCTACATGAAGTTATATTTGGGAATTGTTGCTTTGTAGACTGAGCAAGCCTGTCAAAGTGAAACAAACTAAGCCCGGCCATAAACTAAATGATAGGGCAACTTTTGAACCTGAACAAACATCCATTGATTTCTCAATGATTTGAAGTTTAAACTTTCACCAAAGAGCGGATCGTTTGCATCACTGGGTCAGGTTTTTTTTTTCCTTAGTCCAAATGTGTCCCCCAGGTTTAACCGCAGGATTCGGCGTGTTGCCCAACGGGCCTCTGACCGCAGCCGTGGGAGGCTCGGTGAGGTTCGACACGGAAGTGGCTCCCACGGAGACGCCGTTCCATACGGTGATCTGGACATTTGTCAGCGGCGGTAAAGAAACACCCGTGGTAACGGCCACATCTCAAAACAAAACGAGCGACGGGTATCAAGGCAGGATCACCCTCTTCATCCAGACGGGCTCTCTGGAGCTCAGAAAGCTGGCTCTCAATGACAGCGGCGAATATCGACTTGCCATTGTAACAGCCGACGGCAACTCAATCACAGGGACCACCACACTGGAGACGCTTGGTGAGCAGATGTTTCTTGTGTATCGAATCGAAGATGATGAGCACACTGTATTGTGTGTATCCTTTTTCATGTTACGTACACACCTAGTTGTGTGTGTTTATCATGAGTGGATTCCTTCTACGATGATATTGGACACGCTGAAATAATCCATCCGTTTTCTGTCATGCTCGTCCACGTTCGGGCCACGCAGGCCCGGAGTGATTAATCAAGACTTCTGACGATTTCCCAGTGGGCCGGGCTGCTACATATGCTTTTCAGAGCTGCTCCTCCAGCCTGCAGAATCATGTTGAAATCAGCAAATATAGCGCATCCAACATACTTGAATCCAATTATCACCTTCTTGGACAAACGTATGAATAACACACACCGGCAGGCCATCATATGATAGATACATAACATTGACTGCACTACCTGTCACTGGAAGAGTCACCGAGTGGCAGTAACTAAATACCAAAAGAAGCAATAATTTAATAGGCGATGAGCAACGACACTACTAGAACTATATTACCCCTTGTCTGTACAAACTAAGGAGTGCATCGGAAGTGGTGTGAGTAGATTTCAAAATAAGAGCTGTAAAACGAAGTGCAGTGTTAGCTGCCTTCATCTTGCTGGGCTTCAAAGTGTTAGATGAAATCTGTCTTGTTAAGTAGAACATGTGTTACCCTGTTATGTACACTTGTCTTTTGGTCTTTTGAAGTCCTTTTTCCCCATTTTATTTATTTTTTTGTTCTTGTTTTTTTTTTAACCCTTTCTTTCATTATTTGCTCACCTATTCTTTCGTCGAGGTGCTCAGGCCATAGCTCTGTCTAATAGATAGGTATTGCTTTGTCGCTATCTTGGTGGCAGGAAATATCTTGGAGGGGAGGACTTTCATTGGGACAGGCCATTGTCCCGTCTTATATAAAAGTAGTGCTTTGCCACCATTTTGTCGATAGGGAATTATACATCTTTGAGATTAGAAGCAAAAGTTCTGAATTTGCAAGAAAATGAGTTCATCCTTCGCCCAAATTTCATGAAAAATGCGTTTGGTAAAGTAGCATGCTCAAGTTCTCGTAAAACATACCATCCTCCATAACCACCAGCATGATTTCTGAACATTTTGTGTTACTTTGGACCCACAGTTCCAGTCTCCAATGTCAGCTTAACAGCCAGCAGCACAGACCTGGTGGAGTTCAACAGCACCGTCCGTCTGTCCTGCTCTTCGTTAGGATCGTCCATCTCCTTCCGTTGGATGAACGACAGCGCCGAGATCTTGCCCAGCGACAGAGTTCAGCTCAGCGACAAAGGCGCCACGCTCACCGTCGCCCCCGTGACCCGCTATGACCAGAGGTCGTTTCGATGTCACGTGGCCAACGTTGTCAGTGAAAGCTCCAGCAATTCGGTGCTTCTTTCCGTCAGCTGTGAGAGCCACTCTGGAAATATCTCACCACACCAAAACATTAGATCCACCTGCACAACCTAAACCGATCCAATAGAGAAGCCATATTTCCATGAATAATGAATGTACTTCTACTACTTACACTTTCTTCTTTGTATTTGATGTCAGCCTGGATGCTCTGTGCTGCCTCTCACAGGTCATCCTCAGTACTACAACACCTGGCTTGCGGAAGGGGACTCGTAAATGTCGATAGAGATATGGTTTTGTGTGCGATGTGTTGGCCATCTCAAATGACACCACACCTTATCCGTTTGGAATTTTTCATTGTCCCGTGTAGGGTGTCAGACGTTTTAAAAATCAGTTAAACGTTCAAAATTGGTGTGCGTGGACCTCGCTTTACTAGATTGTGCAGGGGTACCAAATTGTTGCGCTCAGTGAATGTATGACTTATTTCCAAAATAACTTTCCAAATATGCCGTCTACGCCCCGCACCTTTCAGATGGCCCGGATGACGCACATCTGGATATATCGCCACAGCAAGATTACATCGAAGAAGGGACTAACGTCGTCCTTTCCTGCTCGTCCGACTCCAGGCCGGCCGCCCTCTTTACCTGGTTTGTGGACGGGAAGGATCTGTCGATCTTGGCATCAAATCTCTCGCTGATGAACATTCGGCTGCATCAGAGTGGAAACTACAGCTGCCGGTCCTTTAACGCCAAAACTCTGAGACACAAAGACTCTCGGCAATGGCCAATTACTGTGATAGGTAAGGGCGACTACTCTCATTTTTAGGCCAGTTTCTTTTTCAATTGACATGGTTATTAATCCCATGGAAAACACAAATCCTTAATTAAAAAAAATGTTTGTGTGTATTATATATTTGCATTCAAATGATGTGTTTAACAGAGAGAATTTCCAGCACCTTTGTAACGCAGTCGACGGATCACCCAATTGAGGGGGCGGCGTTGGATGTTACCTGCGACGGCGCCGGGTCGATCTTCTTCAGACAGTGGAAGAAGGGCGGCTCAACCTTGGTCCCGGATGAGCGGGTGACGCTCCGCGACAAGAACCGGACCCTGTCCTTCCGCGCAGTCGTGAGATCGGACAGCGCTACGTATTCCTGTCAGATAAGCAACCCCATCAACGAGGAAGAAGTCGCGTTCAGCGTGCTGGTCAACTGTAAGTGACTGAAATGCTGCTCATGTCGGAACAGCGAAGCCACTGGCACAATTATGCAATTGCGGATTTCATATTACGTGTTTGGATGTTGATGTTGTACAATTGCGCCAACCTGGGAAGCCGAATTCATTCAAATCATTCGCACACAGTTCCATTCAAGCTCGGACTGCATTTGCGTGTGTTTTGTTTCTTTTTTCACAGTATTTTTCCCTTGTATCGGACCACCGTTTCCAAATATTACGTTGGTGGTTAGCTAACAAACAAACGCTCCAGAACAGATTGCGTTGGACTTCTCAGGTTTCACCGTGCATCCAGAACACACAATTGTACAAACGTCTCCAACATATTACTCTGTCTTGCAGTTGGCCCGGACCCAGTCCAAATCACGGGACCGAGCCAAATTCAGGTGAAGCAGACTTTGACTTTAACCTGCTCCGCCGCGTCCGTCCCATCAGCCACGTACACGTGGACGCGACTGAACCACACAGCGGCGCTACATAATGAATCAACGTTCATCAAAAGCAACGTGGACTTTGCTGACCGCGGGAGCTACGTCTGCAGCGCGACGAACAATATTACCGGGAAAAGCACCTCGGCGGTCCACAGTTTGGCTGTGACAGGCAAGTCGAAGCATTGATTCCGAAAAACATGCATTTGGAACATGCTGGACAGAGCTCGAGAGTGAGACCAATTTGGGTGCCCATGCAACCTAATTTCTCAACGGTGCGCCTAAAAAAAAATGAGAGGTTGCACTGGTGCAAGCAGACTTTCCAGTGGACGTTTAATATTTGCTTGAGTGGAATTTTGGTCAACAGAGTCCGAGCCTGTTACTGATCAGAGAGTCAACCACCTGATGAGACACAAGGGAAGGTGCTGGGCGGGGCTGTGAAGATGCGCAGCCAATCAGCTCACTGGATAAATCCACTTGTGCTGTCATTGGTCGACGTCGCACGCCGGGGAGCAATCATGCGTACAGCCATGTACAAAACATCTGAGTCATTCGGCATTTCTTTTCTGAATACAGAACTGTACTTTGGGGAAAAAAAACGCAATCACATCAATGCCGTTTATCGTGATATTTTGGGAGGAACTTTTGCGCGCACCAGTGCAACCGGTGCAAAAATTGAGTCTCGAGCCCTGCTGTAGCATCGCAGCACCACATAGCGAGAGAGAGATTTCTGGTTGTATGCATTCACAGATGAAACCGTTGCGTGTTCGGCCGGTTGCATCGCTGGCATTGTGGTGGCTTGTTTCATCATCTGTGCGGCAGCTGCTGGCGGCGGATTCGCCTTTTATCAACATCGGTAAGTCTACCGCATTCTCGCCATTGTCCGCCATTCTAATCATGCCTTGCGAGATGTAAAAAATAAATAAATAAGAGAAATAAATATTTGCGCCCAAAAGTCAGTCAAAATAAACATTCACGAATGACAATGTTGCAATACAGGAACAGGAACAAGACAATGAATTGCCCCGACGGAAACGCCTCCAACGGGACAGGTAAGCGTGACATGGGAATCATTCGATCCAGTCTGAGCTTTTATTCAGTTTTTGTACTGAGTCATGTTCAACTAAGCGTTACCTTGAGTGACATTTATTGGATTTTTTTTTTTTACAGGACGAAAAGGCCACGACAACACGAAAGAAACAAAAACTCAGGTACAAAAATTCAGTTCGTCTGGACCGGCTGACAATAAGACAATATACATCTACTTAAAAATTGTATGTGGAGCCAGGCGATTTTATTTTGTTCAACCACTTGATGAAATAAAACGGAGAAAAATTACACACTTTTTTTCAGTGCAGATACGGTTGGTCTTTGTAGCATATGCTAAAAAAACGAAACAAACGGCACCTCAAGACTGTTGTGTGGCACTGCGCCTACTTCAATACTGCTCAATATGTATTGGCTCATTTTACACCACCTGTCAAAACAGGAAAAAAAGCGGGTAAAATGTCAATCCGCAAAAAAACGTACTCATGACGTCGACGCTGAGATGGAACAAGTTAGTGTGTACGGGAATGATTGTGAGGAACTAAAAATCATCTGAAGCTGTCATAAAACCTTTGATCGGCAAAGGAGTGTTTTAACATCGACCATAAAACACAGTTGTGACAATATCCCACCTTGCTGGGTTTCTGTGTAAAAGGCCTAAGGCGGCTAATTGTCAAATCTTCTCCGGCTCTGGTGTGGCCATTTTGCGGGATGCGAGTGGCTCAAGTAAAACCACAGCTGCCTTTTTGTGGATTCATGAGACCAGGAAACACTTGACAACATTGGTTGATGACTGATAAGTCTGTGATCGTGTTTGTCGGGCCTGGTTGGACTTTGAACCAGGAAGGAGCTACATCGCTAACCGTTGTATTGAAGGGGGAAGTTTGCGTGGTCTGTGGTTGTGTCTCTTTAGAGAAGTGGTAGTTAAGTATTAATCCTTTTCCCGTCTGTCGAGCAGGAGTTGACCTATGCAGACCTGAGTATTCTCCGCGCAAAGAACGGCGGGGAAGTCAAGCTGCAGCAACGGGACAGTGAGACAGAATACGCCGAGGTCCGAGTGAACAACGTGCCTCCTTCCTACGACGTGCACATGCAGCGGATGAAGAGGCGAGCCCCTCAGCCGCTCGAAGCCTACGGAGGCCAAGTCGGCCAACAGGTTCACAGCAACGAGTGGTCGCGTCGCGGAAGTGGAGACCACCCAACGGTGTGACAGGCGGTCACAGTTCTTTAATGGTGCGCTAAAGGCGGCGAGTGTTTGCGGTCAATGTGTGTGCGCGTTAATCATTGATCTGTTGACTAAGAGTCACAAAAGCAAAGCGGTGCTTGATTAGATCCATCGACTTGATTGGATTCATCGACACACAGCGGGCTGAGTACGGACTGCAGGCAGTCTTGCCATGCAACACTTTGTAGAATTTATTTCACTCGGTTCAAAGTAATAAATAGCAGAATAAACACTTTCACATACACAGTACATTTAACATGGATTTTTGATGTAATCCAATTTCGGAAGCGCAAAACTGCTATTGTGGAGTAAAAATTTTTTTTCTCGGAGGCAGCACTTCATCACCAAACTGCCAAATTGTACTATATGTCCAAACACAAACACCCTGCCTCCACCTTGACAACTGCCTCAAACCTTTGAGAATGTGGGGTTCACACACGCGAATGCTATTAGCTAAAGCTAATCCATGCTCACACTGCAGCTCTGCTTACCTTTGTCGTACAGATAGTGTTTACGAATGGTGGCCAGATTCTGGTTGATGCTTGAAAATAGCTAATTCTCACTGAGTTCATTCATTCATTCACTTTCCGAACCGCTTGATCCTCACTAGGGTCGCGGGGGGAGCTGGAGCCTATCCCAGCCGTCTCCGGGCAGTAGGCGGGGGACACCCTGAATTGGTTGCCAGCCAATCGCAGGGCATTCTCACTGAGTCTTGCTGCTAATTACGACAAGAGACACTGTTAAAGCCCTTTATGGACACGGTTTGGAAGAATGGCTCATTTTCAGAAATAGCCAGCGAACAAAACATTTCACGGGTTGTGTAGTTTCCATCTCTTTGTATACGAGTAATTAAAATGTCAATTTTCCAATTTTCGAGGCTTTAAACCCTGTGAATCTGCCAAACGGTGCAGTTCAGTTCTGTTATTTATGCTATGTCCCTAGAATGCTAAAGCCCGTGAAAGTTTTAAACTTTGGTCAGATGAAAACTGTTTTCATCTGACCAACACGAATGTAGTGCACATTTAAAATTTTCAAAAGTGTAAAATGGACTTAAAGTGTCATGGGAATGTCTCTCAAAGGGACAAATAAAACATTTTTTTCTTGTGGGTTGCTTCCATACTTCTTGAATTTTTATCACATTGTTTAAACGTAAATGTTATCTAGCCAGGAACTCACGTATTTATGACCTTCAGATACTCTTGGTGTCTGCGTTCTCCTTTCACTTGACTTCAACTTTTCCACTCGCCACTTCCAAAACATGCGTTGAATCGTAATTATAACAACTATTAAAAAGAGGTGCGCCACTACAGTAACTCGGCTACATTTTTACTGCCAAATTTCGGCGGATTTCGACATTTCCTAGACGACTAGATCACGTGATTATATTAGGGGAAACCCATTGGTTCATCACCGTGATTTGTTCTGATGCTTTCACAAACACTTCGGAAAAATACGGGGGATGTGTTTGTTTACCGTGCAAACTGATAACAATTGCGTTCAGGTACTCTTGGTGAATGGGTAACTCATAAACACAAAAGGTGTTGAAACCATGCACAACCCCCTCCAAAGAACACAGAGAATTACTTGTTGCAAAATTTGAATTCCAATGTATTTTAGTGCGGTAGAAATGTTGCAATAAATCTAAAGTGCAAAGTGGAAATGTTGCAATTAGCAATGCAAGGATAAACCAGGAAATCATGTTGCAACATTGATGCTTCCGTCGGCCACATTATCCCTTCAAGCTCCATTAGGAGATATAGCGCCCTCTGGTGTATGACACCCTGAACGATCTCGTCATAAATTACTCCATCCCGGACGACCTTAGTCGTGAAAATCGAGACCCACTTTCAAGCGCCGGCCCAACAATCTTGTCTCATGCCTTGAAATTTAATTTTCTCCGTACCATGCTCATGATGCAAAACATTTGTATCTCAAATCATCATTCCCCATTGAAATGAATGGAAATACCATTAATTGTCTCCAGTCCCTACCCCCTACCGACACCCAAAATAAATAAATGTTTGTTTTTGAGAATAAGGGGATTTAGAATAACAAAGAATTAGTGTAAAGAATTAAACAGTTTGTACAATGATTTACGTGTTTCTGACATACCCGCCTCGGCCACAGGGAGGCAGTATAACGCAGTCTTCCAAACAAACATAGAAAAATCGGACTTCTACTTTTCTGACTCAGTGAGATGCTTTGATATTCGTGCTTTTTCATAGAGGACAACGAATGTGTGCCTGTGAGTGTTGGGATATTACATATGCTGTGTCAAGGTGTGTTCCTCCACCATTTCTGTTCAAACGTCCATTGCTTCTTCAACTGCGACCATCGATGAACATGCTACATACACACAGCAAATACATATGAAGTGCTACCTTACCGAGTGAAAATATTTGTATTGTCTTTGCAGGTGCTGTTTTTTTTTTTTTTTTTTTTTGCTCACACTATGCTTTCGCAAGTAGAATCGACGCCTGGTCGTCATGGCAACAAAAGCTTGACTCACCTTTCGCCCAGCAGTTTATTGGCTAAGATGCGGGCTGGTTCATTTGCATTATTTCATCTGGAGACAAGATATAGGGTGTGTAAATTAGTTTTTGATCCTTTGGCTATTTTAAAGATTATTAAGGTATTAAGATTCCAGGAAGCTGTTTAAAAAATAATGCATGGTGTCTCATTCAAAGCAATTTTCTTTCTTTCTGCTTCCGTTGGGTTTTTACATGGTGAGGGAACGATTAACATGAGTGATGTTCGCATGTTGACAATCCAGCACCTGTTCATCGGCACAAGTGGAGATAGCATTGTGACGCCTGGTTTGACTCGATGACAACCTTTGACCCGCTCGTGTAATTGATTCACCCGTAACTATAGCAAAGTCATCGGGACGTATGTCTGGAAATTTCAATGACTATCCTTCACCTCGCTGACTCATTTTTTTTTGTTTGTTTTGTTTGTTTTGCTTTGTTTTTTACACACTTCTGCAGTACAAGGTGTATGAATCACACAAAGCAAACAGGTGAGGGAGATAAAGGCCTCCGGTGTGTTTTGTCACATTACTCCTCCATAAACTCCTGCTGTCTTGTTCCATTTACCTTTAGATTATCTCACCTTGTTTTGTGTGTCCAAAAAACGTTTTGATATTTCATTTGAGTTGGTAAATACTCATACAGCAAAATGAGATTTGTGTCTGTGTGCGTGTTATTAATATTCTATAATTTTCTGTTCGTGCACACTGCCCCCTATGCATCCTTTCAGTTTCACTTTCACAAAAAAGTATTTAAAAATAAAATAATATAACAAGGCAGGTCACCTTTAACCTACGGCGACGCGTGACCTGCATCACCGGAAGTTGTTCAGTGGTCAGCAATTTGCAATTGCAGCTTGGGACTATAGCTGTTTCCTTATATCTTTTTTATTTTTATTATTCTTCTTCAAAGTTTGTTTGATGTACAATTCCCCGATGGCACTGGCAAAGAATGGCAATTTGGAGCGTCAGGAGAAGCGTTTTAAAACGGTACACGTGAGCTGCTACGATCGTGACGTTGTTGCACTGAAGACGCTGCCGAAGTGCGTCCAATGCCCGCCGCGTTAGGTCTCGACTAATAATAATAATAATAATAATATATTTATAAGGTAGACACTGATTACTTTTTACAAACTCACAAGCTCTTGTATTGACTTTTCTGTTTTTCTATCCATGTTCGGGGCTGTTGCTCATCATGGCGTGCACGTGCGCGAGCGGGTCGATCGCTGGAGGTCGGCACCCCCTGTGCTGCATGTTACAATCGGAAACTGTTGCCCTTTTTTAAAATCCATTTTCAGATACATGATGAAGATTTGATCACGTAAGCGTCACTGAAAAACGAAAAGACAAAGCAACGTATCGTGCCCTCTCTCGCTCTTTGGGAAGAGGAACTGCAAGGCAAATCCAAAGCTCCAATAAGAATCACTGTGATTGCATATGAACACACACGCGCAACCCCCCTCCTCGTCCCCCTCCGTCTTGATTTGATCTGCGCAGAAAAAGGCCTTAGTCTAAGAACCCTGAATGCACAGCAACCCCGCCGGGGGCCTCCTTCAGTATAGCTAAACATACCGCTTGTCATCATTTGTCATGCAGCAAACGTCACCTGAGATGGCAAACAAAAATGGAACACAGAAGCCACCTGCAGATAAGAACCAGCACGTTTGAGGAGATGGGGGTGGCACAAAAGAGGTACAGTACTGGTCAGGCACCTCAAAGCGGAGAGAAAACGGGCTGCAGTGCTGCTGCTGCTGCTTTCCATACAAGGTGATGCTCCAGTGATGTTCTTCTCTCTAATTTTCTGTAACTTCTTGCGTAAAAATAACACCCCCCCCCCGAACTTCAATCACTCATTCAACTCTATTCAGCAGACTCATGATCCTTTTAAAAGATTCATACAAAACATATTGTAAAAATACATACACAAAAATAATTTTTAAAAATTAAGAAAGGAAAACAAATGTACCAAAATCCCAAACAAAATAAATAATAATTTCAAGTGACAATAAAACAAAGGTGACTGCTACCTCATGGTCCCCAAAAAGACCCCCCCCCCCAAAAAAAAGCAACAAAACAAAAACTGGATTTATTTATTTATTTATTTATGTGATCAGAGGAGAGAAGCACTGACAGACATTTAAATCTTGTGCTTGTTCAAATTACAACATTCTGAACAGTGTTTTATCTACATTGATGTTAAATTTAAAATAAATTTATGATTTTATTACTATGGGAATTTTCCTTTAAGACAAGTATAATTTGTGAAGTTACATTTCTTGTCCTGTTGCTTTGCGGTCTTTTTTTTTCGGTGTATTCGAAATGTAATATTTCATTTAGAGATTCATTTATTCAAAACAAATTTATCTTGACTTTAATTACTGGGTGTGTTCAGATATTTAGCTGACTTACATATACAAAGCTTTTTATCTGACATTATCATGTTTTATTTGATCTTACAACTTCATTCAAATGCGACGACCGTGATGCTGCTTCATCTGTGAGGTCTTGTGCGACAAAGAGTTGTTTTTTTTTTAAATTTTTTAGAAGTTTTTATACACACTCTAAAATAATACAAACACATGGCAGGCTTGATTGATAACAAGGAAAAGGTGCGGCTGCTGAAAAGGCACGCCCGCCACTCCGGCTGGTGCTGAAAACCAAAAACATAAGACATAGCAAAACCATAACAGGCGCGAGATGCTTTTGCCTAACCAGGACTTGATTGGCAAAACTCGCAGTGGGTATTTGATCCGGGATGTTTCGAATAAAGCGTCAGTGTCAACAGTATCTCCGAGCATTTACGGGTCCCTTTCATGTCAAGCCTTTACAAAGCAACCGCTTTCTGTTGTTGTCATGACAAAAGAGCAATATTGACATAAGAACTTCATGTGATTCGGTATTTGGAGTGAAACAAAACAATTTTTTTGTTGTTTTTTTTTTTTTTTTTGTCATGATAGCATGTGTTTGTGCGCGTGTTTTGGCTTGCGCTGCCCTTTTCCCCCTCACATGCGACTTTCTGTCGCCAGGCATAATGGCATCAGCTCCCGTTTAACTTGTCCTGTGTCGTTATGCTCTGTTTGGAGAAACCTTCATCACCATCATCATCGTCATTGCTGTGTTGATGTTGTATTGAATTGAGTTGAATTTGAAGCCCGGTGCTTTAGTGGTTAGCATGTCGACCTCACAGTGCAGAGGTCATGGGTTCGATCCCGGCTCCGGCCTTCCTATGTGGAGTTTCCATGTTCTCCCTGTGCCTGCGTGGGTTTTCTCCGGGTACTCTGATTTCCTCCCACATTCCAAAAACATGAATGGCAGGCTGATTGAACACTCTAAAATTGTCCCGAGGTGTGAGTGTGAGCACAGATGGTTGTTCGTCTGTGTGTGCCCTGCGATTGGCTGGCAACCGGTTCAGGGTGTCCCCCGCCTACAAACAACAAAAAATATTCACTGAACAGACACAACATTACAGACATCATGAAGAAAAAATGACTGCTGGACTATAGTGCACATTCTTACTCTCACGCGTACATTCCTGTCCTTATTTTGCTGCCAAATATGGTTGAGACACTTGAAAATGAGTTTATCCCAGGGTGTCAAGTGGCCGGCAAAGACACTACAGTCCTGTGCAACGATACGAGCGGCAGGGAGGAGAATACGTCAACAATGGTTATTTGTGCATTCACAGAAGCTGGCGGTAATCGGACCACTCCTGAAAATCAGCCATGTCCAAACTTCAAATAGTATTTGACTCAGCTGGTATCTTCATTTTTTTAATTTTATTTATTTATTTTTGAAGGGGGTTGTCAGGTAAAAAAAAAAAAAAGTGTGGATTCCAACACCCGCGACCATGACAACTTCCGCTACGAATGAATGAGCCACCGAGCTCACTCAATTGTTGTCATTGTGCCGAAGAATAATTTGAAATTCTTGGAGAAATTATATCTTGGTGATTCATCAGGCAATGATTCCTGCTTCTGGATAATTGTTTTTAACGTAAATTGTAGATTTCCTCAGATTTCAGTATTCTGCCAAATGGGGGGGGAAATAATCATTCCATTAGTTTAATAATAATCATCATTTAACTAACTCCCTGAGTCGTCACCCGATTATATTGGAGTAGTTTGTGTGTCGTGGACAGACAATAGAACAGATCTCATTGTCATCTATTCTTTATCCTCTGCATAGAGCGACCGTAGTTAGAGCAGTACCAATGAGCCGAAAGGGGTAGAGAGCTTAGTTTTCTGGAGTTTTATTCCCCTGGCAGAGTCACCATGGGGAAAACTGACAATGTCGTATTGCTTTTAACGAGTTGTTAAAAATAAATGTCCTGTCAATCAGCAATTCATGTTTCATCCAAATTCACTTCTGTTGTAATGTTTGCCCATTGTATCACAATGTTTGCCTTCGTTCCAAGTGATGTCATCTGCTCGTGAAAATAAAATATTTATCCGGTTGGCACGGGCGATTGAAAGTGTGCAGAAAAGTCACTCGGCGCCACCACAAACACGGCAAACAGGTGAGGGTGGATCAAGTGTCAACACCAAGCTGTTTCGTTTCACTTTAAAATGCCACAGAGCGGAAGAGGCCCCCATGACCCCTATGTATGGGGCGGACATTCTTTTGAATCTCAGTAACTTCATCATGCAAAAATGATTGATTCAAATCCCATCGAGTGGTGATCATTAATGACAACAAACAAAAGACAATTCACGTACAGTATGTGAAAGTCATTTAGTGGCCTTTGTTTTTGAGTATCCACTCAGTGGCTTTGTGAACACAGTAAACAAGGAATATTTATTTTAGAACCAACTTACGGTCCATGGGCGCGCTAGAAGAACAACCGTCTTACTCCAAGTTTGTCCTTCAGACAATCCAAGGTCACATGGACAAACGCTCGCAACCCTGCTGTTCACACCGGGCCAATTTCGGGTCTTCAATGAACCCGACATGCCTGGTTTTGGAGCGCGGAAGGAATCCCGAGTACCCAAAATTAAAATGGGTACTTAATACGGTTTCCTACCACGAAACCTACGGCAAAAAAAATGTAATTATCATGGCTTCCACATCAATCAGTTCAATGAAATTGTATCTTTGTTGGTAAAACACCATAATACTGTGAGCAACTTTTTGCGTGTGCGTTTGCCTCGCTGAAATTGGCTTGCCTCAAAGTGTTCATGACGCAACAAGCTGCTCATTGGAAGTTTGCCGTCCAAGTAAACATAAAACAAAGGCAAAACAAACCACACATCGTCTGCTTTCGGCTAGCTTAAAGCTAGCACGCGATGCGAAACGCCATCGATGGGTTATGTAATACCATCCGTTGTCAAATATGTGATCGCGAAGAGTGAAAATCTCACATAAACAGACAATATAACAATATTTACAGGCATATATTCTTTATCGTAAGGAAAACAATTACGAATACTGGGGCAGTTCACTGAGTTTTGATAGTATCCCGACTCCAGGGGCCAAGTTGCGCACACCAGAAGGAGCTGCAACAAATTAATCATGATGCACAAGCCGATGGTTTACATTCTATTTGATTATGTTCATTACGTTAAGTTTTATCAAGTAAATACTGAGTGTTACTTGTCTGATTTTAAAACATTTTTTGTGTTATATTTGGGAGGGATGCTGGAACAGATTACTTAAAAGCATTTGCATTCATAGCAATTGGGAAAGATGAGTCGAGTGTTGTGAGTTCAGGCCGCTGTCACAAACCAAACTAAAATCATATCTTCAGGCACAGCTGTAAATATTTTTTAGGTTTTTCATAAATGTTGAACAGATCCTCATCGAATTGTAAAAGGATTCCCCATTCCTTAAATAATAACAAAATAAGACGTTTTGATGAATTGACTTTGCAAAGTGGCTTTTTGTTAGTTAAGCAAGTTGTTGAATATTGGCACAATCAATTATTTGTGTTTTTGCCTGACTCCAATTTTCACACAACGGGCGGATGTGAAATCGTTCATTCACCGCTAAAAATTCCAGTGTTTATTCAGCATCTGAAGGAATGCTGCCGGGGCTCAAAGGTCCTCATGTTATAAGTTAACGCTGAATGCATGGCGTCAGTGTTGCCCCCCCCCCCTCCCCACTCCCGCGACAAGTGGACGGAAAGTTGCCGGACAAGATGAGAGGTTTACAGTAAATGGACACTCCTGCGGCGCAGCTCCGGGAGGATCAGGGCATAACAGGGCGTGGTGGCTTTGTGGTGGCACTGCTGAGCATTTGCATCAACAGAAATTTGTGCAGAGCAAATATTTGCTTTCAAGAGAGCAGGCGGGATTGGTCACCGCGCGTGGGATTTCAATTAGTTTCGCTGAGAAGGCCCAAGGGAACGCAGCGATGGAGCCTCCGCTAATGTGTCTAATCATCCTATCCGTGTTATCCTGCTCGACAGGTAAGACTCGTCACATCTCTTGAAATTGAACCATACCAAGCAGTGCTGAAGAGCGACTGACGCCCCCCCACTCCCTCTGCCCTCCACCCCCATCAGATCGTGCGGGCGGTCAGGCCATATCTGCCTCGGAGAATCCAATCGCCGTGGGGAAAAATGTCACCCTTTTCAGCCAGAACCAAGTCACCACGGGCGCGTGGCTCTTCAACAACAACCTGGTGGTGATCATTATCCCCGGAGGTGCGATCCTCGCCGCCAACTGGACAAGCAGGGTGCTGTTCAATTCCACCACGTCGGCGTTGACGGTGATGTCGCTCAGCTTGGAGGAGTCCGGGACGTACACGCTGCAGGACGTGGGTTCCTCCGCTTCCCAGTTAGTGCTGTCGGTTCAAGGTAAGGAAGTGGCTTCCGGAGACGAAGTGGAGACGCCAGGCTAAGCAGGCAGCAAATGGATCAAGTGGTCATAAGCTTGGAGTGGCGACTTGACCGAGTCATTCGGTCGAGGTGGTCTGTTAGCTAAAATCGGATCCATCTTCCCCTTGAACCATAAATGGGATTAAAGATTGAAAATGGACCAGTGTATAAGTAGATAAATGGATGGATGCTTGGATGTGACTTGTGATTGATTGGCAACCAATTCAGGGCGTTTTAAATTCCAGCCAAGGCCCTGTGATTGACTGGCGACCAATCCAGCAGAGTTGGGATACTGTAGCCCAGGGGTGTCAAACTCCTTTTTGTCGCGGGCCACTTGTGAGTTACCGTTTTGACAGCGAAACCACAAACATGTTTCATCGCATTGTCGCATTATTACTTGTAAGGGTAACAAAATGACTGCAAAATCGCAACATCATTTATTTCACATGATTTCTGTATTTTTTATTTTTTTTTTTTTTTTAGCAAGGATCATGCAAGTTGACACGCATGATTTTCTTTCGGGGACAGGGGTACATAAAATGATGTGGCAGGCCGGCCCTGGCCCCCGGGCCTTGAGTTTGACACCTGTGCTGTCGCCACTTGACAGAAGTCTCGACTCCAGTCGCCAATTTTACGACTTCCGGCTCTCCTGGGCGAAAACTTTCGAGACTTAACTCGAACGTAACACAGGTCACATCGAACAAGACGAGTCTTTCCAGTTTACAGTTGAGAAGCGGCACTGTCAACATAGTGCGCCATTTAGGTTTTTTTTTTTTTTTTGGGGGGGGGGAGGGGGGCATGCCAAAAACAACCACGCAGAGCTTTTCTGTCTCTCTAACAGTCTGCTGCTATCTTCACACTCGCCGGCTCTGGCTGCCACTTTGCTCCTGGGCTTTCTCATCCAATCGCAGTGATGTCAGCCTCAATATTCACAGCCTTACAAACCTTCAGAATCTGGAGAACTCTTCACGCTGTTACATCAACAGAGCACTTTATTTATTCTAAATCGAGGGGGGGGGGGTGTTGCGCTCATCAGCAAGCTTTGCAGAAGCCTGATAACGATCCTAATGGGTGGGGTCTCTCGAGGACCGGACTTGGGCACCCTTGTTCTAAATCTAAACATGAACTAAAAATGAAATACTGGACAGAAAATGAAGCGAAATGAGAATTGGACTGTCCAAAAAAAAAAAAAATCGCATTGTTGAGAATTTTAACGACGAATTCAAATATTTACTGTACGAGGTGAAAAATATGTAGGACTTAGAATTACTATGACTCATGAAAACTCAATTCAACTTCTTGTGCCTGGTAACAAGTATTCAGGCCAGGATGATTTAATAATAGTCCACACTTTCTCGCGTTTCTGAGTGTCGCAAAAAAAAAAAAAAAAAACGACAACAAAACCCCCGATATGAATCGGAAAATCGGGCTTGATTTTAAAGATGAGAGTGCTTTAATTGAAGCAAATCCGGATCAGAGATGCTGCTCGCTTTCTGCTGATTTTGAAGTCGCAGCCATTTCAAGGGCATTTCCTCTTCAGCATAATAAGACAACGTGATCTCTTCAAGTATTTTGCTGTATGCAAACTAGTCCATGATCCCAGGCTTGTGCCAGACATCACTGTGAGAGCGATATTACCATATCATAATGCACCGCCGTGCTTCACAGTCTACTCAACTTCTCGAGTACTTTAAAACAACCGCCGTTGTATAACAAGTTCTGTACATGGAGCAAAAATAATTCATACAAGAAACAATAAACTCATAACAAAGGACAGTAGAAAGCACCAAAACAGTCAAACTAAAAATCACATCTCTTGCAGAGTCAAAAGTCAAAGAATAAAAACTCAGATCTCAGGACTTCTAATGGTGTCTGGTCCGCAAGACCTGAGGCACTGGACTGAAAGAATTGATGGACTGAAGTTGAAAGAATTGATTAAAAATATATATATATCATCTTAAAAAGAACTCTAAAATGTATAGAGAGCCAGTGAGGGGATGCCAGAGTAGGATTTATACGGTCCCTCTTACAAGTACCAGCCAAGAGGCGAGCAGCAGCATTTTGGACCAACTGGAGACGCTTAATGGAGGATTAGCTGACTCCAAAGTTAAGTGTTGTATTTCTGTCGCTTGAATTCACTGTTCAAAGAGACATCTGACAAACCTGTCTGTGGTTCTTGGACCAGGAAAAGCAATCTTACTTTCATTAGTCCCCCCAAAAATGCTTCTTTATTTCTTTTTAGGTCATTCTGGAGTTGATCATTGGCCCAGTCTTTGTTTGCAACTCCGACTATTGCTCGGTCCATTCAAGTGGTTGTTGACTCCAAACTTCGGCGCCATACTTTTTTTTTTTGACACAACTATCTCTTCTCCTACTTCAATACAGAGCCGATTTCGGGCGTGTCCATGACCACCAACGGCAGCCACCTGGTGGAGTTCAACGACACGGTGACGCTCACCTGCGCCGTGGTCACGGGCACTTCCCTTTCCTTCCAGTGGCTCAACGACACGGCCGAGGTGACGCCCGGCGGATACGTCCATTTCAACGACGACGGCTCCTCGCTCACCCTCGCCAAAGTGATGCGCTACGACGAGGGCCCGTTCAAGTGTAACGTGACCAACGGCATCAGCCAGGGAATCAGTTCGTCTGCACAATTCAACATCAGCTGTGAGTTACGAGCGTCGTTGCGGCACCGATCGAACGACGAATCATGATCGTGGCGTACTGGAAGCTTTGCCTCTGTCTTGGCGTCAACTTGAAAAGGAAAAAGTAACATGATGGAGGCGATGAACTCGTCTGTACCTTCGCTACAATACTTTTGTATTGGACGAAAATCTGTGTGTGTCGTTTTTGGCAGCCATCTTAGTTTTAGTCTTTGGACGAGAAAATGCTGATTACTCTTAAAAACATTTTCATCATCGATATTTAATAGTTTTAGTTGACAAAAAGTCAAAAAGGTTTGAGTCTTGTTTTAGTCACATCATTTTGACAAAATTCTAACATATTAAGGATATATAATGGCCCTAACTATCAATCAAGCAAAACATAAATACGGTTTTGATCGATTCCTTGGCTTTGTTCGTTTTTTAAATTTTTTTTGTAGTTTCTTTTACCCGCACCAATAGCAGGTGAACACGATATTCTGACTGTCATGCCTTCGTACGTGGGGAAAGGAGAAGATGACTACACTCAGAAGCTGCTGTAGGCCACAGCTTTCAACTAGACACTCACACGCAGGCTCGCTGACGTCACACGCCAGCCCATCAGGACCCGCCTCTTAAAGGCACATGCACGTTCACAGACCCCACGATATGTGCAGTACTTCCTCCACACTTTAGGCTTGAATTATTTTCATTTGTGTGTGTGTGTGTGTGTGCGTGTGCGTGTGCGTGTGTGTGTGTGTGTGTGTGTGTGTGTGTATGTGTGTGCTTAAGTGTAAAATATTTTCATAAGTGTATGTTGAAAGTTGGTGAGCTAAAACTTTAAAAAGTGTTTTGTTTTTTTTTTTTGCTTGAATATGGTCTCTCCATAA
>NW_017806170.1:909712-966889 GCF_001891065.2 Hippocampus comes
CCGCCAATGCACACCCACATCACGGGCTCACACATCACTCTGTCGTGCTCGGCCGAGTCCAAACCCGCCGCGACGATCCACTGGACGCTGGACGGGATGAACCTCAACCACACCGGGGCGCAACTTGAGCTACCGATGGTCGAGGAGAGCCATTCGGGCGACTACCGGTGTCACCTGTACAACTCCGTCACATCGAGGTTCAGCAGTGCAAGCGCAGTGATCAGGATCATGGGTAAGGTTGTTTGTCCCGTTGGAGGAAAATAGTGGATTGTCGTCTATCTCTCAGTGCGCTACAACTGACTGATGACCAATGCAGGGTATGGTCTGCCTTTCAAGAAGCAGTTGAATAGAGAAATGGGGCACGAATGATTTCCTGTGACCTTGCACAGGATTAACGGTACAAAATGGTTGACCGTTTTTTTTTCTGTTTTCCCTACGACGGCAAACAATCCACAGAGTAGTTTGCCTTCCACCCACAGTCAGCTGGTATTGTTTTCCTTGGGCCCGGTGATTGACTGGCAACGAATCCAGGATGTCGTCGGCCTTTTGCCCACGGTCACCTGGAATAGGCTTCAGTTACTTGTGACCCATGATTCAGTGCAGCATAAATTGTTGAAAATAGGTGGACGGATTAATGGGTAGTCGGCTGTCCATTTACTGGATGCCCGAAGATCGACTGGCGTCCGACCCAGGGGATTATCTGACTCTCAACAGAATAAGAGGGAGATAGCGGATGGGATGGACGGATTTTGAAATGGCATGTTATTGTCGTTAAAGTTTGACGATAGCGCCCGCACATCACAACAAATCTCAAGTTGGTTCTTTCCCAAACAAAGTCTTGGCGGTTTCATGCGGGTTTACGTGCCGGACTGGTTTTCATGCTCAGGAATGATGAAGTCAATCTCGTACCATTTGAGATCGAAACTAACAACATAAAATCCGATTTCTTTTTTTTTTAATGATGTTTTCCAATAAACAACAATCCATCCCACAGCACCCATCACAGCCGTGATGGTGAACCACACGGGCGGAGTGGCGGTGGCCGAAGAGCCGTTCACCCTCAACTGTCACGTGAGCGGAGAGGCAGACCTCATCCAGTGGCTGAAGAACGGTCACCTGGTGTCCGCCGACAACACCACCGTCTTTGATGCCGAGAACCGGACGCTGACTCTGAGCCCGGCCCAGCCCGCAGATGCTGGCCAGTATCAGTGTCAGGCTTCCAACGCCGTCAGCAACATGACCAGCATTCCGTACACCCTGGAAGTCTACTGTAAGTCAAAACGTTTGTTCCACTGACTTTTAAGAGTAAGACACGGTCGTTCCACTCGCGCGCTGAATTGTCTTACTAGTGAGAACAAAAACCATGCTAGCATACGGACATTCATCTGAATATCAAGGATATAAAAACCAAATCCAACAGCATTGCAGAGACAGACTTTTCATAGACACGAGTTAGGTCATCTCATGCTGAATTGTCTTACTAGTGAGAACAAAGAGCATGCTAGCATACGGACATTCATCTGGATATCAAGGATATAAAAAAACAAATCCAACAGCATTGCAGAGACAGACTTTTCATAGACACGAGTTAGGTCATCTCAACCATTTTGAGGTATCATTCAAAAATAATCCTGATGTAACCCATGTGATGCTTGCTTTTGAAGACGGCCCAAACACGCCGATGATCACGGCTCCCTCCTTGGCCCTGATTGGAAAACACGTGCTCCTCAATTGCTCCAGCAGCTCCCATCCTCCGAGCGTGTACAAGTGGAGCTTAAACGGCACCCAAGTGGCAAACACCGCCGAGTACCTGACGGGACCGTTGGCATTCAACATGAGCGGGATGTACACCTGCATGGCTTTCAATAATGTCACGGGAAGAAACAGCACCGCCACCCACATGCTCACCGTTTTAGGTAAGCGCCCAAAAATTCTGACATAAATGTTTTCTAAAGCATAAAAATGCATCAAAATATGGTCCATGTTCTCGCTCAGAAGTGGTTTTGCCCGACGTTTGCTTTTGTTGGCTTTTAACAATCCTTCGAAAATGTCCAAGGCAAATATTATCACAGTAAGCGATCGCCCGACTGGCGAGCACTTTTTCCGGGTGATTCACATTTACGTAAAACTATCGAAACGTCTCATTAAATGTTTTCTAAAGTATAAAAATGCATCAAAATATGGCCCATGTTCTCTCTCAGAAGTGGTTTTGCCTGACGTTTGCTTTTGTTGGCTTTTAACAGTCCTTCGAAAATGTCCAAGGCAAATATCATCATAGTAAGCGATCGCCCGACTGGCGAGCACTTTTTCCGGGTGATTCACATTTACGTTCAACTATCGGAACGTCTCATGGCCAGAGGGGCAAATGACGAGGACGCTGCATAGACACATACAGTAGAGGTCCCTCTTAGCCAATGGGATGCCAGGAAGATGCTAGGCAATAGCCAATGGCAGAGCAGCTAGATGTATGTTGCATTCAGGAAACTCGGAGCTGCGAGTAGCAGCCCATACTGTATTTTTACTTTTCGTATCTTGAAATTTCTTTCGTAACAAGAGGCAACATTTTCCTGTTGAGGCGTTTCGTAACTCAAAAATTTAGTTTGAAGAGACGGTCAGTCGAGGTACCACTGTAGTGGATTCCTGATAGTCCTGACTGATAAGCAACCCAATTTAACCAAAACAACAGCATCGACTGAGTTAGTGTGGAGCTCGTGTATAGCGACCGGTAGTCCCTCCCCAAGATATATATTTTTTAAATACTAGAGGCCCCCGGTCCACTGTATGAGGAATTTCTGTCTGCTTATGTTCTAACCTTTCCACAGCTCCAGTGAGCATGGCCTCGATAACGGCGGCTGGTGCACATCCGATCCTGAACCAAATGTTCAGCCTCACCTGCGAGACCGTAGGAAGCGTAGAGACCATCACCTGGATGCATCACGGCGCCCCACTGTACCCGGACGGCAACACAAGCCTCTCCTTGAATAACGCCACCCTCACTTTTGACCCTGTGTTGATGTCCCACAATGGCAATTACACGTGCGAAGCTTCCAACCCTCTCAGCGGCCTCACCAGTGAAAATTATGCCCTCAATGTCATACGTGAGATTTTTTTTTTTCTTTTAATGCCGTATCATGATCAATGACGAGACCACTTGAGTATCTCTGTTGTGTCTTGACAAATTATGAGATGAGAATCAACTCAACTGTATTTATAGAGGACTTTACAACAACCACCGCTGTATAAAAAGGGCTGTAAACGGAGCAAAAATAATTCATACAACAATAAAACAAGAAATTAATGACAAAGACAGTAGAAAGCACAAAAACGGTCAAACTAAAAATCAAGTCTCATGATGAGTCAAAAGCCAAAGGATAAAAATGAGTTTTAAGATGAGTTTTAACCCTTTCAGGGACAGCGGTTACTACAGTGGACAGTTTATCATGTTATCAGATTACTGCGTGCATGAAAGGTTTTAAAGATGGGCAGTAAAGGGCGAGGCCTTTTCAAGATTTGAAAACAAATCTAAGGATCTGGAAAAGAACTCTCAAATGAGCCAGTGAAGGGATGCCAGAGTAGGCGTTATGTGCTCCCTCTTACGAGTACCAGTCAAGAGGCGGCAGCAGCATTCTGGACCGACTGGAGACACTCAATGGAGGATTGACTGACTCCAAAATAAACTACATGACAGTAATCCAGACAAAGGCATGAATTACTGTGCTCTTGGCGAAGGAGAGGCTTGACTTTAGCTTGCTGCCTAAGATGAAAGAAGCCGGATTTAACAACGGTATCAATTTGCCGGCCCACTTTACAATCACTGTCCAGTTTAAAACCCAAGTTCGAGACTGTTGACTTGAGATCAGAAGCGAGGGAGATGAAGAACTGCGACCGGTTATTCGATGCTGTATCGTGACAGCCGATGATGCAACCGGTGTATCGTCAGTGTCATGACAGACAATGATACAATATTTATGTTTTAGATGGACCCGGGGTGCCAAACGTCACGTCACCCATTGTGACGGTGGAAGGAAGCAGTGCCACACTCAACTGCAGTGCCTTGTCATACCCCGCGAGCCAGTACACGTGGTTCTTCAACGGCACCCCTGTGGCCAACACCTCCGCGTACCTAGCAAGTGCTCTCAGCACAAACATGAGCGGCACGTACACTTGCATGGCCCGCAACACAATCACCGGTGACAACAGCTCCGCCGACACCGTGCTGACCGTTCTCGGTGAGACCATGTGAACATTTTCACCATTTTTCAGAATCCCACCACACTTTGGCCTACCTACCTCAACAAGTACCCTTTTTTACAGCATATATATTTCCACTCTTGAAAGTAACTCGTAAACCACCTTTGTGTTTATTTTTGATTCAGAGAAAATCAAACACGTACACATCGAGGTGCCCGTGCATCCTCCTGTGGAAGGATACTCCTACATGATGACATGCAACGTGTCCGGGCCTGCTTACCAAGTGTTATGGCTAAAGAATGGAGAGCCCCTGATCACGGACGCCAGGGTTGTGATGTCCATGGATAATCGGACCGTCACGCTCAACGAGCTGCACCGGAATGATTCCGGACAGTACCATTGCTGGGCTATTAATCCGGCTCAACAGCTAGCAAGCCCTCCTCATCTGCTCCTTGTAAATTGTGAGTATGACGTGGAGACGGTTGGATCCGTCGGGTTAGTCATTTTTTTGCACTTACCACATTTGGTAAGTGTAAGACCAAAAAAATGGTCCATACAATTGAGTGCTTTTGTGAAAGCGGGAGGCCTTTACTTGTGCAAATGCATTTCTTGTTTGATATAAAATAGTGCAATTATATATCCATTCATTTTCCGATCCGCTTTATCCTCGCAAGGGTTGCGGGGCGTGCTGGAGCCTATCCCAGCCGTCTTCGGGCAGTAGGCGGGGGACACCCATGAACCGGTTGCCAGCCAATCACAGGGCACACACAGACAAACAACCATCTGCACTCACACTCACACCTAGCGACAATTTTGAGTGTTCAATCAGCCTGCCATGCATGTTTTTGGAATGTGGGAGGTACCCGGAGAAAACCCACACAGGCCTGGAGAACATGCGAACTCCACACAGGGAGGTCGGAGCTGGAATTGAACCGGGTACCTCTGCTCTGTGAGGTCGACACGCTAACCACTGGACCGGGCCGCCCTGCAATCATATATTTTATTGCATATACAATTTTGCATTTCATATAATTTAAAAAAATATTTTATATTACTATTTGCATTGGTAAGCTAGCATTCAGTGAAACAGGTTTGTCAAAAGAAAATTGTGGCGATTGTTTCAAATCAGAACACGTCTTTGTTTTATGTTTGGCTCGACACTAAACATCGTATGTTTTAGTCATATCGTGTCTTTGAGGTGAGGTGTTTATTTATTCAATTAGAAAGAAATCGTACAGCTTTACTAACACCTCGTGAGGCGCTTCGCCAAACCAACTTTGCGTTTTACGGTTGCAGTTGGACCGGAGACGCCGATGGTTTACGGTCCGTCGATGGCCGTGGAGGGACAGTCGGTAAACTTCAGCTGCTCGGCAGTGTCGCTGCCCGACAGCCACTTCAGCTGGTGGCTCAACATCAGCCTGGTTGCCAACAGCTCCGTGTATGTGACTCCTCCTCTGACGCTCAACATGAGCGGACAATACACCTGCATGGCCCGCAATCCCGTGTCAGGCAAGAACACCACAAGAGCCCTGATGCTCAATGTTATTGGTAAGAACACGCAGCAGTACTCTACGTTTTCTTTTAAAGAACGGTAATATCAGTCGAGATGTGTCATGTCAGCCCACTTCCTTGACACAAATTGCTCAATTCCATTTAGCCAGGATTCATCAAAATTAACGTGTCCTACAGACAGACGTCCATTTGCTACCACATTGGAACCGCGACAGATGGGTGACACCATTTTGTGAGACAGGCACCTAAAAATGTTTCAAAAATAAATCAATTAATCAAATCATGTGTAATGTATACTTAAGTGTAATGTAAGATAGTTTGAAATGATAAAACAGTTTTGGGATCAGTCTGTGGTACATTTCCGGTTTAAAATATTAAAATGGGCGATTCTCAACAATGACTTGGATGATTCCGCGATTGGCGTTTGGGCTTGGTCCCGATCTTACTGTACCTTCTTACAAGTGTGCTGTCATCTTCAGAGAACATCGAGTCAGTGGTGGTGAAAAACGACACGATTCCCATCGATGGCTACAACTTCACGCTCACCTGTGTGGTGGACGGGCCATACACATCCATCGAGTGGAAGAAGGACAGCGCGCACCTGATGGCAACCAATCACTCCCATTACTACATGGAAGAAAATAAGCTTCACTTCGCGCCCTTGACGCGCGATGACGACGGCACGTACGAGTGCGTCGCCAACAATCTGGTTGGTCCTCACCCAAGCCCCCAGTACAACCTCCTGGCAAACTGTGAGTACTGAAGGAATTGACAAAGTACGGTCGTGTCTTTGTGGTGTTGTTCGTAATTCAGCCACGCAAACAGTTCATTTATTACGTGCGGCAATGAGGTGACGTCATCTTTAGTAGACGTCTCCATGAAATAAAGAGATCGAAAAGCCTCGCTTGACTTCCCCAAAATATTTCTACCTCCTCCCGCATGACTCCTCTGTTGATTTGCCATGATTAAAAGGTTGAACACCTACTTCAGTTAGCACTACATTTTGAGTGACGTCATCGCTTCTTCGACGGATGCAGGTCACTTTGGGGACGCATTTGCTGCACACCACCAGACTGAGGTCGTAATTGATATGAAATGTGAACGATGTCAAAGACCAAAAAAAAAAAAAAAAAAAATCGGATTTCATCCCCCAAAAAATCGGAATATCTCCAGTTGGTCCAAAATGCTGCTGCTCGCCTCCTAACTGGAGCTCGTAAGAGGGAGCACATTACCCTAAATTCTGGCTAACAGTAGCATTTTCATCCGCTTGCAGACGGCCCTCTCAGCGTGGCTATCTTGGGTCCAGACTTGTCTACAAGCGACCTCACCATTTCCATCACGTGCGTGGCCGATTCGCGGCCGCAAAGCGAGTACGAGTGGTTTCTAAATGACGTGCCGTCATCAGTCATCGGCGTCGGCAGCATCATCCAAATCCCGCTGCTGGTGTCCAACTACACGTGCAAGGCGACGAACCCCGTCACCAACGTCACCATGTCTCACACTAAGTCCCTCAACCCTTTCGGTGAATACGACTCTTGTTAAATGGCACCGCGTTCCAGCCATAAATTGACATTTAAATTGACTGAAAATGGATCTTCTTTCTTTTTCAGGTTCCGCTTCTGCCTTCCATTCGCCATCCCAAAAAGTGCTCGTGATCATAAGCGTTTTTATGATGCAGGTTCTCTTCTACTGAACAGCCCCAAATCATTTTTTTCAATTTGTAGGTGGCAAAACACAAGAAGGCCAGGCGTCCTTGTTGTCAGTCATTTTTGGTTGTTTGGAGAAGACGCACGAACATTTGTAACAATCTGAGATTTTTCATTTTTAATGGCAGCCTGTTGTGATTATCGCTGTCACTGCACTGGAACACTTTTTCATCCTTTCAAAGTGGCTCCATTTTCTCACTTGATCACAATCAACTCTTGCACTTCTCCCGCCCCCGCCCAAAGTCACGTGAGATCAAACAAACTGTATGGAGTGTGTGTGAACTTTATCATGCGTTGATTTGTAGTATTTATTTCTAAATCAGTAAACCTTGGAAGACTGGTTGGCCTCGTGCCGTGTTGTCTTATTAGTTTTGAATGACAGGTATATGGGGGGTCGGGGGGGGGGCACAGGAGGGCAGCAACTCAGCGAATCCGATCGAGGCGCTATCTATAGTTCTCAGAAGTTGCTCATGTAGCATGCGGCATCACCATACGGGAGATACCAGGAGGCGGGCCAAGAACACAAAACACACTAAAAAAAATGCTGCTGTCTCTCTTTTAATTCATTTTCTCAGCTTACGTTGCTCAGAAATGGAAGCAGTGAAATATTCCTAAGGGCCAAATTCAAGCGGGGCCTCCCGACACAAGACACGTAACAGCCTCTCATCTGTTGCTTTGAAATATAATAAGCTGCAGCAAAAAGTGCTTTGAGGACAATGATGACGTCATATACAGAAGGTAAACACAGGACGAAAACAGGCGGGGGAGCTTTATGGGGACTGAAGCGGGACATTACTCTTTCTCTCTAGCGTTTCACATATTGTTTCACTAAGCGTTTTGGTCCCGTTACCTGTAACAGTGATTGAAAACCACAACGCCCACGGGCGCGTCGTCATCGATTCTTTACATCATTCTTGCTAAGCTAGCAGAGTGTGAAGGACCGGTGCGATTCGTCAATGTGTGTATATATGTGTGTATGTGTGTGTGCACGCACACGCGTCTTCCTCAGTTCTCAGCAGATTTGTCTAGCATGGACTTGAGGTGAGCATGCAGAGGCTCGCACACCGCCTGGTAGGCCTGCGGGCTGAGGTGAAGGTAGTCGTACATGTCCTGGTGGGAGATGCTGCCGTTGGAGTGCACAAAGCCCGGGTCCACGTTCAAGAAGGAGGCGTGAGGCAGGTAGGCGACGGCTTCCCGCACCAACTGGTTCACCTTGGCGTTTCGCTCCCGCAGAGGGTTCGGGGATTTACCTCTCGGTAGGAGTCCCTGCATTGAAGAGGTACGGATGTTTCGGAAGAATCTCTCTTAAGTGTCACTTCAAAGCAATGCATTTCTTTTCCATCTGCTCCAAGGCGATATCTATTGTTGATGATTCAAAATGCATGTACAATACCAAGTAACGGACTGGCAATGACACCGATATTGATTGTATTGTACCAAAATGAAACCAAGTCATACAGAGGCCGGTATCATAGTCACCAATATGCATACTTTAAAAAGGTGTGACTCTTGCAAATCTGATCCAGATAAATTAAGATCCAGGGATCAATGTTAAGATCGGTAATTTTTTTTCTTTACTGATTTGACACACAGGAAAACTACACTTAAAAAAAAAAAAAAAAGATCCTTTGTATTATATACAGTAATTCGAACGTGTACATTGGTTGCACGTGATTAAAATGGAGTAAACCGAAGTAACTTTCCCGTGTTTTCCTCAAAAATAAGTGTTAGCATAATACATATTTATCATGTGCAACCAAGAATCAAGTGCTTTTTTTTTCTCGTGTCTAGCAAAAAAAAAAAAATTGATTCCCAAACTGGTATCACTGATACCAGTGGCAGTGATTAAAAAAAAAAAAAAAAAAAAAAAAACGGTTTCTTACCAATATTATACCAAAACATTTGTGTATCCGATTGGCTTATTCAAAACAACTTGATTTTCTTCTCGTTATCACCATCATCCTCATTGTTATTATGTTTGTAGTACTCGCTCTGTACCGGTGCAGTACGACGAAGGCGTGACGGGCACTTACGAGTACGAGCGTGTGAGCGTGCGGCAGCTTGTTCTTGACCACTTGGACGATTTCCATGATGCCGCCGCAGATCTGCTCTGCGGTATGTCCGCGATTTTGAGTCCCCACCCACAGCACGACGATCTGGAAAGACAAAAGCGAGACAATGACATCACAGCATCCTCATGCTGCGAATGGATGAAATGTACTAAATACCTTTGGGCTGATGTGGTCCAGTTCACCGTTGGTCAGTCTCCAGAGCACGTGCTGGGTGGCATCACAGCCCACCCCGAAATTGAGGGCGTGGAGTGGGGAGAAGAGTTGCCGCCACACCTGCAAAAGAACCCCCATTACCCCCCCCAAAAAAAACAAATCAAGCTTAGCGTACATTTGGGGGAAAATAATGGACGTAAAGGATAGTTTCTTACTCCAAACTGATGCATGAGCTGCACCAGAAAGTCGCCAACAAAGAGGACGTCGGGTTCTTTGTCTTTGCTGTCGGACAGGAAGCGGTGGTGCTGCACACACGCAGTAGAACTATCACTTACAGGAAGTAGCATCATGGAGGATTTTTGCGATATCACGACAGTAGGGTCTGAGAGAACGTTGAGTGTGAGGATAACCACAGAACAACAATTGGAGCTTCACAGGAAAGCATGCGGCTGTGCAGTACAACTTAAGTTATTAACGCAAATTCATTTTGCATTTGTGGTTTACTTACATACTACTTTCAGCATAGGGGTGAAAAAAGTATTGCTTTGCAACCATCCTGTGGCTTCCTGGTGCCAATGAACTGTGTTGAATTGAAGCTTAATTTTGACAAACACAGTGCTTTGCCACTGTGTCATATCAGTGCCAAGGAACTGTGCTGAAGTGAATCGAGGAGCTTCGTTTAAGAAAAAAAAAAGCAGTGATTTGCCGCCATCTTGTGGCTCTTACAGGCAATTATAAAACTCTTTCGGGAGGGAGGTGTCTGTTTAATACTTGTCACTATTGAATCAATTATCAATCATTCAATCTAATTCAGTAATCGGTTGAAATTTGACTTTCTGCCAATATAGGGTGCTGAGAAGCTGCAAAACAGTCAAAAGTAGTTTATAGCAGGACAATGGAGCTTCAGGAAGACTGAAGGTGTGTGGCTGCCGTAATATGGTGCGCCGATAGTCTGGGCAAACATTTTGGTTCTATTTATTTTTTAGGTTGACTCATTGGGCTTAGTCAACTTTTTTTCTAGCCCCGCATCATTTACTGTACTAGCGGATGCTAGCGATCCGTTGGGTGAGCGGGGTTTTGCATGTGAATTGTCTCGTTGGACCAAAACGCATGTAGATTGGCCGTATGACGACGAGGTCGTCACCGGGGAGATGACGCACATTAAAATAACGTTGAGACACAAACCCACCATCGACATCCATCGTCCGTCTCCTTGGGTATCCTCACAGGGGGTGGGTGTGGCGGCCGGATTTCGCTCGTCAGCGCTCATGGCTCAGCTTCGATCTGTGTCTCAAAGCCGGCACGTATGGCTTCGGCACTTTCTGTTTCATCGACAAAAAAAAAACACACAGTAAAGAAAGTGCGAACACGGCGAATCGAACGCTTGTTCTCAACGCCAATTAAATTAGCACTAGCAGCTAGCTTTTCTGTTTTGTGTCTGTTTGTTTTTCATTTCAAAACAATGCGGCTTGTTTGAATTGTCTGCGTTAAAATAATTGTGCGTCAGATTATACGTTGGGGTAAACCATCATAAACTTACATGCACGTTGAATATAGATAACTATTTCGTGCAAAATCCCATCGTCTCCCCAAAAAAATCAGTTTCAGGAAGTCAAGGTTTACGCTCACCACACGAACCATAGCTCCCCATGGGGGTTAAAGCACAATCCATTTTGAAACATTTCACTCCGTTCGTAGTAAATTACAACCACGATTCAACATAAGATAAAAGTGATAATATTTGGTTTGTGAATACTGGGCTTGATTCCCTATAAATGATAAAATGGGAGAAAAGGATGAGCTCCGTTAGCAGACTCCCCTCCAAGCCTGTCTCTATGGACCGGTCCTGTCTCGTTCGGACTTTGAAGAGCACCACCGCTGCGCTCGCCAGGCGCATAAGCAACAGCGCGTTGGATGCGACGGTTAAAATGTTATAAACGCGCCGTGATGTCGCTCAATCTCTCGGTAATTGTTTTGGAATAGTTTTATTTTGACATTTGTACGAAATGTTCGCTGTTAATTCCGCCATACTATCTCTATTGTCCTTTATTTTTATTTTCTTACAGATCAATTCGGCTCATTTAAACCTTAGTTGTTAAAATAGTTGTGCGTCAGGTTATATGTAGGAATAAACTAGCGAACACATGCACGTTCAATAAAGATCATGAAGGAGATTCAAAATCCCGTCATCTTCCAAAATGGAATGAAGTCTCACGCTCACGGCACGTACTATTGCTCCCCCTGGAGGTAAAATTGAATTGTATTTCGAAAAACTTCCCTCCCTCAGTGGTATTTTACAACTCTTATTCAAAATAGGGAAAACATATATTACATTTTAAACACTGCGTTTTATTTTGTTTAAATAGGGAAATGGCAGAAAAGGGTGAGCTATGATGTGGAACTCCCCTGTTGGAGCGTGTCAATGAACCTGTCCAGTGCGATATTTAAGCGCGCCACCGCTGCGCTCCTATGGCGCATCTGTAGCGACGCGTTTGGAGCGACAGTTCAAATTTTTTTAAAAATCGCCGTTAGGTAGGTCAAACTATCGGCAGTTGTTTTTCAATTTTTTATATTTAGGATTCTCTGCTAATTCAGCCATACCCAGCTCAAGTTGGTCGTAGCTAACTTGGACAGAGTGTAGTAACTTAATTCAGGTGCGTCTTCAGTTAAAATTGCACCTGTTGGGCATCACCTCTATACGGCTAACGGGCGAGCTCGGCTGCACCGTTTATGATCCCTCGTACAGGGTGATTTTTTTTTTTGTTTTAAATATGACAAATGTGGATTGGTTTGCAGATGCCGTGGCCTCCTCGGATCTGATCCGTCTCTTGTTCTGGCTTTGCTGACATCCGATAGATGGCGACCTCGCCAGTCTGTAAGTAACTCGGACGTTTGATCGAATACCTGCAACAGGGCCACAACATAAGCTACACTTGCTCACAAGAAATCAACGTGCTGTTTTGGTATTTATTGAACGATATATTTTGCATTGGGGTAGAACTGCTCTGCGTCATCTGAGAGTTGTTTCAAATATTTAGCTTGCTTTGCTACAGGAAAAGGTAAAGCCTCAGTATGACTAATTTTACAGCAGTGCAAACTACAACAAAAGCATATTATGAATGTATTTTTGTATTTATAATCAATGGGGGGCTAGTTTTGGAAAAAAAAAAACTAAACAATTTTTAAGCTTTCGCTGAGTAGCTGCGCTGTCATTCACCTCACAGTAACTTTTGGTAATTCCAGCAAACAGCAACTGAAATTTGAATTGCTTGACTCTGCTATTGTGGTCTCTCTGCGTTTACCTCCCAACTTGAATTTTACGTGCCACCACCCTCACATGCTCCTATCTCTTGTACGGGAAAGTAGATGCTGCATTTGTACAACTATTTAAAATAGTCCATGGGTAAATATTTCTGCGCCTCAGTACCTTTGGGCTCTGGTGGTATCCTGAAGATATACACAACATGGAGACTGTCACAAACCCTCATGAAGCTGCAGTAAGACTAGTCGGGGTTTTTTTTTTGCAGCGGATAAAGAATCTATGCCTGTGAGTATTGTTGTATTATGTATGTCTTCATGTGTTGCTCCACATTTTGTGTTCAACTATCCGTTTTCAAGGATTACACCATGACACAGATGTTATTAATTAGCCTGTCAGTGCAGTTTTGCTACATTGACTTTCCTAAAGCAAATCTGTGTGGTTGTTTTAAACATACAATGTATAATTGGTTTCATTTGATGTTTAGTTTGACAGTAAATGTCAACTGTCGGTTGGAATAAAACTCCTTTGTTGAAAATTGGGAGCTATAATAGACACTTTACAGTTATGTGTTTGGCACACACCAATTCTTTTTTTTTTTTCCCAAGTCAAGATGAACCACGCAGCAGAGGAGCGATCCATCAGCACCTGCAAATGCCAAGCAGGCACGAGCAAGCACAAAACGAAACGGCTGAGGTCGCGTAAGGAGCGCAGTCAGACGAGAGACAGGAAGGACAGCTGCAAGGTCAAAATGGGCCGCTGCCACCCTGACGGCGGCCTGGATGTCAGGCACTTGCACGGCTGCTGCCGTCACGGCAGGAGGAGGGACGGTGCGTCGCCTCCGCCGCCGCTCTGCGAGGCGCTGGCTCCCACGCAGGAAGCCAGCGTCATCACGGAGGCCCGCCTCATCGGCCACCGCGGGCTCTTCAACCGCGAGGTGAAGTCCATCGACATTGAGCGGCTGTTATTCAGGAAGAAGGAGGCAAAGGTTAAGGAGACGTCTTCGCATGTCATGAGTGATGCCAGTGGCCCCGATGAGGAGGTTCAAGCCACTGAGGCCCAGGAAGGTTGCGAGAAGAAAAGCCAGGCGTCAGACGTGACACCGAGCCAAAGAGAACAAGAGCACCCTTCATCCGCATGTTCTGCCGACGCCCCGTTGGCAAAGACCTGGAAACCCGATCCACGCCAGAGGCCGCCGCCTTCTGCTGACCGCACAAAGAAGCCCCCTGAGCTAGAGCAAGAGCCCAGCCCCATTCTTTGTCGACCCATCGCTGCGGAAACCGGGGTGAAGGCGCACGGCCAAAGTCAAGGCGCCACCCGGGAGTCCGTCGCCGCGGTGTCTCAGCGCCTGCGCGAGGCCTTGCGCTTCCCTTCAGCGAAGAAGCGGGACCTGGTGGCGGAGAGCAGGGAGGTGTTGCTTCGAGCCCTGCGAGAGGCGCACGGCCAGCGCCTGCAGCAGAACCTCCTCCACATGCACTCGGGCACCGGGCCCCGCCCTCACCCCAGGAGGGAGGTGCATAATCGCAAGGCCGCACGGAAAGCCCGGGATAGACGCTTGACGCCAGGTAGGTCCACAAGCTCCAGCTTCCTCTCAGGAATGGAAGCTAGCTGTTGACTGACGAGGAGGACAAATCTTGATAATATTAAAACAAAAAATAAATAAATTTAACATTTATTTTAAAAGTTTTATTTGAGATTCAAATTGGTCATTAGGGGGAAGGGGGGGGGGAACGGCATTCCAGACTTATTTCATATTTTAAAAATTATTTTCAAGCATTCTTTTCCCTTAGATTTTTTTTGGTCTTTTTAATTTACGCATAGCTGACAAAAATCTTAGTTCAAAAATCTTGTTGTTGTTTTTTAGACACATTCCCATCACCATTTCAAGCCCACTCATCGGATTCCTTCTTTTTCGGAAGTGAGGACTCTCTGGTTTTGGAAAACACAAGGAAAGGAACGAAGCAGGTTTCCTGGGATCTCAGTGGCTCGCCACTGCAGCACGTCAGCCAGGTATGAATGTCTTTTATCTTTATTTTTTTTTTGCCTTTAGCCACTTCAACCTCTCCGTTGTCTCCTTTGAAGATCGGCGCTTGGCTAACAAGCCCAATGGACAGCTCGGCAGGCTTCTTGGAGGACATCATCAGGCCTCGTATCTCGCCGGAGTTCAGCATGGACTTCGGCTCCTCCAGTTCTTCGTCTGTGGCGGTTCGTGGGCTGTTCGCCCCACCGGACGCCTGGCCAGTGGAACCCCCGGTAAACGACTTCAGCAAAGCCACCATCGCGTTGGATCCCTTCGAGGACTGTTTTGCGCAGAGACGGTGGCGTCGGTCGCAGGTGCTCTCCACGCAACAAGGCCCCAGTCAGGAGCTGGCAGGCCGATATTCACAGGAGAACTTTCCCCTGCAGCGGGACGCCTTATTTGAAAGTCAACAGTACTCCTTTGCCCCCACTTTTTCCTCCGACCCTTTAACCTCCCTCCGCGACCACCATTTCCAGCCATCTTACAGTCTCGAAAGCCCTCCATCTTTATTCGTGTCCTTGTCAAGCCCCAAGCAGTGGTCCTTTCACCCCAGGAAACAATACTGACGCACCACTTAAGTTAGAACTCTAGGAAAAAGCCTTCTTGACAAAAACGTGTCCGAACGCTGTATCCTGTTGGATATTGCATGATTGGAATAAGAATTCTGCAGATTATTTCATTTGTTTTCATCCATCGCAGGCGACTACCATTTTGTCCTACGCCGCCCCCTGCTGGCGACCGAAATTTATGTCTTAGTGCTCCCGGGCTCGCACTGCAAATGTCTCGAGACCGAACCCAGAAAACGGGTGAGCTGTGAACGCTCCCGATACAAGCTCGAGGGCACGTCGATGTCAATTTCAGTTAACATAAGAGGGCGGTAGATCAGGCCAAAATGGCAGCCGCGTCAAATAGATGAAAACAAATGGAATAATCGGATTCATTCCACGAATGCAATATTCATCAAAATACCATATTTAGACTAGTTGGGTGCACATGGACCGTAACGTATATCATATCCGCTTATTTTTGTTCTTTGCTAAACACTCATAATAAGCCGTTGGGTCCCCGAAAAAAAAAAAAAAAAAAACAGTGAAAGTGTGCCGTTTGATTTAGAAATAGTCACAATAAACCCAGAACAAAGCGTGGAATGTCATGACGAATTCAAAACAATCTGCCGAGCGACGGCTTGTCTCTCAAAAACTCGTTAGTCAAGGCACTCATATCTCAAGGCACGTGCATTTTATTTCACAATTTCAAACAGTTCCCCGGTGTCTGTGACCTATGTTCATTCAAATTACCCCAAAAATATCAAAGATGATGGGACCATGTTTTTTAGTTGCGCTAGAATTACCCTGTTCTCAATTCACCTTCTGCAGATTAAATGAACTGGATGACTGAGAATCTACACAAACTATTTAATCCATGTAAAAATTTCCGTCTGCTATGAGAGTCTGAGTGTCAGAATCTCCCAAATCGTCAAAAATCTTGATAATATTAAAACAAAAAATAAATAAATTTAACATTTATTTTAAAAGTTTTATTTGAGATTCAAATTGGTCATTAGGGGGAAGGGGGGGGGGAACGGCATTCCAGACTTATTTCATATTTTAAAAATTATTTTCAAGCATTCTTTTCCCTTAGATTTTTTTTGGTCTTTTTAATTTACGCATAGCTGACAAAAATCTTAGTTCAAAAATCTTGTTGTTGTTTTTTAGACACATTCCCATCACCATTTCAAGCCCACTCATCGGATTCCTTCTTTTTCGGAAGTGAGGACTCTCTGGTTTTGGAAAACACAAGGAAAGGAACGAAGCAGGTTTCCTGGGATCTCAGTGGCTCGCCACTGCAGCACGTCAGCCAGGTATGAACGTCTTTTATCTTTATTTTTTTTTTGCCTTTAGCCACTTCAACCTCTCCGTTGTCTCCTTTGAAGATCGGCGCTTGGCTAACAAGCCCAATGGACAGCTCGGCAGGCTTCTTGGAGGACATCATCAGGCCTCGTATCTCGCCGGAGTTCAGCATGGACTTCGGCTCCTCCAGTTCTTCGTCTGTGGCGGTTCGTGGGCTGTTCGCCCCACCGGACGCCTGGCCAGTGGAACCCCCGGTAAACGACTTCAGCAAAGCCACCATCGCGTTGGATCCCTTCGAGGACTGTTTTGCGCAGAGACGGTGGCGTCGGTCGCAGGTGCTCTCCACGCAACAAGGCCCCAGTCAGGAGCTGGCAGGCCGATATTCACAGGAGAACTTTCCCCTGCAGCGGGACGCCTTATTTGAAAGTCAACAGTACTCCTTTGCCCCCACTTTTTCCTCCGACCCTTTAACCTCCCTCCGCGACCACCATTTCCAGCCATCTTACAGTCTCGAAAGCCCTCCATCTTTATTCGTGTCCTTGTCAAGCCCCAAGCAGTGGTCCTTTCACCCCAGGAAACAATACTGACGCACCACTTAAGTTAGAACTCTAGGAAAAAGCCTTCTTGACAAAAACGTGTCCGAACGCTGTATCCTGTTGGATATTGCATGATTGGAATAAGAATTCTGCAGATTATTTCATTTGTTTTCATCCATCGCAGGCGACTACCATTTTGTCCTACGCCGCCCCCTGCTGGCGACCGAAATTTATGTCTTAGTGCTCCCGGGCTCGCACTGCAAATGTCTCGAGACCGAACCCAGAAAACGGGTGAGCTGTGAACGCTCCCGATACAAGCTCGAGGGCACGTCGATGTCAATTTCAGTTAACATAAGAGGGCGGTAGATCAGGCCAAAATGGCAGCCGCGTCAAATAGATGAAAACAAATGGAATAATCGGATTCATTCCACGAATGCAATATTCATCAAAATACCATATTTAGACTAGTTGGGTGCACATGGACCGTAACGTATATCATATCCGCTTATTTTTGTTCTTTGCTAAACACTCATAATAAGCCGTTGGGTCCCCGAAAAAAAAAAAAAAAAAACAGTGAAAGTGTGCCGTTTGATTTAGAAATAGTCACAATAAACCCAGAACAAAGCGTGGAATGTCATGACGAATTCAAAACAATCTGCCGAGCGACGGCTTGTCTCTCAAAAACTCGTTAGTCAAGGCACTCATATCTCAAGGCACGTGCATTTTATTTCACAATTTCAAACAGTTCCCCGGTGTCTGTGACCTATGTTCATTCAAATTACCCCAAAAATATCAAAGATGATGGGACCATGTTTTTTAGTTGCGCTAGAATTACCCTGTTCTCAATTCACCTTCTGCAGATTAAATGAACTGGATGACTGAGAATCTACACAAACTATTTAATCCATGTAAAAATTTCCGTCTGCTATGAGAGTCTGAGTGTCAGAATCTCCCAAATCGTCAATATCCGGCGCCGCCCGAGTTTCGTCATTCTCCTCCGTCTCCAGTTTGCTCCCCGCCTTGACCGCACGCCGCAGCTGACTCCAGAACAGCTCCCGGGCTTGCTCGGGGTCAACGCAGTCCGAGGCGGGCCACTGCAGGTACGTCTTCTTCAGCATGACCTTCCTCATACGGTGGTAGGAAGATATTTGGCGCTCCGAGACGGGCTCCAGGAAGACGAGCAGGAGCACGTCGCGGTGTTCGTCGAAGAGCCGGTAGCTGGCCAGCTGGATCTCCAGAGAGCACCACTCGCTTTGGAGGAAATTGCGGCTCACCACGCAGATGGTCTTGCGACTGCTGTACACGGCCGCCACGATGTTGTCCACGATGTCCCGGCCGGGCTCGAAGTCGCGGTGATGCAGGCACAGTTTCAAAGACGAGCCTTTGCCCTCCAGGTTGGGCAGCAGCTGCAGCATGACCCAGTCTTCGTCGTTGGAGTTGTACGACACAAAGGCGTCATACGCGCAATTCTCCTCCTCCTCTCGGAACTTGCGCCACTGCTCCCCGAACCAGGAGCGAAACGCGTAGTAGCCGTACTTGATTTTCCAGTAGAGTTTGACGTAAAGCAGCGGGAAGGCGGCCAACAGGGCCACCGCGGCGGACGTGCTGAAGAAGAGATACTTGCCGAGGTCGATGTAGCACACGTTGGTTTCAAAGTTGTAAAAGTTGCTCTTGTCGCCCTCCTGGCACGGCAGATTGTAGACGTACACCACTTGGACCCTGTCGTTGTGCACCGTCCAGTTCTGCAGCCGGCTGTTGAGGCAAGTGCAGCTGAGCGGAAGATGGCGCATGTCCAAGTAGCGCAGGCTGGGCAGACTGTTCAACACGTCCACGTCGAGGCTTTGCATGCCGTTGTGGGTGAGCTGCAACGTCTGCAAGCGGGTGAGGTTGCCAAACACCTTCCCGGAGAAGTTCTGGATGCCGGCGTTTTCCACAGTCAACTTGGTCAAGTTGCGCAGATTCTTAAAAACACCCGGCGGCAGCCTGATGTTCACGTCGCAGCACTTGTCCAGCGTGAGGAAGCGCAGGTACGTCAGGTCGTCGAAGGCGTCGGCGGCAAAGTACGAGATTTGATTGTTGGTAAGATAAAGAGACCTGAGGTTGCGAAGGCCGCGGAACAGCTTGTGCGGCAAGTGGGTGAGGCCGTAAGGACGCTGGCCTCCCAACTTCAAGTCGCTGAGCCTGCTGAGGTTCACGAAGGGCGAGCTGGCGTTCAGCGTGGAGAAGCGAATGAAGTTCTCCTCCAAATCCAACACCGTGAGCGTGTGCCAAAACACGGCGTGGAGGCTCATGTCGATCTGTTTCAGCTTGTTTCCGTCCAGGTACAACTTGGAGAGGCGTCCGAGTCCTCGGAATCCCGCCGAATGAATCCGGACGATTTTGTTCCCTCCGAGGTCCAACGTGGTCAGATCGCGCAGGCGCAGGAACGTCCAGTTGAAGATGACCGAGATGCGATTGTTGCGCAGGTTGAGAGTCTGCAGCGCGGACAGATCTTCAAAGGTGTCGCTGTACAGGTCGGTGAGGAGGTTGTTGTCCAGACGCAACGTCTTGAGCCTGTGCAGCCCCTTCAGAGCTTTATGGCCGAGAAAGGCGATGATGTTGATGTTTAAATTCAACGTCACGACGTTTGGCGTGTGATTGAAGGCGTAGTCGGACACCATGAGGATGCGGTTGTAACGGAAGCTGAGCTCCTCGAACTCCCAGAAAGGACGACGCACCTGCTTGCAGGAGTAAAGGTTGCTCAGGTGGTTATGCTCTATGACCAATTTTTTGAAATATCGATTCTCGCCGAGGAAACCCAGGCAATTTAACATTTTGTTTTTGACGCTCTTCATATGATTTCCTGACAGATCCAGAGATGTCATGATTCTCGGGCAATGGGACAACGTGTCGTTTGGCAATTCCCTGATGCCGTTGCTGCCCAGGCGCAGCGCGTTGAGACTTTTCACCTTCCGCGTCAGCAGGTTGCACAGCGCGAGTAGCATCGAGTTGTTTTTCACCCCCGTGCCCGTGAAGTCCACGTGGCCCGCGTGGATGTTGCTGATGTCCAACAGCGTCATCACGTTGACCGCCGTCGAGTGCAAGTTGAGATAGTTGGTCCGCGCCAGGTCAACGCCCAGAAAAGCTTCGGCGGCGAGTCGGGAATTGTAGGACAAATCCAAGATCTTGACGTCGGAGAGGAAAGAGCGCTCGCATCCTAACGCGGACAGGTTGTTTCGACACAGATACAACTTGGAGAGGGAACGGGGAAACGGAATGCGGTTGTGGTGCAGAGAGGTGAACTTGTTGAGGCAGAGGTTCAGTTGAAGCAGATCGCTCAAGTTGGACACGGAATCGACCATCTCTGTGAAGTTGGCGAGGAGGTTCTGCTGCAGCATTAGAGTGGAGAGATTGGGCATGGCTGAAAAAATTCCTCCCGGTAGCCGCTTGAGTCGATTGGCCCTCAGGGAGAGAAAGGTCAGATTGTGCAAGCTGGCAAACAGCGAGGGCCTCAGCTCGGAAATGTTGTTGAAGGACAAGTTCAGAGACCTGAGTTGATGCAGCTCCCCGAAAGCGGAGCCCTCGATGGCCATCAGACGGTTGTTGTCTAACCGAAGCAGGTGAAGGTCCTTGAAGCGGGCGAAGGCTTTGTCGGGAATGTACCTGATCGGGTTGCCCAAAATGCTGAGATTGACGATGTGTTGCGGCAGGTCGTCCATGATGACGGAGATGTTCGGCTCCCTTCGCTGGTTGCATTTGAAGCTGCGTCGATTCGAGTTCTTCTCTTCGATGCAGTTCTTAAAGGTATACGCCGCCACCGCCGCCAGGACCAGCCCGAAGCACAACAGCCGATAGACGAGAGCCGCCATGGACCCGCTTGCTCCCGTCGATGCGCCGACGTCTTTCCGCGTTACTTTTGGACCTCCATCGGGGTAATCTGAGGGTAGAAACGAGGACAGAACATGCATCACATTAAGCGGAAGCTGCGTGCGCAGGTTGTCGTCGTCGACCTCCCGCTGCGTCAATCTTTACGACCGTCCGAATCTCGGCACACAAACTTCTTTCGTCTGGAAACTGTTCACGAGCTGAAATGTTGAAATTGCCAGCAATGCAACTAATGTTAAAGACCCAGACAGGAAGTTCTTTTGTGCGTAGTTAAACCAATATAGAAATAAGCTAACTCGCACATGCTAGCGAATCACTGTGCGACGTTGATACCTCTTCACATATTATACGGTACCTTTGCTAACGCTATCACCACCGGGAATCTGTTTTTCCGTCGTCAACACCAACAATCATTTTTCTGCCCTTTTCTTTGAGGTTTTGGCTTCATCAAAACGTTTACTGCGTAAACCACGCGGGGCTACCTGATGACGTTTTTATTCTTCAAAGTGCAGATGGCGGATTTTTCAAAAACAAACTGTGGCACGAAATGACAAACGCAAAAATCATTTTATGTCTAGCCGTTACTTCCTTTTTGCTTTTCAACAGTATTACGATTTGTGGTCGCGAACCAAGGCAAGGTTTCTTGGAAGATTTTGTTTGTCAACTGAATTGTTCGTGAACAGAGGTTCCGCTGTGTTGCTACTTCAGGACCTGAACGATTTATTGGAGATTCTCTGTGCTCTCCTGTATTATTGTTCACCTCGGCCTATTCACAACTCACCATTATTCGGTTTGGTCTCTTTCTGTTACAACCTCAGGTGCCACATGATGGTGACGAATTCACGGCTAATGGGAAAGTAGTAATTAATCTCAAGGCAGTGATATCGTGATATCATACTTGCTGACTGTTCGTTGATCTTTTTATGTGAAGGAGGAGCTCAGTCTTAGTTTGAGAATGCGTTGCTAGTGGAAGATACATCATTTTTTTAAAGGATTTACGGCCGGACGTTTCACACTTGGCTGGCCAATCGGACTCCATTTCCTGATGTCGCTCACGACGCCGCATCCCTTCAAGTCAAACATCCAACACAAGTATAGTAAGTACAGAAATGACCCTTTATTAAATCCACTTTATTTCTTTCCATTCCAAGTGCTCATTTTCTTTGACAAAGTGAACAACTTGGCTGGGTTTTTTTGGGGGGGAGGGTGAGCGTATGATTGGCATTTAATTCATTTCCATGGGGAAAATGCAATTGATGTAAGAAAAGAAAATTGTTGCAAGCTCGCTCCTTGAACAAATTGAACGTTTACACATACAAGTCACGCATCAAGTTGGCTGCTGACACACATTGAACCTCGAGTGTCAATCCTCATCCGAGCGCCTGAGTAAACATTAATGTGAGGCTGACATTTCCTGGTTAAAAATGGTCATTTCCCTTTTCACATGTTGACAGGACCCAGTTGCACACAGGAGTTCTTGTTTCGCTTTAAATTTTTTTTTTTACAGCTATGTTGTATTACCTATAATTAATCAAATGCATCAATTAAAGAATTGAAATAAAATTTAAACAATGATTTGACAACACACGCGCACATGCACTGGGCAAATGGAATATTTCTCGGAAGGATGTGATTGGCGTAATAATTACCAAAACAAAAGGCAAAGAGAAAAAAAAAGTGAGGTTGAAATATGTAAAAGTATTTATTTTAATCTTAAAATAATGGACTCTCATTTTGCATAATGAATATTATCCTAGTTAAAGCACTAAAAGCTTATTTGCAAACCGTTCATTTTACTGATATCTTGATATTTCCAGTAATGAACAAGAAATTACAAATACAATTTCATTAAGCAATTTAATGTGTGTGTGTGTGTGTGTGTGTGTGTGTGTGTGTGTGTGTGTGTGTGTGTGTGTGTGTGTGTGTGTGTGGAGGGGGAGTGGGGTGAACAACCAAATGACCAAATTCACTTTAAAAGGTACTTATCGATCATGTGATTAATAAACTGAGTAACTTCTCCCGCTTCTGCAATATAATATGTTAGTTTAACATCTTTTAATCATGTGCAACCACTGCAAATGTTCAAATTATTTGAAGTCAAAGGACTTTTTTTTTTTTTTCCTTCTTCTGCGCATCGGACTCTTGATCATGTTAAATGTTGGATGGGCCACATCCAACAACGGCGGGCGGCATACAGCCCATGCGCCATATTTTACCCACCGCTACTTGATCGTGATTATATGAAATTCAAGAGAGTGAAAATACAGCGTAATGTGAGTTAAAGAATTATTCACTGTCCAAAAAAATTATATGTGTGTGTGTGTGTGTGTGTGTGTGTGTGTGTGTGTGTGTGTGGAGGGGGAGTGGGGTGAACAACCAAATGACCAAATTCACTTTAAAAGGTACTTATCGATCATGTGATTAATAAACTGAGTAACTTCTCCCGCTTCTGCAATATAATATGTTAGTTTAACATCTTTTAATCATGTGCAACCACTGCAAATGTTCAAATTATTTGAAGTCAAAGGACTTTTTTTTTTTTTTCCTTCTTCTGCGCATCGGACTCTTGATCATGTTAAATGTTGGATGGGCCACATCCAACAACGGCGGGCGGCATACAGCCCATGCGCCATATTTTACCCACCGCTACTTGATCGTGATTATATGAAATTCAAGAGAGTGAAAATACAGCGTAATGTGAGTTAAAGAATTATTCACTGTCCAAAAAAATTATATTAAAAAAAATCTGTGTGAACTTCAATTGTTGTGACAGTTGACATGGACAAAAAAAAAAAAAAAAACTGCTTCCATTTGTCTCGCTGCACTATTTACGTAACAACGAATCGTTCTCTTACGCTTTCCATTTTTTTGTGCATTCCAAAATAAGGAATCATTGCAACATAAACACACTTTGACCACTTCAGGCTCCCTATGAAAACATACCCTTTTGCACACTCTTCACATAACATTGCGCGAACAAAGACAAATCTGAGTATTTGACAAAGAATGAGTCGATTGCAGTATTATTTTGTCTCACCCGGTCAAAGGAAATGCGCCTCGTTGCCTTCGCTGTGTCTTGTTCGTCGGAAAGAGGAAGACGACACTGTTGGCCTTTGCATTCACATGTGCTTTACTGACGTCAAATAAAGATTGAACAAATCCAAAGAGCGAAACGTGAAAATGACAGCTCAGACACACTTACGGCTAATGGGATGTTTATTGGAAGGACGTGATTGGCAAAATAAATAATGAGTCAAAATGCATAAATACAGTTTCATTGCACTTATTAAACTAATCATAAAACATCAACCATATGTATAGATGTTTTTTTTTTTTTTGTGGGGGTGAGTGAGATTGTGGAGGAACCATACTGAATTTAAGGTTACCGTGTGTCTCATGCTACTCCCGCTACTCGCTAGCCACCATATGCTGTAGCTTATAATCGCGTGTGGGTGTTATGTTTGAACGTTTCAGATCAGTGATTCCCAACCACAAATGTACAGCACGGAGAATATCAGGTGTGCCGCAGAAAATTATCCGATTTCACCCAAAGTTGCCGTAAAGTGAATTTTGGCTCACCACAGCCAAATTTGAATGATTCAAAAAAAATCATCAAGTGCAGAAGATAAGGTACTGTATATAAAAAAAAATTTTTTAAAAAAAGTCAAGCCCTTGTCACCGCTCTCAAATGCTGTGGCCATGTTTGCAGAATCCGTTCGCCCTGGTTCATCGCTGGGCTTTTTCACACCCCAGCCCATAATCCAACATAATGACTGTTAAATTGGACTCGTAGAACCCCTCTTTGGTGGTGTGTTATGAAATTTTCCGATTGCGCCTTGCCTCGATAAAGGTGGTGAATCTCTGGTTTAGATAACGTCAGTAATTTATTTCATCTCAGAAAAAGGAGAAGTATTATCATTCATCCTGTTGACTTCTCATGACTCGTATGTCAGTTCATAATGTCACTTCAAACACAGAGTCCTCCATTTTTATTGGTTGCCCCCCTTCTTATCCTCTCATCTTTTGCTCTCTGGCCATTTGACACAGTCCACACAGCGGAAGGCAGGCCATGACCAACCAATCTTTACATACCGAGCCCTGTGGGAGGAAGCGAGAGGTGCACACGGTTAGATATTTTGACCATACACAATGCAGTATTTCCTCAAAAGAGCGGCAGGTGCTTCTGGTGATAATTGTAAAAACGTATTTCGTGATTGCAGCATGGAGGCCACAATTTCAGCGTGTACACGTGGGCAATTGTGCGAATAAAAGGGATTACAAAATGTTACTAATTATGTGAATGGTGAAAACATTCAATTCGCCCTGAGAACAATTTTCAATTTGCCAAACTATTGTCCATTTGTGGCCTGCGATTGGCGGGCGACCAGTCTGGGGTGTACTGGCTAGGAAGAGCAAGCTTTCACACAGTGGATGAATGGCTGCAAGTTTTAATGGTGGATGGATCATGTAAGGTATTCAGAAAAGAATATACACTCCAAGAAAAAGATGTTTGGAAAAAAAAAAGTATGCTTGCCCCCCCCCCCCCCAAAAAGACTTATTTTTGCCTGGAGTTAAAAATAAAACAAAAAAAATCCACTTCACCCAGTTTATTCCATTCATGTGCAGCATGACAGCTGAATGCTGCTTCACCATGTTTGTTTTGCACTCTGGGCTCTCCTTTTTGGCCTGTGAGTCTGCCAACTTCAGAGCCCCACTCAGTTTACAGTTTTTAAATCAACAGATCGAAAAGATTAAAGGCAAACGTGCTCAAAGTTAAAGACAACTGAGCTGCACTTCACAAATATAGCATCTTGGATTAAGCCATTTACTTTTACTGGTCAGTAGCGCCAAACAAGGTGGTTGTCAAGCATTGTAACCTGCCCAAACTTACTTCAATGCGGTACTTGTGGCGAATGCTGGTCCTCAAAGCCACCGAGGAGCTGGGGAGGAAGGCCAGGCAGCAGCTTTCCCCGTGGTCCTGAGCCACCTTGCACTCCAGGATGCACGGCAAGAAGGTCCCGCACAGACCTGTGAACCAAAGACAGTGTACAGTTAAAGCTCCACTGGACACTGCTCGACGGTTTCAACGCATACAGATCCCGCAGTTGTCGCAGCAGTCCAGTGTGTTGGAGCTCCAGTCGGACATGGCGTACTGGTGGACGCTGACTTGAGGCTGGGAACTGATCACGCTGGGCTGGAAAGACATGTTCACCGCTGCGCACTTTTACCCTCGGGTGGGCTCTTATAACCCCCACATGACCCACCTCGAGTGTTTGATTTCAGGGCGTAGCGCACCAGTCAAAAGGGTGCACCCAACATGATTGATTTGCGTCGTATTATTATTATTTATCATCTGGCAATAATTGAAGAGCGAAGGATGAATGAGAATAGAGTGTGTGTTGTGTACACACTCACGTACACACACCCACCATCTACTGAGCATGACCCACGAATGATAAATTGTCAAACGTGTTTGTATTTGGTCAGTATGTATTCTACTCGCCGTCCAAATGAACAAATCACGCATTCATCCATTTTCTATGTCGCTAGTCCTCAGCAGGGTCGCAGCTGACCTGGAGCCTATCCCAGCTGACTCGGGGCGGGGAACACGCTGGACTTGTCACCAGCCAATCGCAGGGCACATGTAAAGAATAACCAGCCATCCATTTTCTGTAGTTTCTGTCGTATGTTTGTACACTCTGGACTGTTTGAACACCCTCCCTAGGACTAGGTACAGTGAATACAAAATGCCGAAACGCCGACTAAATGTTCATCTTCTATTGCTAGGTGTTTGTGGTATAAAAAAATTTCTAACTTTTTTCCACTAATATGTCCTATAATCATAGGCATGGGGGTGCTGAAGTACCCTGAAAGTAAATCCAAGCACCCCAGATTTTGGGCAATCTTAAGAATTTACTCTATAGTATTTTTTTTTTTTTTGTTGAAAAGAGTTAAAACCAGGAAGTACTTGGTAGACATGTAATATTTTATCAACAAAAAAGTACGGTACACAGTGAAGCTTTTTCGGGCTGTACCATGAATACATTCATAAATTCATTCCAATGAAAATTTGATTTGGTCGTACGTCAATGCATGCAGCTGTAGCTATAATATTTTGCTGAATAAATATAGCACTACTAAGAAATTTGAAAAGAGAACCGTGACAATTTAGCCTCGTTTCACTCTGAAACGCCTGCAAGTAAGCAAAGGAAGTGAAAGTGTTTTGTTGCCGTTAGGCTGTCATGGAAAAAAGGCAAACGTTATCCTCTCACATGCCGCCCCACACCAATAGGGGGCAGGATAGTACGGTTAATCAGTCCTCTGCCTTAGTTCAACTTGTTTTTTGGCTAATACATGTGTCGCATTCAAGAAACTGAAAGCAAATGTCTTTTGCCTTCGCTGGATCGCTGTTTTTTTTCACCGTGAAAGTTATTTTCTTTGTACATTTAAGAAAGTGGTGGCAGGGAATGCAATACTATTGAAATAAATATTGAGAAGGGCCAAAGCAGTGACCACTACAAGATCCCTGTTGGATTTTTTTTTTCTAATCTTCTCACAAAACAAGCACATTTTGAGGGTCTAAACATGCACAGAAACTCATGAAATTTCAAGTACATCGGGCCTGGTGAAAAAAATTCCTCACACATGATTACAAAGAAATGGGTTGGCAAGCCCTGTCGTGATACTTTTGAAAATTGGGAGGGATGCGTGGCATCCCAAGTATGAAGTCAACAGTAGCCATGTCTTAAAATGAACGGGAAGAGAGCTCGGATTATTTTTCACCATACAATTTTGGCCTATTTTTGCACCTGCACAGGGGTCATATAACTTTGCGAAAACTTGGCTATTTAAAAAAGTGGACAGGCACTATAGAGGCCCAAATATTCGGATGAAAGACCTTGAAAAGTCTTACTTTTCATACAAGTATATAAAGTTCAAATGTCATGCACATGCACTACTTGATTAGAGTATGTGCTTTTTTGTCGAAAGCCGTGCCCATTTCAAACAACTTTGACCGGAGCAGAAGTAAGAGAGACATCTGCGCTATTGTGCAAGTGCAGAGTTAACAGAAGACCCTCAGTCGGGACAAAAGTAACCACAAGATGATTCAGTTCCTCACACTTTTGGCAGATGAGATGCTTGTGAACATAAATCGGTCAGGAAAAAATATTTCTTTTTTTTTTTTTTTACCTTCGGCCTAAAATGTGGAAGTGTGAACAACACAGAGCATTATGGGAGAATGCAACTTAAGTTTATTGTATGTTATTTGTTTTTAATAGGTTGAAGTTAGTTTAAGTAATTGGACAATCACAGTTTGGATGGTGAGTGAAAGTCCATTAGATATATAGACAGACAGACAGATAGCTAACTTGCTAGCCAGATAGCCAGCCAGATAGCCAGCTAGAAAATTAATCCGTCAAGAAAAAAAATTTCTTTTTTTTTTTTTTTACCTTTGGCCTAAAATGTGGAAGTGTGAACAACACAGAGCATTATGGGAGAATGCAACTTAAGTTTATTGTATGTTATTTGTTTTTAATAGGTTGAAGTTAGTTTAAGTAATTGGACAATCACAGTTTGGATGGTGAGTGAAAGTCCATTAGATATATAGACAGACAGACAGATAGCTAACTTGCTAGCCAGATAGCCAGCCAGATAGCCAGCTAGCTCGACAGACACACAGACAGACAAATAGCTAGCTAGCTCGACAGACAGACTCACAGATGGCTAGATTGACAGACACAGATAGACATCTAGCTAGCTAGCTAGCTAGACAGACAGACAGTTAGCTCGATAATCCATGGATATTAGTGTTGCGTTTACAATAAAAATAAATATGTAATTTGAAAATGTGATTTTATATATATAAATATATATATAGTCCTATCAGTGGCTAGAGAGGGCTGGCCTGAAGGACAGCACAGAGGCACTCATCCTGGCTGCTCAGGAGCAGGCCCTGAGCACCAGAGCCATTGAGGCCCAGATATACCACACCAGACAAGACCCAAGGTGTAGGTTGTGCAAAGAGGCACCTGAGACGATCCAACACATAACTGCAGGGTGTAAGATGCTGGCAGGGAAAGCCTACATGGAACGCCATAACCAGGTGGCTGGCATAGTCTACCGAAACATCTGTGTGGAGTATGGACTGGAAAGCCCAAGGTCAAAATGGGAAACACCTCCGAAGGTGGTGGAGAATGACAGAGCGAAGATCCTGTGGGACTTCCAGATCCAGACTGACAAGATGGTAATGGCGAACCAGCCAGATATCGTGATCATAGATAAAGGGCAGAGGAAAGCCGTTGTAGTGGATGTAGCGGTCCCAAGTGATGGAAACATCAGAAAGAAGGAACACGAGAAACTCGAGAAATACCAAGGGCTCAGAGAGGAGCTGGAGAGAGCCTGGAAGGTAAAGGTGACAGTCGTGCCTGTGGTGGTCGGAGCACTCGGGGCAGCGACCCCCAAACTAGATGAGTGTTTGCAACAGATCCCGGGAACAACATCGGACATCTCAGTCCAGAAATGTGCAGTGCTGGGAACAGCAAGGATACTGCGCAGAACCCTCAAGCTTCCTGGCCTCTGGTAGAGGACCCGAGCTGAATGAGGGATGGACACCACCTGAGGGGTGAGACGAGGATTTTTTATTTTTTATTTTTTTTATACAGTATATTAAGATGAAGCCGAACAGTTTCTACTTCTACAAGTCATCACTGTCATTTGTTCATTTCTTTCTTCTGTCTTTCTGGATGTTCTACGTTATGTTTGTATCCTGTCATGTTCGCAGGTCTTCAGATGGTGAGTCAAACTTGTCTTCCTGTTGCTGTGCACCGCTTATTGTTTCATTTGGAGGATTCACGTTTTTGCGTTCATGATGATATTTTAACATTGAAAAACAACAACTAATGATGCTGCTGTCGAACCTTTTTTCCACAGCATCCACATTAGTCACGTACTGTCTGTCTGCCTTAAATGATCGTTCAAACTTTTTTTTTTTTTGGGCCCAAACATGTCACAATTTCCTCCAAGGCAAAAATAAGACACTCATCCATTCCAATGGCAAGCTATGTTTGTATCTGTTCTCTAGTGTGTGAGGATTCGGTTCCCGAAATTGTGACTTCTTCTTTATTCTCATCAATCCAGTTTTGGCTGCGAAAAACAGCTTTGCTTGATACACTTTGCAGTCTGCAACAAACATGGATGATTACATGGTAACCACTGAGGACTACTGGGTGAGTTGCTTTGTTTTTGCGCATTAAGGGCCAAATTGCTGGAGAATATTCTTAAATATAACATTTTCTTTATAATAAGATATAAGAGAGCAAATTGGCACTATATCAGAACATTCCTGTTTTATGTCACAATCAGATTTGTTTCTCAAGCATAGACATACAGTAAGTAAATAAAGAGGCATGCAAGTTGTTTCTCCATGGCTTATGTTAAAATATGATGTTAAGGTGGAAAGAATATTTGTTATTGAGAGGTATTATATTACTTTTCTGTGTATCTATAATGCTGCAAACAAAATTCTTTTCTTTCAATACTGCATTCAGAGAAAGAAAAAGTTGACATCGTGACATATTTTTGGTCAAATGTTTGTTTTTTTTAATATGGAAAACTGAACTATGACCTCGATAAATCAGCAATATGTCATCTTGGTTGGACACCACAGCTTGCATTGGTACAAATATAAAAGTAGGAGCACAGTAGGGGTCCATTTTTGTCTTTGCTACAGTGCTGCCCGTATGTTTAATAGTTGCAACCTCCAGTGTGTCTCGTACTTTGTACAGCATAGCCATGTTCTCTTGCTCTAACAGGTACACATAAACAAAAGCAACTAACTTCAACGTAGTTCCTGTTTCCACAAGATTGCGCCAAAGCACTACATGGACTTCTGTAACTCACTTCAACGTAGTTCTTTGGCCGCAACATGTCAGAGGATGGTGGCAACTGGCAATGTACTACATCAAGCTTCACAGCTCACTTCAACATAGTTCCTAGAACCCAACATGAATCAATTACTTGCAGTTGTTCACAATTGGAGTGAGGGCTCCACGGTATACGATCCATGCTGCTTAAAAGATACATTGTTGTGCGTCTTCAGATATTCGATTATGACAACTACACGTTGTCCCCCGAAACCAGTAAGACGCACGCGGCCCCTTGCCCGCACGAAGACATCTACGCTTTTGCGCGGAGGTACCTGCCCGTCGTCTACATCCTGGTCTTTATCCTGGCCGTGGTGGGCAACGTGCTGGTGCTGTGCGTGATCCGCCGCTATCGCAACTCCCACGGCGGCGGCGCCTGCTCCTTCTCCCTCACCGACACCTTCCTCCTCCACTTGGCCATCTCCGACCTGCTGCTGGCCTTCACGCTGCCGCTGTTCTCCACGCAGTGGGCCCATCAATGGGTGTTCGGCGAGGCCGTCTGCAAGATGTCCGGCGCTCTGTTCTCGTTCAACCGCTACAGCGGCATCCTTTTCCTGGCCTGCATCAGCTTCGACCGCTACCTTGCCATCGTCCACGCCGTCAGCTCCGGCTGGAAGCGCAACACCTGCCAGGCGCAGGTGGCCTGCGCCTTCATCTGGGTGGGCTGCCTGGGCCTGGGCGGCGTGGACATTGTCTTCAAGCAGGTGAGCGAGGTGAAAATCGACGAGGGGCGGGCCCCGCTCCTGTGCCAGGTGTGGTTCACCAACAACGCCGCGCAGTGGCACGCCGGCCTGCAGCTGGTCAGCGTGAGTCTGGGCTTCGGGCTGCCACTCCTCATCATGCTTTACTGCTACATCCGGATCTTCCGCTCGCTGTGCAACGCCACCCGCCGGCAGAAGCGCAAGTCCCTGCGCCTCATCGTCTCCCTGGTGTCTGTCTTCGTGCTCTGCTGGGCGCCGTACAACGGCTTCCTTTTGGCCGACAGCCTCCAGAGGCTAGAGGTGGTGGCGGGGGGCTGCCGGTTCGGCCGCATTGTGGACATGGGCAAGGTGATCACCGAGAGCGCCGGGCTGTCGCACTGCGCCCTCAACCCGCTGCTGTACGGTTTCGTGGGGGTCAAATTCCGCAGGGAGATGGCGCGTATGTGCAAGGGGCTGCTGGGCCCGAAAGTCGGGCTGGGCGTGGAGGAGTGGAGGGAGAGGAAGCGCAAGACCACCGGCTCCTACAGCTCTGCCGAGAGCGAAAACACCTCCTACTCGGTTATGGTGGGAAGATGATCGAGAAGCTCATGTTTGTAAGTGGCTTGTCAAGGGGGGGCCAGAAAAGTGCCACTTTTCCACTGTGCAGCACCGACTCCTCTGGCTCTTGAGCTCTGCACATTTTCAAATGTCTTCGGCTTCAAAAAGAGTAATTAATGAAAAAAGATGCACATTTTTTAAGAAACAGCACATAGGCTATACAAGATTCTTGAGGGAAAAAAAGTTACGTGTCCCACCCACCACCCCCCAAAAAGGTTTTCTATTCCAGAAAAAAAAAAAACACAACTACAATGTACCACTGCTGACTCACAGTTAAACACGGCAGCGTTTAGCGCAGGCATCACCAACATGGATTCCGTGAACCAATTAAATAATCATTTCAATCTGTTAATATTTGCAGAGATTTCCGGAAATAAAGTATCTGTTTCCAAAATCATTGCTCGGAGAAACCACAAACTTGATCAGTGTCTTCCCAAATCTCATCTAATTCAAGACAATGTTCGCAAATTTATGATTTCAGAAGTGTGTATGAAACTGGTAGCCCTTGGCATTTATCATTGCTCAAGAAGGAGCTCTCGCTTTCAAAAAGGTCGCTGATTCCTGGTTTGGAGTTTGGACAATGTGTGATTTCTCATGTTTTTGTGTCTTGTGGCAGGAACCCCAACCCACCAGGTACTAGATATAGTAACCTGTAGTAGCAGGTTTTGTCAATAAAAATGAATAAATTACGAGTTGAGCCAAGTCAGTAAGTCCTGCTCAGTAGAAGTCCCCTCATATTTTTACACTTAATAAAAAAAATAATAAATAAATAAATAAATTACAAGCCCAAATTAAGAAAGTACGTACACTGAAATAAAAAGTCAGGTGAAGGATAAAGACTGGAAAATGTTCTCTATGTCGGTATGGTGCCGCCTCATACAAAATGTTGTCGCTTTAATTTTTTTTTAATGGCCTATTTTGCTGTTGGATATTTTTCTGTATGGTAATCTTATGAAATACTGTAGTACTGTTCTTAACAATCAAATGCAAATGTCAAGGTATGGCCACTAAACCAGTGGTCTGGGAATATAAACGTGCCCTTCTCACTGAGCATGAAAACAAAGTGAAAATTTTGTAAAAAAGTTGAAGCAATTCTGCTGACTTTGTGTCTTTTTTCTGTGGCTCCAAAAATCCAGCTGTATGCGTGCGCTCTGTGCCGCAAAAGAAAGAAAAAAAAAAGAGGAAATGATCGCGACTCACGTTTGATGTTCCAGGTGGCACACAACCATTAGCATTGGCTATGTGCTATGATTTGTTTTGAATGATTTATTGTTGGTGGAATGAAATCAACAGTCTTCTTCTCGTACGCTTCTGCCAAGTGTGTTTTATCGAGGGAAAAAAAGTACATTTTTGTACATTTTATACTTGTTGTATATATTACGAAAATAAAGTTAAAAATTAAAGGAAAAAATGTTTTGTATCACTAACTTGGTCCATGTTTTGAGAAAGAAAATTAATTCCCTCGTGTGTATAGTCATATCAAGTTGGAATCTCAATTTACGGGAAACAAGTTTTGAAATATCCCATTGAGATTAGAATGCTTTTTTGAAGCAAGTCCTGTCCAGCCGTTATAAAACACACACCACACACAAGCTGAACCAATGAAAAATGTTAAACACTTGAGTATTTTTTTTCAATTCAAAAGAAAGAAATTATTTTGTATTTTCAACAACAAAAAAAAAAAATGCACATTTGATGTCAACGTAAGAAGTGGAGGACGTTTGCGTCTCCAAAATTGTTTTGCATGTTTACAGAGTTGAACATTACTAAAGAGCGCACTCTATCGGCCGTGGGCTGTCATTGCGCCCGCTTTGTCTCCGTCTTTGTTCACAAGCGTCAAGCCAGAGACTCCCATGTCCGGAAAGTTCGAAGCGCGCTTCCGAAGGCTTCAAAATAAAAACAATACAAATGTTCATTCCTTACTAAACAGAGACAATATGTCTGATTGAATTTTATAACACTATAGTACTAAGTAATACATGAATGACTCACGATTTTGGCATTTGTCATCGTTTTTTTCGAATCCTGACGACACTATAATTTTATTTTGAAGCGCACCCATGCATGCCGTCGTCGTGTTTGTGGTCGTGTGGCGTTGTGTGTTGGAAGCTCTTAGATAACATTTGTTGACTCGAACAAATCCAGACGCAACGACTTAATAATTAGTCATTCACTCCTGCCGCGATTTACCGAAACTAATCTTTGTTGTGGAGTGTTTCTGTTGTTGTTTTTCCCTCTCCGTGTTTTGTTTTCGGTTCTTTCAGTCACCACCGCGCGTTTTGCGTGTCTGAACTGCGACCCCTAGTCAGCATGAAGAGAACGGGAAGCTTCTGTGTTTCGTTTTTCTTCTGGATTTGACGTCTTGCAGACACTCTGCACCTCCACCCAAAAGTGTTGCGTTGCACCACAGTGGAAGTGTGCGGGGGGGAGTGGGCTTCTTTTTCCTGTTATTCATTTGGACCACGAACGACCTGAACCTCGTGCAGCTGTCATCATCTGTTTAAGGTGAGCACCTTTGTTGTCATTCTATTTCTACGTGTGCCTCGCAGTTTTCAGCTTTTTGGCTAGAATATCCCAAAGACAGAAAATGGCTACTTCGGTCCGATTTGTACATTTTCACGAATTGGTTTACTCACTTTTGTTACCAGCAGTTCAGACGTTAATTTGTGTTTTTTTAGGGGACGGTAAATGTGCGTGTTATACAAGATGCACACTGACATTGTCATATGATCAGTGGTGTCCCAATAAAATATATGATGATAATTCACTCAAACGAATTCTGTTTCTACTGATTCGACTGTTGCTTCACACAATGAATAGTAATACAATGAAAAAAAAAAACAGTATCTTCACATGGTTGACTAGTGGTCAACACGTCTGCCGCACAGTACTCATGTTCTGGGTTTGAGTCTCAGTTCTGGCATTCCTGTGTGGAGTTTGCATGTTCCGCTCGTGCTTGCATGGGGTTTTTGTGTGTACTTTGGTGAAAAGCACACTTGGAAGGGAAAAGGGCGATCGGCTCAGTTTGGGCATTTTCACTTTGAAGTGTGTGTGTGTGTGTGTGTGTGTGTGTGTGTGTGTGTGTGTGTGTGTGTGTGTGTGTGTGTGTCTGGTATCATTCAAACCAAACGAGGCTGTTGAAATGACAATGGAATTTGTGTTTGCCCAACACTGTTTTTCTTAGCCAGAGGCTGAGCTGCACTGTATTTGTTTACTGCATGGACGTGTGCCTTAGCGCACAGCCCGATTTGGTCTATATGGGAACTCGGGACTCTCTGATCTCAAACACCCCAACATACTTGTATGTTACAACTCAAGTGTAAGGCAAACCCAACTTAGTCTCAATTACTTTGGTGCTTGTGTGACGTTCGCTGTTATCCTTGTCAATATTAGCATGGAGTGAACTCAAATGACGCGTCCGGTCGGATTAAGTTTAAGAGTAAGAAGATAATGTGACATGCAATGTAGTTTTTAAAAAAATCGTCATGTGGTGGATGTGCTAAATGCACAATCGTGATTTTGGGGGCAGGGTGTTATTTGTTGCTCAAGTTAACTACAGATCACACTTTTTCTCAACTTGAAATTCATTTTTTAATGTTTAAAGTGTCATTTGAAAAGTTGAAAAATGCTAACTGGTTCCATTGTATCACACAATTTTTTTTTTTTTAATTTAGAAAATTATTTCATGTTTCAAGATTAAGTCATGAGACACTACATTAAAAAAAAATAAAATGTAAAAAAAAGTCTATGGTTCAAGGTATTACAACACAAAAAAATGAAAAAGTTCATACAGCTAAAGATTAGAAAACAGACGTAGACTTTTTGGTGTATTTAGTTAATTTAAATCAATTATATATTTTCTCTTTTATTCTATTTAATCTTGACCTATTGTGTATTGGTTTGAACACGTTTCTTAAAACCTCATTTTAAAAAAATTATTATTATTGACTGCGTTAGAAGTTAGGACATCCCTGCCCTAAGGTGACAAAACACAAAGCACGCCAGTGTGTTGTCATGAGTAAGTCACTAAGACATTGTCAATAGTGTTACTTGTGAGAAGAAACCATGACTCATGTTAATGTTGAAGTCAACTTAAGTACAAACGAAGTTTAAAAATATGACAAATAAGATGACGCGCGTGTGTGTGTGTGTGTGTGTGTGTGTGTGTGTGTGTGTGTGTGTGTGTGTGTGTGTGTGTGTGTGTGTGGTGACTTCAGCATTTACACAAAACCTGACCTACATTATGGGGGAGTAATTTAGGTGGCTGCTATTTATGTACTGTATTCGTTTTGCGCTTGGTCTCCATCTTGGTGACAGTCCACACGTTGATGACGTCATTGAAATGGTCAAAGCTGAACGACTGAAGATGAATATCAGAACTTAAGAGGTTCCTTTTAGTCCAAGTATCAAAAGATCTCAAGAAGCCATGTTCAAAAAGACCCAGTAAGTCAGCCGTTTTGGTTCGCAATGACCATTTTAGGGTCACTTCCCTGGGTTCAAAGACAAAATTATCCTTTAGAAATTCGACATTCAGTGTGAACCCCCAAATTGGCTTTGTGGCGTCCTCTTCAAAATTCAGCCCCCATAGCCAGTACAACTTCCCCATGAAGTTTGATAGGCAAGCCTAGCATGTGTAGACCAACAAAAAAACTCTCAAGAACTCGCACCCGAAAACACAACCCGATCTTTCTGACTTGTCGATCGCGATTTTTGCTGATCCCGATCCCCCGAAATTAAAGAAATCGGTGCCGATCTCGATCTCGGCTGATTGATCGGTGTACCTGTATTACGAACGCAAATCAAAAACCGCTTCGGGAAACAAAAACTGTTCGGCACAAATGACTGATTGCTATTTCTGGTGTATCACAGGAAGTTTGCGCCCATAAATGTTTCTGCATCTGAGCCACCAAGTGACGATTAGTTTCCGATTGGGAATAGAAGTTAGCACATTATTTAAAAAATTGTTAATATTGCTCAGCTCCATATGTTGCAAATTTTCCCCACTTGCGGGTCACTGTGGAACATAACACCCCGACATGATTAATGGAAGTTCACTGTTGCGTATGGCACACACAACACTTATTAAAAGATCTCTGCCATCATCTCACTGCTCGAAGTCATTCTCATACCTCTGCCGTATCGTTGCATCGATTACCCATGACTTTTGTATCTACCTCATTTGAATGAAAAAGCGGAAGAGCTCTCAGTCACTGTCAGTTCACGTCGGGGGTGTGGTGTTTCCTGAAGCTCATCTTTTTCAGCGAGTGTGCGAGCATGTGGCTGGGGAACTTCCGATTTAAACCCACACTGCCCTTGCATCATATGATGACACCCTCCCATGTGAGACCTCGACTGGTGTTCTTTAAAAACATTTTTGCGGTGGACATTTTCCAAACGCAGGGAGGAGTGAACCATTTCATCTGTTCAAGAGCCTTCTGAAGACGGACGGCACTGTTGTCTCGGCAGCGGCAGGACCAAGATGGACGTCGACCTGGACGGATTGTTCCGCCTCAACGTCAGCTACGACTACGACGACGACTACGTGTACCAAGATGACGACCCGGAGTCGCGGGGTGGCCGGACGGTGTGGATCCCGCTCGTCTACTCGGTGGTGCTGATTGTGGGTCTGTTCGGGAACGGCCTGCTGCTGGCGGCGCTGGCGATGAAGAAGCGAGCGTGGAGGACGTCGGACACCTTCATCCTCCACCTGAGCCTTGCCGACGTCTTGCTGCTGTTCACGCTGCCCCTGTGGGCAGCGCAGGCCACCCAGAGTTGCGGATGGTGCCTCGGGCTCGCTCTTTGCAAGATCAGCGCAGTTATTTTTAAGGTTTGGACCATTTTGTTTTTGTTCACCTCCCATTACATTCTATTTACAAATCTTAGGCAAAATTACATCCACAATGTAATATATGGGACTAGTAATGAGAGGTGTCAAATTGACCCACAGTCTGTACTTAAAAGTACAGAAACTTGTGTAAAGAAAAAGATTCAACTCCTGTACTTGCAAAGAAAATAGAACCAGAGAGCGGTAAAGTAGCTAAAAATTGTACAGGCAGTCGAGGAGTCAAGTAAAAGTTAAAAAGTAGTCCTCACTCCAAATATGATTCAATGAAAAACTACTCAAGTACTGAGAGTCATGTCTGATTATTTTTTTAGTCAGATCATGAACGTCAGATGGGCAGAAAAAAAACCAAACAAAAAAAACATATTAAATAGGAATGTGCAAATTCATTTTTAATAAATCCCCCAAAATATCACCTGAACTGCAACAGTCATAGATTTTGTACATTGACGCAACTGAAGACAAATTTGGCCGCAATAAATTGTCTTAACTTTCTTGGTTTGCATTCGTAAAACAGTACAATAGGCTCACCAGACAGAGGTGACTAATTGCGGTCGACCTGCTGGTTTTTGTTTTTTGTTTTGCAGAGTAGAAAGTACACATATCAGCTTTCAAATTTAGAGAGGAAAAGCGTTATCAGGAAATAAATATTCAAATTAAGTACAGAACCATAAAAAATTAAATAATTCTGCTTGGTTACAGTAACGAATGATATTTAGTTTCTTACTTCCCGCTACTGCTCATTATTATGACATTTGGCTAACTTGAATACACCGGTAGCAATCCGCAAACCAGTTTACGAATCATGCAAATATGTTCTTTAAAAAAAACTGAAATTTATCAACATTCTCCTTAATCTCAATTTAAAAAACTAATCATGAAAGAGGTTTCAGGCAAGTGTTTCTTGTCATTTTTATACTAATCATGAGCCATCATGCAGTCAGCTACGTGCCCGTTTACGTCAGCAGCTAGCTAGTATGTTCACAGCACAGCGCATTTTTTTTATTGTAATGCTTGGATCATACAGAGCAAGCAGCCTTTCCTATGCAGTAAGTTATCTTGCCCGTCACGTAAAGGCCGTTTCACTTTTGAGGCGAATTGTCAACCAAACATTTTGCTCCATAAGAAAATGTCAAGTTTGAGCTCATTGAAAAATCCATCCATTCCTCTCTAATTGTTTCTGTGGGCCTCTGATGGGAAATGGAAAAGAGTGGAGGAAACGTGCTCAGTGAAAGCGAAAGCTCTCCAGGCATTTCAGAGAAGGGGGATGAGATGGAGGGGGGGGGGGTGAAAATGTCTTCAATGTGACATATTCGGCATTTCACCCTGTAGTTTGAAATGGACTCTTGGGGGTTTGAACAACACGTCTCTTAGGTGCTTTCGGCGAAATATCCCAAGGATCACGAATTATTGTACAATCATTTTAGCAGAACTACTCATTGATGATGCCTTGTCTGTTTTCATTCTGTGCAATAGTGAGATAAGTGAGAAAACTTTTTTTAAAAGCAGAAATAGCAGTGAGTTCATCAGCCAATGACTGCGGAATGTCTTTGCCTTTTTAGGTGCGGTCATAAACAATATAGGACACAGGTGTCAAACTCAAGGCCTGGGGGCCAGAGCTGGCCCACCAGGTCATTTTATGTGGTCCGAGAGAGCAAATCATGTGTGTCAACTTGCTAAAATCTGTACAGAAATGTCAAATTGTCATGTGTAATAAATAACGTTGAAATTTTGCAATCATTTTGTTACCCTGTTTACACTCACTTAAACAATTGAACAAACTATAATAATTGACTTGACTGATCTCAAAACTCGTAATCTATTAATTTGTTGTGTACAAGTGATAATTTTGTGGTTTCACTTTCATAACGGCCCTCCGAGGGAAGACGTAACTCCGAATTGGCCCGTGACTAAAATGAGTTTGACACCCCTGATCTAAGGAGTCGAGGACCTCTACTTTGCCCACTTTAAACAAACAAAATGATGTTGTTTTCCTCTCCCTAGCTCAACTTCTTCTGCGGGATCTTTCTCCTGGCCATCATCTCTGTGGACCGCTACCTGTGGATGGTCCAGGCCAAGCAGCTTTACTCCCACAAGAAGCCCATGTTTGCCCACCTCAGCTGCCTGACGGTGTGGCTCGTCTCCCTGCTCCTCACCATCCCCGAGTGGCTCTTCATGGTATTGGAGCGGCATCCGTGGAAGGAGGAGAGGACCCAGTGCGTCCTCGGCCTCTACCCAGCTGACATTCGCCTGGCATCGCGCCTTCCCCACCACGTATTTAGCGCAGCCGCCGCCGTCGTCATCGGCTTCTCGTGCGCGACACTATGGTTCCAACGCCCCGCCAAAACATTCCGAAAGAGGGCGGTCACGCTCATCCTGGTCGGGGTCTTCTCGCTCTGCTGGATCCCGTACAACGTCGCGCTCGTCGTGGACACATTCGGCGGTGCGAAGAAGACCTCGAACAGTTCGTCCGGGGTCCAGCAAAGCTCACCGAGAACCGCGCTGACGGTCACAGCAGCCTTGGGCTGCGTCCACGCCTGCCTCAGGCCGCTCCTCTACCTCGGCCTGAGCGGCGACTTCAGGAAGTGGACGCTGGCGGCGCTGAGTTGCGTCAGAGCGGAACCCAAGGGCTCAGTGTGGGAGCTGGGCGTAGGAGACGACGCCCCGCTCGCGCAAAGTCCCGATACGGAGGAGTTAAAGCAGATCGCCAGTGTGGAGCAGCAAGTGCAGCATAAAATTTCCACATAGCTGAATTGGGGGAGTGATATCAAGTCATGTGACTCAGACTCAAGTCAGGTACTAAGGTTAAACTAGCAACTTGCTTGGCTAACTAAGACTTGACTGAAACTCAATCGAATGCGGAACTTGACTTTCGTGTGCACTCACTTACCGGTTCAAGTTGCTAGTCACTTTGGCAATTTTTATTTTTTCATTTCACTCCATTAAATTATTTAGTTACATTCTCTTTCAGTATATTTTATTATGTTTTTATGTTTAGATTTTACAATACAGTGCTATATTTTTTCTTTTTAAAAAACAGGTAACAAAAAAATGGTGCCGTTTTGTGGGGGAACCTGAAACAGGTTATCATTGGACAACCAGTACAAATAAATCTACTTACAATGTTATTCACGGAATGCATTCTCTTCAAAATCAAGGTACCGCTGTCTTGCCCGTTGACAAGAAAAAATATGCGTTTTCCAAGTTTGCTTTGTTGATGAAAGAAATGTTACTTGCTGTATAGCGCGCACGCAAACCTGGCAACCCATCAAAATGTTACAAAGCGAGACCCAAACAGGGTGTTCCGAAGATAATTCTGTTTGAATTCAAACCGATATGTTTTTGAGAAAGAGAAGAGCAACATGCAAGGTTTGCAATTTACAGATCAGAGCCACAACTACGATCTCAACTTAATCCGTGACGGGCATCCCTCGCTAACTTCACAGTGTAGCCAACCTAAAATCGGGTAATTGTTAACTCCGCTCAAAGTAGGTTAAGTGTTTAATCGAGAAGACAAAGTAATAACACAACGCGGAGACTGGTTCGGGAACGTTAAGAACTGTGATTGTGAACGTTTTGGTCCAACTAACTAACGCAAATGCAGATCGCACTCGGCATTAGCATGTACAGTAGTGTCAACGCTCAGTGTGGTTGGTGTGCGACTGAGCAATGAGCATGACTCGACTTAATGATCGACCGAACACAAGTCACGACTCCTCCACTTGCTTGACATTTCGATCTAACTTTGGACTTTGTTGAAAGTGAAGACTTGAGACTCATAACTTGTACATTTGTGACTTCGTCCCATCCCCGCCACACGGGTGGCTTATTCACGATGCCTCGTGGAAGGGAATTTTGTGTCATGTGCTTCAAGAGCCGAGATGTGCTGACTTTTCATGTCCCAGAGGACATCATTTATTTATTCAACCACTGTTTTTACAGCGTTGCTTTTTGTCACATTGTTTACACGTTTTTAAATGCCTGTGTTTTAATTGATGCTGTTGTAGTAAACCTGTGTCGACACTGCCTTCTCTTGACACGACCTTCTCTTGTACTTAAAAGTTAAGTAAGCAAGATGCTTTAACCGTCCATTCTGTTTGGTCAGTGAGAACGGAACAGAGTGAAACAGTTATTATGAGTGATGTTTTTATTTGAGTGATGTTTATATAACCCCCAACTCGCAGAGTCCAGATTGGAAGAATCTTTGTCACGTGCTGAAGAAGGCTTACAGCTGTGAACCAAAACAGTTCAACGTATCCAAACGATGTTGTGCTAAAAATCAAAGTGACAAGGAAATCCAACTCTCTAGTGGAGTGTGTGACTTTTTTTTTTTTTTTTTTATGGCTGGTCAGTGTTTTTCTAGTAGTTGTAGTATCTAAATATTATTATATGTTAGAAGATAAGCTCCTGTCCTTATCAGTGTGTGTGTGATCTTAAACCCTGCCAGTCACCTCATAAAGTTGACAATGATAACAAAGACCATTTTACTCCATAAACCAGCAGAGCGAGAACTCCGCCGTTATGCAACAAGCGTGTTTTAGTGTCGGCAAGGGAATTTCCCTCTGGGCAAATGCTGCAATTTTTTAAAGAAAATTTTCACGACAGCTACTACATGTTTGTGCAGGTACATAGATACGTCGGGTGACATCATCGGTCATGTGCGTCTACGAGACTATTAAAAGTGTTTGCGTGTCGACTCCCGGTCTGTTTTGGAGGCCAACCAGACCAACCTGATTTGTCAGTCGAGGTCACGTCAACGCAAAGATGACTTTCACAGATGCCTCTTTGTGCTGAACAGGGCGGAGGAACCTTAATCGGTGTTCACAACGTCTCCTGGGGCCCAATCAAATGCATGAAAACAGTCAACCAAATTTGGATTATGAGTACCGGTAACTCCAGCTCAAACGTCGTTATTGTTTCCTCTCAAATAAACATGTTCATGGTGAGCCATGACAACTACAAGCCTGAACAGTTTGATCACAGTCATGCATAGTTGGGTGAAGTTTGCAGGCCTCCCCTCTTCGCCTTATCATCTGATATATATTTTTTTTTCTTGCATAAGCTGCACATTGCACAAGAGTGCGAAGCTGCTGTTTGTTTTTCCTTCGTTCGCTTCCTGTCAGAATCCTGCAAGATGATTTTCTTGAAGTGTTGCATACATGCCACTGCAGTCATTAAAATTCTATAATGCGGTATCAGGAGAACTTTAAAACTTTATTTTTTAATTCATTCAATTACTGAGACACTTTACTTAAGTAGAAGTAGATACTGTACATGTGTCCTCCCCCCCCCCAAAAATTGTCAAAGAAGTTTAATCTTTTTTTTAAAAATTACAGGCTGATGGTGCAAAAGGTCCAAATGTTTTTTTTTTGGGGGGGGGATGTCGGTTCCATTTAAAATAATACCTGTTATAATATGACTTCTAAGCACACATACTAGTTTCACTCTTTTACAAACGTGAAATGGAAAAATCATGTTTCAATACTTTTAAGCCAAGAGGGGCAGAGTTTCTTGGCCGAAGCACCTCTAATAGCAAAGTAATACTTTTACGCCATCTTGTGGCAAGTGGTATCTATAGGCGCTTAAAAACCTTTTCTGGGGTGGCAACGATATTACCTTACTTGTGGATTTTCGCTATTTGTCGCCACACTCGCTCCCTGTCCCCTGCAAATACTGGAGTATTGAAATAATGAAATATAATCATTGGTGTCAGACGACGTGTACATATACATTTTGTTTGCGTACATTTAATGGCACAATGTAATCAAATATTGGCGGTATATATGCCGTTGACATGTGAGTCAGGATTGTTGGAAAGCAAAGCGATGCTAGAAGAAAAATGTTACATACACTAAAGATTTGCTCCAATTTACGAAGGCCTCAAGCCTCCAGAAGCCACTTGAGGGTTATGGTATTTCGTCAGGGGTTTGGTTCTGATGTGTGCACGCCTCTGTTGACACGCGTTTCAGATTGCGAGGGAGTTGGAGGTTTCCGTAGACTCGGACCAAATGGAGGTTCTCCTGCTGCCCACCGACTGGAATTTGGTTCCCGTCTTGGATGTACAGGTGAGCAGCCGCAGGATGTCCAGGAGCTGACGACGGAACTTGACGCCCACGAAGGCATACAGGATGGGGTTGAGACTGCAATGGAGGTTGCCTACAATCGGGGTGATACTCATGGCCTTCTGCAGCGACGCTCTGAATTCACAACTGGTGCGATTGTTGCCCAAAAAAGCCGTCTCCACCATGAGAGTAACGTTGTACGGCGTCCAGCAGAGGAAGAACACTGCCACCACCGCAGTGATGACTCGAAACGCTTTCTGCTTCTGGACGGCCCCCGTGCCGCAACGCAGCCGGCGCAGGATGCACGAGTAGCAGAAGACGAGGACGAGCGAGGGCAGCAGGAAGCCGACGATGTGGCAGAGGAGGCGGGAGGCGAGCTCCCATGAGGCGAAGTTGGCCACGCATTGAGTTTTGTGTCGCCTCGTGTTCTTCACCGCTTCCAGAAAGATCAAATTGGGCATGGCGAGGAGAAGTGAGAGGAGCCAGACGGCCAGGCAGCTGGACTGGATGACCCATGGTTTCCGGCGGGAGTACACCTGGGTGGCGTGCACGATGGACAAGTAGCGGTCCAGGCTGATGCAAGCCAGAAGGAAGATCCCACAGTAGCAGTTGATCTGAGGGCGCAAAGATGAACTTTTTTTTTTTCTGGTATGCTTACATACGACAATAATAAGAATCATCATCATCATAATATATTTGGACTTACTGTGAAAACAGCACCAGCGATCTTGCAGAGAGGCGTGCCAAAGGTCCATCCCAAACGCTGGCCGTCCTGTGCGGCCCACAGAGGCAACGTGAGCAGCTGCAGGACGTCGGCCACGGCCAGGTGCAGAATGAAGGTATCGGTCACGCTCCACGTCTTTCTGCTCCGGGTCAGAATTCCTAATAGCAACCCGTTACCCAGAATGCCCACGAGGAAGGCCACCGAGTACAGGACCGGGCTGAAGACTGCCTCGAAGTGCTGGCCCTCATTGGGGTCGCACACGCCGTTGAACGTCTCGTTGCTGTCGTACGATTCGTCACTCTCGTAGTCATATCCGTACAGCACGCCGTCCAAGAGCGTCGAGTTCCCATCGAAGGTAACCACTTGACCTCTTTCCAGAAGAGAGCTCTAAAACAGATGCATTGTTTAGGCGTTGCGTCACCCGTGGCGCAGCGGTTCACCTGACGTTCATCTCACTGGCAATCAGTCTATTGAGCAATTTTCCACCTCTGTCCTTCAGCCAGTCAATCCGTCTGTCTGATTGTCCATTAACTGTATCTGTTGGTCCGTCAATCCATCTATCCCCCTGTTGGTCTGTCCATCTCTCGCTTTAACTGGTCTATCTATATGGTCAGTCTGTCAATCATCTGTTCAATCCATCAGTCTATTGATACACACATTGTTTGTCTTTCGTGTCACTGTTGGTGATGGATTCTTCTCTACACGTGCTCTGTTATTGACCAGTCCACAAAGTCAACTGGGAGAGTCTCCGGCTCCCCGCTGCAACCCTGAGCAGGATATGAAGTCTCGAGAAAAAAAAATAAATGAACGTTTTGGTGGTTTTCTTTGGAACCACGGGGTGGCTCTGTGTCGCCGCAGCCTGTCGAAACAACACGGGAAGTACACAGAACTGGTTCATGCAACAATCATTGGGAACCTGTGCCACCTGCCCGAGGGCAGGCTACATCTCGGATTGGTCACGAGTTCAAGACGAAGAGTGACAACATGAATGCACCTGCTGCCAAATCTGCTATCCATACAAAATGTCCAGTAGCAGATGACAACCAAAACGACAACGGGGATAACGTGACAGGTGACACACAAGCGGTATGCTTTTTTTTTTTTTTTTTACTCTGTCTTATTTTCGATTAAGACGCTGGGATTGTCACCCAAATATCATTTACGTGTACCTGGAATTGGAAAGAACCCAGAAAATAGTCAAACCCCAAAACTCAGAGTTGTGAGACAGACATGCTAACCGTTCGTCCCACTTGATGCACGTGTCTATCACGAAACGAATAAACGACGAAAACAGCCCAAACTAGAACCACAACAGTCGACACTTAAAAGTCAAATCCAAACCTCTCCGATGGCGTCAATCAAAACACTGCACTTTGCCTTCGGTGGAACCAATGAAGGGTCTCGTGACCGTATCGCTGTCTAACCACATTTGTAAATAATAATAATAAATAATAACTTCTACGTATTGCCACCGTGTTACTTTTTTTTTGTGAATTATCTTATTTTATTATTTTTTTAAACACTAAGGAAGCGCTCACACTAAAGATAGACCTGTTCTTGACCTAGATAAAAAGTAAATAAACACACAACAGGTGTTCCCGAAATATAAACGTAGGAACATGTCAAGTGTAAAGATAAAATACTGTACGTATATGCATGTCTGAAAATAATAATTGTAGAATTACTTTTTTTCAACAACTTTACCCCTATTTGGGATGGCTGTGATAATAATAATAATAAAAATAAGAAGAAACTTACCAGGCTGAAATCATATGACATGGCTGATAACACAGCAGATGTAAGTACCACGGACAATTGGGCTAATAGTTCTGTCGATAAAAGAGAGGAAGCCAAGAAGGTTATGTGAGTGGAAAAAAAAAAAAGCGAAAACCACAGAAAGCAGGTGTGCTGAGTGAGTTCTGAGTACATGACTGGGGATGCAAATGACATTGCAGAAAAGGTACTTTGAACAACCATCCGCACTCACACTCACACCAAGGGACAATTTTGAGTGGTCAATCAACCTGGCATGCATGTTTTTGGAATGTGGGAGGAAACCAGAGTACCCGGAGAAAACCCACGCAGGCTCGGGGAGAACATGCAAACTCCAGACAGGAAGCCGGGCGCCGGGATTGAACCCCCGACCTCTGCACTGTGAGGTCGACGCGCGAACCACTGGACCGCCGGGCCACCCTTCTCAACCATTAACTATTTAAAATCATCGCAGCACACAAATGTGAAACGAGAGAAAAGTTAGCAACGTATGCTAGAAGGTTGCATTCATTGTCTTCCATCATTGTTACTTAGACCGTCTTTATGCACGACCATATAACCGTATAATCTCTTTCAATAAAATCACGTTTTATTACTTTGTCGTTTGCATCGACCTGACACCTGCCAGCGAGCGAGCCTTCTTGAGACGTGTTCCTGTTTTCTTCACACCTTCTCGTCTCCACTTCTTGTTTTTCTATCAAACTTGACAGCAACGTGACACTTTTTTTGTTCAACACCAACGCAGTGGGGTTGAACTCAAACAATCAAATGTGATTCAGATTTCACATATAAGGTGTCATCATTCGCCGTTTAGGAGACACACCAGGGCACCTCAACAACTTGTGTTGGTGCAAAACAAAACAAAAAAACTGGCACTGTCCATTACTTCTGGACCAAGTGTGCATGACTTTTTCAATCATTTTTCTTAAACGTGCGAAATCTCAGCCGCCTTTTGACTATCTGCCAGTAAATGTTTGTGAGATCAGTATCACTTTCACCCCTCAGATCCAAATGCAAGCACTTCCTCCTTCACCTTTCATGTGACACTATTCTGTGTTGTATTTTATTCTGTCCGGGGTCTGTGGCCCAAACAATGTCATGTGCATTTCTTTTGTATTGTGTTCTTCTTCTTTTTTTGTATAGATTTTAGATACAGCATACACCCTGGATCACTTCTTGTTTATTTGAGTTTCAATGAAATTTTATTTAAGTTATCTTCAGTTAAACTTTTAGACACACTGGATTGAAGGCGCGTGTCCTTTTTATTATAGCCTATTTGTGCTTGCATAATGTTCCTTTAGATTGAAATGAATATTATTTATAGTGATAGCACTTACTCCAGACTTATTTTATTCTGTTAAGAATTGTTTTATTTTGGATTAGTTTGTCGATAGTGTGTGCCCTAGATCAAATTGGATATTTTTACTCAATTTTGTTGTCCATTTTTTGTTTGTTTTTAATTTAGTGTGCAGCCAAGAAACGTGTATTTCTTTCTTTCTTTTTTAATTTTATTTTACATATTATTTTACAGCCTATCCAGTCTGGATCTTTCATCTGCACGTATGGGTTTACAAACCCCTTCCTCTTTTTGACTCATGCTGCTAAGGCTGACCGCATCGTAGGTTTCGGGTGTATGTTGCTCGTGCATGGATAGCAAGTTGCATGATGCACACAAGTCAGTGCACAAGAAATCAGACACAGGCTTGTGATCACCTCATGTAATGATTTAGAGCTGAAATAGGACTTTTTTTCTTCTCTTAAATTAGTGGCTCAATTGCTCACCTCCGTTTTATACATTCATGTAAAGATTTGATCCACTCGTGAGCATTTACACCATAATTTATATTTTATTTCTATAATTACACTATTAGGGAATTTATTTATCATTTAAATACATAATACATATTTGTATTAGTAATTTCAATAAAACACATTTTATGGATTATTATTTATTTAAAAATAATTATTGATGTTTTGTTTTTTTTTTTTTTTACATTTTCTTTTGGTAATACTGGGAGACAAGACAGCAAAATAAGCAAGACAATTTTATTGGTCATATATGCACGAAAGCCTTATACAAGGGGGCCGAAACCTTTTGGAACATTTTTGTGTTTCATTGACTGCATTTCATATGCTGCCTTGTTATTGGCCCCCTTCCGTGCAGAGAACAGACAAGTCAAAATATTATTTCAACATATTACTAAAATGTGTGACTAGCCCTGGCGTGACTCCAGACAAGATTTCCTCGAATATTATTGCTTGGAATTTCTCCTATTTTTATGTCACATTTTTGACTCAGCAAACCCTGTGCAATCATTGTAAGCTTTTGCTCTTGGTAAGCGGTTCTGTTGAATGTGTGCTTTGACCCCAGACTACAGCGCTGTAATGCCATCTGCTGGATAAATTACAATGACAGAAATAAATCAACGCAAGTCAAACAACTTTTTTTCTGCATTGTTGTCTAACAACAAATGCAGACTTGGTGATCGACAAGGATGTTTTATTACGTTGACGTTAAATGTGAACGTTATCACGGTAAAATGTGACATTGTTCGCGTTACAACGTGACAATGGTGTGCCAGCAATACGCCCCCCCCAAAAAAAACTTTAGTAGTAAAGCATTTAATTTTTTTCCAAAACAAAGCAAATGCAAAAAAAATTCCATGTTCATTTATTCTGAATTTAGCTCGAATTGGGATCCAGATGTGCGTTGCGTTGCATCTCCACTGGGTGACGCCGCCAAGCCAGGCGTGCCTGACTCGCTTTTGTGTGGGTGGCGACCTCCAAAACAACAACGAGCATCTGTCTCGTTGCTCCGGCTGCTGTAAACCAGTGCCGAAAAACTAAACACCTAATTTCTCTGCTTGTGGCATTGTCACTTCCAGGCCGAGGTAGCCGGAGAGCGTGCTACGTCGCCCTTCATCAATAATGTCCGCTCCGGATTGACTGCGCATCTGGAGTCGGACTGAGGCTGCGCTCACTAGCCACCTAGCGGATAGCCGTGTTGTTGTTAGCAATCTGCTAGCCGGACGGGCGGCTTTCTATCTCTCCATAACAACTACGATCTAACGACTGGCTATTTTATCTTGGGGGGCAAAGGGAGAGAGAGACAAAAGATGTAAATGGCTCCGGGGCCGAAGAGACGGGAACTGGTACGTACTGTATGTTGGCACAATGTAATGAAACAGATGCTATGTAGCTAACTAGCGAGCTAACGGGCCATGGCTGGTTAACGGTGCAGCAGCATCGCTTTGGAACACTGTTTAATGTTACTCTCGCAGCCCTCTGTGTACATAAGGTATTTTTCTGCACTCGACACTAAAAACAAGAACTACCTAGTCTCGGTGATTTATTTATGTTTTAAATTGTCTAAATCTCGCGGCGAATTCGTGAAACAAATCATGCGTTTTAAGAGGCTGGTTTCCCCCGGAGAAGTCCTTTTTGTCGAGAAAACTGTGGCAGGTTTTTGAGCCTGTTTGTATCCGTGGTGTAGATAGTTGAACGAAGATGTATCATTCATAGTCAATGGATAACACCTATTTTTGGTAACAATTTGGTGATATTGCAGAACAGGAGTTGGGAATCACTTATGTACACGGATTGAAATCAGTTTTAGGATTCACATTCATCTCATTTTCTTCCCCCAATCACACAGACAGCAACAGGGATGGCCTCCCCTCAGCCCGTCTGTTTCCTCCTTGTGCTTGCACTGCTGGCCTGGTGGCCCACGTGCCAGGCGGGTGACTGCAAAGGTCACCGGCAGGTGTTGAAGGGGCCGCCGGGCTACGTGACAGACGGACCGGGGAACTACTCAGTTAATGGCAACTGCGAGTGGCTCATTAAAGGTTTGTACAACTTTCTCAGTTTTCACACAGTGGCAACTTTTCTTGCCAGTGTGCCAAATGGAACATTTTTCAAGTTACAAATTTTCATTTCCCCTTCATCTTTCCGCCCTTCTAGCACCGAGCAGCAGCTATCGCATTGTGCTGAACTTCACCTTCATGGACACAGAGTGCACTTACGACTACCTGTTTGTGTATGACGGAGACTCCTACCAAAGCCCCTTGTTGGCTAGTCTGAGTGGCAACACCCTGCCGCAGCCCATCGAGGCCACGTCCGGGAAGGTCCTTGTTTATTTTCTATAATTTTTTTTAACCTGTCATCCCAACAGCTGTTGCATATTGATCCTAACCTTCTCGCTTCCTGTTTTTCTAGATGCTGCTTCATCTCTTCAGCGACGCCAACTACAACCTGCTCGGCTTCAACGCCACCTACACCTTCTCTGTGTGCCCCGGAGCGTGTGGCGGCCACGGGCGCTGCGACCCGTCCACACACAAGTGCCACTGCCAACAGGGCTGGGGCGGGGCATCTTGCGCGACTCCCCTGTGCTCCCACACCTGCTCGGCACATGGCCAGTGTGACAAGGTGAGGTTTGCAATTTACAATTTCTCCGGGTACTCCGGTTTCCTCCCGCATTCCAAAAACATGCATGGCAGGCTGATTGAACACACACACAAAAATGCCCCTAGGTGTGGGTGTGAGCATGGATGGTTGTTCGTCTCTGTGTGCCCTGCGATTGGCTGGCAACCGGTTCAGGGTGTCCCCCGCCTACTGCCCGAAGACAGCTGGGAATAGGCTCCAGAACCCCCCGTGACCCTTGTGAGGATAAAGTGGATCAGTAAATGGATGGATTGTTGCCTATAGTTGCCAGATGATGGTGGCAAATCAACTTCCAGAAGGGGCAACAAAAGTAAAAAGCAAAACTTACTGTCATGTTCTTTTGTGGAAATAAATAAATGCATAAGGCTTTATTAAGGTGTTACTCCCTAGCTTTACACAGCGCGAGAAATCACTGGGGGTTGTTGTTTTTTTTTTTTTGTTTTTTTTTGTTTTTTTTTTTGCATCAGAAGGGAGAGCGTTGCCTGTGTCATGCCGGCTTCCTGGGTCACAGTTGCCAGCTCAGTCTCCATGACGACAACGGGGCGGGACAGTGGTGGCGCATTAAAGAGGGAGACCCCTACATGTCGCCCAGGACAGGTTCCGCTGGCGTGTACCTGTCCTCCACTGGAGCCATGTACGTGTTTGGAGGTGAGAATAGAATTTGCGTCAACTTTTCTGCTTTACATTTTTAGGTGTTGTTTGAAAGCAACAGTGTGATTGTTTTCATTTATTGTCTTAAAAAAAAAAAAATCCAGGATTTGACCTCAACAGAGCACTTGGTGACTTGAACAAATACAACTTCACATCTAACCAGTGGGAAAGCAGGTCTTATGGTCACTCACCTGTAAGTACTGTAAAGGAGAAGTGTACTTTTTTTGCTTTGCCAAAATACCCCAAGGATCAAAAATGTCAATACTCATTTTTTTGTCTCACCTAAATTATCCAGTTTTTAGGATGGTGCAGCACCACTTTGAGAACTAGAAATTAACCAAGAATCATGTTTCTTTTGTTTAATGGTTCCGTTTTTCCTCGTTTCATTCTTTTTTTAAAAATCACTTCACAAGTCAACTTGTACATTTGAATATGAAGTTGTTTGGCCCTGAATAGTTGAAAGACCGTCCATTGCAACGGTACCCAAAATGGCGGCAGACTGAAAAGAAAACGTTACTATTCATATTTTAATGGCATTTTCCCTGCCAACAGTTGGCGCGGCATTCCCACACCGCTGTGGAGTGGGCAGGAAACATGGTGATCTTTGGTGGGGAGCTGGCCAACGGCTCCTTGGCCAGCGACGTTTGGATGTACCGGCCCCTGCAGGACGACTGGCAGCAGCTTGGCTTTCCCAACACTGGTGGCGCCCCCAATTTGGCCAATCACGCCGCAGCCGTAGTAGACAGTTACCTCTATGTGTTTGGAGGTGGGTTTTTAAACATGGCATGACTCTCCCCGTGTTTTGCAAGTGGCTATCTTCCACCTCCAGAATAAATAAATAAATCAGCAATATAGCACGGCAGCGCGAAGTGAAGATTCAGTACACGAAGAGCTTCCGAACAAGATTGCACTTCACTGCCCTTTGCGCTTGTTATACCCCAGGTCGAACCGAGGACGACATGTTTTCCTCCTCCTTGTATCGGTTCAGCCTGCGGGGCTCTGGTCGGTGGGAGATCGTCCAGCCCACCGGGGGGAAGCCCCCGGCCACCGCCGGCCACTCCATGGTGTTCCACAGCCCTTCCAGGACACTACTGGTCTACGGGGGTCACCGGCCGACCACCGCCAGGTAGACACACCCTAAATGAAAAAGGGAAAGATGTCATATTCAGGTTGAAACATGCTCGATTTTTTGTTTTTCCTCCCATTTTGTAACACTTAGTGGTGCCGGCTAATGCAAGAAGCTAACATAGCAGCCTAGCGCTCCACTCAGGGCTGTTTCTCGTCAAACTACACAAACATTCACAAAGATTCAAGTCAGGGTCCTTACTTCACAAAAACACAGCTCAATACTGACTTTGGCTGATAAAGCTGTCAAGTATTGTACGTAAAACAAAATGTACCAAACAGCTAATTTCGAAGTTGATTCTGTCACTGAGTGCTCCTTTTTGTCAAACAGCACAAACAGAAAGGACTCAGATGCACAGAGATCTATATATATATATATATATATATATATATATTTTTTTTTTTTCCCAAGAAAATCTGGTGAGCACTGGGCATTGACCGGTATCAGATTGATGTGGTATGATCACCTTGAGCAAAAATATGGTATTGAAAGTAATGCTCTAAAATATGTGACTTTGTCTGCTTTGTGAGTGAACGTCAGGACCGACACGAGCTGATGTTAGCCATGCTCGTTAGCGCCGTTGTCTGCCTGGTTAGTAGCAAGCGGCTAACATACTAGTCTACATCCCCTCTCAGTGCTCCTTCTTGTCAAACAGCACCAAGTGATGAGACAATGTAATTTCCTAGATTTAGCGTGCGGGTGAACAACACTGACGCATTCCACGTCGACCAACGCTTTTGGACGGCGTTCCGCTCCCGCTACCCGGCGACCGGCCCCCGAGAGAGAGCCTTCCACTCAGCCACTGTCATCGGAAACTACATGGTGGTCTACGGTGAGCCAGAATAACGACGTGGGCCCCAACTGACAAACCTTCCCTGTACTGAATTGACGTTTATTGTGGATTTGTCTCCCGTTCCCAACAAGGTGGAAATGTTCACATCCATTACCAAGAGGAGAAGTGCTACGACGAAGAGATCTTCTTTTACCATTTGGGCTGTCACCAGTGGGTGTTAGCAGGCGAGAGATGGTCACTCAGTGAGTTGCTCTTCTCATCGTTTTGCTTCTTGTCTCTCTCGCCGGTTTAGCCTAGATTGTATCGTCGTGCTTTTCTGCAGGTGGTGAAGCCGTCAAGGGGCGCTACTCCCACGTCGCTGCGGCGATGGAGGGACGCGTGCTGCTGGTTGCCGGCGGTTACAACGGTGTCACCCGCGGAGACCTTGTGGCTTTCAAAGTCCCTCTGTTTGTCAGTAGCAGCGAAGGTGACAGGGTGAGAGAAAACTCTCTTTCACATGCATCAAAAATCGCAAGACCTGATATGCTTCCGTCTTTGGAAAATTCTTGTCTCACCCATTTCATTTCTGTGGCATTGATATCAGCAACCAAGATAAAACTATTCAGATTTTAAGACAAGTATAAAGTTGGCTTCTGATGGTACCTCCAAAGGTAGAAAATCGCAATGTCAACTTTGAAAAACTTTGATAAATCCTGTCTTTTGAAGACAGTATAAAACGTCTTCTGGAAGAACTTTGGAAGGGGGAAAATTACTGGGTCGTCTTCACCCCAACATTTCATGTCAGTGCCTTTTTAATTGAGCGGCAGCCTGGAAAAAGGTGGATAAATTCCAGTGTGAAATATAAAGGAAGCTTTTGATACGACGACCTTCAAGCTGGAAGCGTGGCTGTAGTGTCATCTATGTTGATCAATATTCTATTTGTGTCAATCCGCGTTTCCCGGCTAGGACGCCATTTGCGCTGAGGCCCTGGATGAAAGCATGTGTCTGAAGAATCCGGAATGCAGTTGGTGTGAAGGGCGCTGTCGAGAGTATGAGCCCACTAATCAGGTAATGCTGGAAGCACACACGAAATGGACCGTCAGGATTACCGCAGCAACTCCTCTCCACCTCCCTTTTCCCACTCCCAGTGCGGCAGCACAGGCTGCCTGGGCCTGGCGCGCTTCCTGTCCGACTGTCAGTCCTGCCTGGTATTCAGCGGCACGCCGGCCACCCTGGCCAGGGCACCCGGCGAATTCGGCTGGTGTGTTCAGAACGAGTCCTGCCTGCCCGTGTCAGGTGAGAGCCAGGGAGGGAGGACGGAGGGGGCGGCGGCGCTCCGAGGGTTGCGCAGCACACTGACGGAAATATGTTGGGAGGGACTCGATTTGGGTCGGGCGCTTGTCAGAGATGAAACATTTTGTATTGGGGTGTTTCCTCAGTGTCAAGGAAGGGCTCCTCAAACGGAGGAAGACTTCTTCGAAGATTGCACAAAACGGATATTTGCTGTCTCTGCAGTCACGAGCTCGATGTCTCTCACACTCCTGTGCTCATAGAAATCAAGCTGTAAGGCTTCATGTGGTTTGCTAAAAAATAAATAGACCGTACTGTAATTTTATTTATTTACTTATTTTTACATATTTACAAAAAATATTGTTGTTTTTGCATTCTGTTACCAAGATAATAATGCTGCGGCTAACGGCTATTTTGATTTCAATTATTCAGATCATTGTAGTCATTTTTTGACGACTTGCATTCTATATTTCTTTTTTTTTTGTGGTTCGATTAAAGTTGCTTCAGACATTTGCTAATAACAACAATGGTGACGACCTCAAATGTATTCACATAAATGTGGCAGACCAGTGGGTCGTAAGTCCACCTCAAATATTTTTCACAACCCATAGCTACTGGTAGACATCTATAAATGTAGGGGAACAAATAATTTCCCCTCCATCCTGCGTAATGCCACACCCTTTATTATTATTATTTTTTAAGCAAAACATTTAGACTTTGTGTGCCATGAAAGTCACAAATTGCTGCAATATTTGGGTTGACTTTGAAGGATGTTTATAGTTCTGCTGTTATTTTCTGAATGTTTTTGTCACTCCGTTATATGTCTGAAGATACGCAGATAGTGAATTTGATTAACAGAGGAGAGTGAAATGGGAGCTTCATTGGATGTTTTATGTTTTCATGAACCAGTTGACCACCAGTGTTTTCTTTCACTCTCTCTAATACGGCATGTCGTGAAGGGCGGGCACTATCCTTGACACTGAGAAACATCAAACACTTGGCTCAACTGTGCCCAGCTGAAATAGTAGCGGTCACTCAAAAAAAAAGAAAAACTTGACTGGCCTCTTCCATCTCTCTGGTGTGCGTCGCCGGTGTTTCACCACTCTCTGACTCGCGTCCGGCAACCACCACGACGGCCGATCAGGCTCACCGCAATATTGTTGAGATCTCACGAGGTCAGATTGTGTTTCTCCGTGTTGCTGACCTCTCCCTCTCGATCTCGCAGAGCAAAGTGCGTGCCGTGTGGACCAGATCTCAGGGGCGTACGGCTGGTGGGGGGAGCGTACCCTTTTCCTAACCTCCCTCCACTCCTGTCGCACCGAGAACTATGTCCCGGGACTGCACCTGCTCACCTTCCAGCACCCCCGCAACGACTCCCAGCCTGACAAGGTACGGAGTCCCCGTCTCAAAAGAGTTGTGCTTGTAACTCCCCTCCCTCTTTACTTACCGTATCCGTCCTTCCTTCCTCCAATGTTGCTGTTGTTAACTCAGACGAGATTGACACTGCATGTCTCGGTGTTCTATTGCCGTTTGGTGCCTTGTTTTGACATCCACATGTGTCTTCTTATGTCCCAGCTGCGATATAATGTTCAATCCAACTTTGCAGAGACCTGATGACACTAAAGTTATCATTTTATAGGAATGGAATCCTATTCAAGATAAATACAGCGAAGCTCTGCTATTGGCCGGGATAGCGACCGAGCACTACCAAAGGAAATGAATGGATAAAGTTCAAATCGTGTTTTTCATTCATTTATATGACATCATTTACATAAAAAGATCATCACAACAGGCGTTTAAAAAAACAAAACTCCTTTATTAGGCACTCAAGCACTGAGTGATAATCAATTTAGGCGAGGACGTCATTGTCGGAGCACAAGCTGTCAAAATGACGGCTATGGTAAGTATAATAGTGTCACAGTCTTGGGGTTCAAGTGTTCGTAAAGACACATTTTCAGAAATAGACACCGAAAAAAATAATTGCTAGACACCAACCTCTGGTGGACAAGCAATTAAAAAGTCAATTTTCCACAGTCTTTTAAGGTATTCCAGTGATGTAGAGAATAGTGCCTCTTTTGATGTCTCCACATGCCCCACCCCGTCCTCCACTGTG
>NW_017806170.1:967118-982234 GCF_001891065.2 Hippocampus comes
CGCCCCCCCCCCCCCCCCCCTGTGCCCCCCCCCCCCCCTACTGTTGTCAGGTGTCCATCCTGCGCAGCACCACCATCATCCTCAGCCCGACCACCGAGATGGACGTGGCCCTGCAGTTCAGGGGCTTCATCCACCCTCTTTGGGGCGCGCCAACGGCCCCTCCCGCCGAGACCGTCTCCATGTGGGCTCGCATCCAGAGGCTCCATTTTGAGGCTCGGGTGGCATCGGGTCCCAACTCCAGCCAACTAGTGAGCAAAATGGGGCACGTCGTGACACTTGAATACTGGGTTTGGGAGCAGCAGTCTTCCTGTTTTATTTTGTCTCCCAGAGATGTACTCAATTTCTGAAAACAAATTATGCAATAATAGAACATCGTGGAAAGACAAAGTAAAATAAAGACAATGTAAAAGCCATACAATAGAGAATAGAAATTGAAATATTACAAAAGTGAAGTTGAAATGTAGCAAGCGTTAAAATGTCTTTTCAAGAGAAAAACGGCGTAATTTTTCAAAAATACTACTGTAATATGGAGAGAATACTGGGAAGAAATGCGCTAAATGTTTGTTGGCTTTTCCTACCATTTCCTCTGAAGATTTACGATCTTTTATTTCATGATCAATCAGCTCAAATGCTCTCTTAGGCCCGAGTTTGCTTCCCACTGGCTGAATAGACACCAGCTTTGTTTTGTGTCCGAGCAGGAGGTGGTAGGTCGTTGGGCGGCTCAGCAGGAGAAAGAGCTGAAGCTGCTGTCTCGCCCCGATGGGAGTAAGCTGTTCTCCAACCTGACCAGAGGCAACCATTACCTGGTCCAGGCCGAGGGCTACTTGAACAATTCTGGTTCAGGGCAGACCAGTGAGATGGCCCTCATCTGGAACAGAACTCTGCCGGGAGGGAGCGTGAGTATTGCTTGCCTTCCTGTTCGTCTCTGGAACGGAAACTTTATCTTATCTTCTCTCCTGTTGAACTGCAGGAAATCTCCTTCCTGTTCCTGGAACCCTATCGTTCAGGTTCCTGTTCAGGCTACATGTCCTGTTTGGCCTGTCTGTCGGACCAATCTTGCGGCTGGTGCCCTTCGCTTTCCCGCTGCCTATTTCGGGGCCCTGAACCGGAGCCTTGCCCTGAGGGGGCGCTGGGAGGAGGAATGGGCGAGATGGCTCAGCGCCATCTGCTGCTGGCACCCCAGCACTGCACACTGTGCGAAGAGTACAGGGACTGCTCAACTTGTACTCAGGTATGTGTTCATGGTGCCACAAGATTTTGCACCCATAAATTTGTGAAGATACAGTACATGGCACAAAAAAAACAAACATTAATTGCATAATTTTGCATGAAAAAAAATGTGTGCAAAATTGAGAATGCAGTTCAACTATATCATTTTATGAGAATAAAGATGATCATTTACTTGTAGAAATGGAGAATCACACATGACTAAAGTTGTAATGTTACGAGAATAAATGCAGTGAAGGCGCAAAAAGCGAACTGCGAGGGACAACTGTACTGTCAGAATGAAGAGGGAAGATTGCAAAAATAAAGACAACATTGTTCAGTCATTAAAAGGGACTAAAATTTGTGAAATTACGAAAAATAAATGATAATTTTGTCAGAGTAAAGCCGTAATTTCAAGAGGTAAAAATTCTACATTTTTAGAAAACAAATTTTAATATTACTTACACATCCCCGGGTAGTTTTTGGAGAGTAAACTCGTAATATTTCCAGAAAAACAATGAAATATGTTGTTAGGTTGTGGCCCTAATACTTTTTTTGCATTTTAAAATGAAGATTCCACACACCTAAAGCATGTTTTTTATTTTTATTTTTTTTTCCAAGTCAGTCAACTAATTGTGAAATATTTGCAATGCAAAGCGGGGCTAGACGAACTGGATCATATTTAGAGCTTCCCCTTTCCAAAGGTGACTTTGTCCTCCCGCAGGACCTTTACTGCGAGTGGCAGATCAACTCCAGCAAGAAAGGAGACTACCAGTGCAGCAGGAGAGGCCGCTTGGAGGGCTCCATACGCCACCCCTCAGGCTGTCCCAGAGTCTGCAACCAGTGAGATGACAATGATAGCACTCTTAATAGATGAATTAGTAGCACTTACAGCTTGCTCGAATGGTGTTCATCTTTGCTCCACCAAGGCGCAAGACATGTTCCGAGTGCCTCTCCAACTCCAGCCAGTGTGCTTGGTGTGAATCTGCCCAGGCCTGCTTCTATTTCGCCGCCTACCTCACTAAGTACCCTTACGGAGAGTGCAGGGACTGGTATGACAGGTAGCAATCACGCGACACTTCTCAGGCACCTTGAAAATTGTGTTCAGGATCTTAATTTTGCCATTTCCTGACTTGCCAGTGTGCATTCGGTTCCACAATGCAAGCACTGTTCTGCTTTAAACACTTGCACCGACTGCCTGCGAACGTTCCAGTGCGGCTGGTGTGGCGACTACAACAACCCTACCATTGGAAAGTAAGTCGAGTTGACAGCAAAGGTGACATCATGTCATCCTGTGATTGTTTTACGCTGCCATTTTATTTATTTATTCATTTTTTAGATGTTTGAGAGGCGATTGGGCAGGAATGGACGACCCCTCTGTGTTTAACTGCAGCGTGGCCGTCGCTGAAGCCCGAGCCGCCAAGTCAGTCCCAACGCACCCGCCATCAAACGAGGGCATTTGCTGTAGGAAAGAAATCAGATCATTTGATTGATGATTTTCTGTTTGTTTTTTTTTTTTTTTTTTCCCTTCTAGCCCTGAGCCGCAGACTTCTGCCCCACCTCGTCCTCTGGACATGGACATGGAGCTGGATCTGGAGCACATGGAAGGCGAAGAGCAAGATGCCGTGTGGTCTTACCCCACTTGCCCCGATGTAGAAGAATGCCGCCTGGGCCTCCACAACTGCCACCCCTTCGCCACCTGCATCAACACCCCCACCTCTTACGAATGCCACTGTGAACGAGGCTACACGGGGGACGGCACTTTGCATTGCAACCAGACGTAAGGGTTATGCATTTTGTCACCATTTAAAACAGTTTTCAGGGTTCATGATGGCTTTCGAACAAACTTTTGTCAGTGGACCAACGATAAAAGCACTTTTAAACGTCCTCTGTGTTTTAAGGGACCAGCCCAAAGCGAGTTCCCATCAAGACATTGAAAGCATTTGTAATCGTGTAGGCAGCCCTTCAAACACTGCACTACAGAGCACATGGAGTCTTTCCCCGTGAATCAGGGTCACTATTCGCAATTTTGCCGTTACTAGCACAAAAAAAAAAAAAATCCAACCTATTTGCCGTTGATGTGCTCTGGCTGTTCGTGCCGCAGCTTCGTCCGTAAACATTGCACAGTGAGAACACTCGAGGGACCCAACTATTTTCATACAAGAGATTAAAAAGTTCATTTTCCACAATGCGGCCTCTGAAAAGATGTTTCAACTGAAACCTCCCCAACCCGCAGCTGCTACAATGAGTGCAGAGAGGGCCAATGCAGCGGCAGCCCGCGCTTCGAGTGTGAATGCTCACTGGGTTGGACATCCGATCCCGCCACTCTGGTTCTGAGCGGCGTCGAGTGTGACGTGGACTGCGGCTGCAACTTTCACTCCACCTGTATCACCGCGCCAGGGATATGCGATGAATGCCAAGGTGGAACCTCAAAAAAAGATGATTTTATTTCCTTCGGGTACGACACAACTGAATTTCCTCTGGCTTCTCTTTTCAGACTGGACCACAGGGCCCCATTGTGAGCACTGTCGCCCAGGGAGCTTCGGCTCGGCCATGGCCGGCGGCGGTGGATGCCTCCAGTGTGAGTGTAATGGCCACGGCGACCCGCTGCGAGGATACTGCCACAACCAGACGGGCCAGTGCTACTGCACACATAACACCCAGGGCCTGCACTGTGAGTCCTGCCTGCCTGGTTACTACGGTGACCCCAGGTAAATGCTCATTCTACACATTTTGTGAATCCAGGGTTTTTATCGCGGAGGATACATTCCAAACCCACCCACAAAAGGCCCAATATTAAGAGACCATTTAAAAAAAAAAAAAAATGTCACTCCTCTCGCACGTCTTTAACACATTTAAAAGTATGACAACACAAATTGCAAGCGTTTCTTTTCCTATGTTTCAATTCTGCGTTTCTCGAACATCATAAACACAGGAGCACATATGAGATGGTCTATGCTGACGTGTTTTCTCCCTCCTTCAGGAATAATGGCACTTGCTACCGCCAGTGCCAAGGACGCTCGGTGCTGCTCTCCTCCACCTCCTCGTCCCCTGGCGTACCGCTCTCCTCATCCCTGGGCTGGCGGAGTGGCGCTGAAGGCAATGGTGGACTCTCCCATTGCCTTTGGGTCCTGTCGGTGACGGAGAGCCTGGCGCCATGTCTCCCCAGGCAGCTGTGTCCGCCTGTTGCCCTCACGCTGCACCCCGACTCCCATACCCACTGTAAAGTGAGTCAGCTCGGCTGCTTTTGTGGGAACGCTCTGTTGTGTTGACATAGTTCAAAAGCATCAAAAACACATTTACACAGTATGGGGGAACCACCGTGTGTGATATTAGAACAAGAAATGTAACTTTGTCTGACTTGATTGCAATTGAGTTGTATTGTTAATTGGTCACGTTCATGTTGGGGACAGATTTGAAATGCATTTATTTTTTACTCTCAGTTTCTCATCTCACGAACACTTGGCATTAGAACAGGGTTGCGAAGACTTTTTATATCCACTATAAATACATTCATTTATTGATTTTGCAGAGCTCATACGTATATGTGTTTGATGGCCTTCCCCGTTTCCTGGATAACGGCGTCGTACATTCAGACCATAACTTGATCGGCGCATTTTGCGGCACGACAAGGACGCAGCCTATCACCGTCGAGGCCACCTCAGGTACCCTGCCCCTACGTGTACTCATTTAAAACCAGCTGAACAGATAATGCGACCCTCGTCTCCATCCCCCATTTCCCGCCCGCCAGGTGTGATCTCTGTCTACTTCGAGGCCAACGTGTCGTCAAACAAACCCCAAGGCTTCAATGCATCCTTCTGGGTGCGGCGGTGTCGCCACAGCGCCGACGAGAGCGACGACGGGTCGCCCGTGTGTCCGGGCGGCGCGCAGTGCCAAGGCGGGCTCTGCCAGTGCCCCCCGGGATACGGCGGCCCCCACTGCGACCGCCCCGTTTGTCCCCAAGATTGTGGGCTTGCAGAGGGACGAGGAACTTGTAATCTAGTAAGCGGCGTGATCATCAATTCAGATTAATTGCAGTTGGTGGCGGTGTGATTTGGTTGCATTGATTGACAAATGTTTTACTGTCACCTTTGCTTCTCTCAGACGCTGGGAGTGTGTGTGTGCTCAGAGAACTGGGCTGGCTCTGACTGCGCTGTGCCCCGAGACTCCAACAGCCTGATCTGGGAGACGCTACTGGACACGCAATTGACAGTGGTACAGCATGAATACAACAATGCGATAAACGCTCAATGCCATGTAGCACCACACATTTAGACACACTTTTTTTCCCCCCTACAGAATCAAGCCCACAGGTTCCTCCACAGGATGGGCCACTCTCTGGTTTCTGGACCTCACGGCAATCTTTGGATGTATGGGGGACTCTCTCTTTCAGAGGGCATTCTCGGAAATATTTACAGGTAACTAACAGTCACATCAGCGATATTGTTGCTCAAGTAATAATATCAATCAATCAAATCAAGTCATAATAATACTTTGTACCATATATCCCCAAATATTGGTTACCGCTCTCGAAAGAAGCAACCGCTCTATCTTCAATTGTGTGATCACGGCTTTCCATCTCGTTTTAGATATTCCGTGTTAGAGCGCCGTTGGACTCAAATGTTGACGAGTTCGGCAGACGAGGGTTCCACCCCAGCACCTCGTTATCATCACGCCGCGGCCCTGTTGAGCAGCCACGAAATGGGAACCAGTCACAGCTGCATGCTGGTAGTGGGCGGAGTCACTCAGCACTCTGTTGCCATGGACACTTGGAGTCTCAACCTCAGCAGTTTGGTCTGGAGAGAGCACAAGGTAAAGAAACGGGCTTCTCATGTAGAATCTGCGATATTTATACTTCAAGCTGATTACTCTGCCCTACTCTGAACCCCTTTACACTCTGGCAGAGCTCAGTGCTGCCTTCGGTGGCGGGCCACACGCTGACAGTGCGTCGGGACAACTCGGTGCTCCTGATTGGCGGTTACTCTCCAGAAAACGGCTTCAACCACCACCTGCTCGAGTTCAGCCCTCACACGGGAAACTGGACAATCGTAGCACACACCGGCACGCCACCGACGGGCTTATACGGCCACTCGGCCGTTTACCACGAGCAGACGGACGCTGTCTATGTGTTTGGGGGTTATCGTTTCCATGTGGAGGCTGTGGAGCCATCAGGAGAGCTTTACAGCCTGTACTACCCCAACTTCACCTGGTCACTCCTGGTACCCTCGCAGGGTAACAAGGTAAGGAGAGCTACTTTCTAAATGTCAAATTGCAAGTAATTTGCCCATCATTATTGCTTTTTTTTTTTTAATTTTTTTTTTTTTTACAATTTATAACACTTCCCAGGTGTTTCAATGTCTGGTGATTGCGATCATTTGTATTCTTCCACGAAAGCATGTGGATTCCTAGTGTTGAATCAAAAAAAAAGATGATCTATTATCTATTTCTGACATTCCACTTGTTTTTTTGTTTTTGTTTTTTGCAGCCCATCTCCCGTTTCTTCCACGCTGCAGCCCTGATGAAAGACACCATGGTCATCGTGGGGGGACAGACAGAAGCGGAGGATTATAGCAACTCGGTGTTCTTGTACCAGATCAACTGCAACACCTGGATCCAACCAGGTAGTCCATCTCATCTCTTTGCACCTTCCTCAGTTGCGCTCTCTTGTCCTCACGTCGCATCCGTATCTCTCAGACTCTGCCATTGGCGACTCGGTCAATCGCTCTGTGTCTCTTGCCATGACGAGCTGGGGCGGCAGCCTCTTCTTATCGGGGGGCTTCAACGGGGTCACCTTGGGACGACTCCTGAACCTAACGGTGCCCGCCGACCCCTGTGCAGTGATGGCCACGCCGGAGACCTGCAACACCACCACCGGCAGCTGTGTTTGGTGCCGAGGAGCCTGCGCATCTTCCGATAGTGCTGAACGGTAACACATGAGCGCTTGGTTGAAGTTATTTTCATCAACAGTGAAACTTCCCAAGTTGCTCAATGATGTCGGCCAAACTTCAGTAGGCTCCGTCTATCTCACCGTTGACCTTAAGAAGGACCAGTGTTCCACTGTATTGTCTTAAAAATGTGGTCATATTTTCACTTTTAGACCCCAGCCGTTCGTCTTTGAAGGATTGACTTGTTTTGTCGATATTGAGCTTATATTTCTCTCCCCCCCCTTCCGAATAGAATGGGCTGTTTCACTGGCCAGTCGCCCTGTTCGCCAACCCCGCGCCAGCCAGATCAGTGCCGCAGACTTAAGACCTGCAGCGAATGCCTGGCCCGTCATCCCAAGACATTCTCGGGTCCATCGCAGGTTGTTCCCGCCGAGTATCATAACTCCACCGAACATGACTCCTCTTGTGTTAAATCTTTGCATTCCGGTTTTCCAGCCTGCTTTCCAATGCAAGTGGTGCACCAACTGCCCCGAGGGGGCTTGCATCAGCAGCTCGGTGAGCTGCACATCCGAGCACGACTGTCGCATCAACCAGCGAGAGATCTTCCTTTCCAGCAACTGCACGGAAACCAGCTGCGAGGCTTCCGACTGCCCCAAGTGCACGGCGTCGGGAAAATGCATGTGGACCCGCCAGTTCAAACGCACAGGTCCCAGCAATAGTCTTACCATAATCAGGGCGGGGTAATATGGTCCCCTATTTTTTTTGGGTCACAATATTCAGATTTCCAAGTTAAATATAATTGTATGCATGAAAATTAAAATGATTCTGCCCACGTTGTTTGTTTCTTAGCGAAAATTAAACCCATTACTAGTCTTTTTTTTTTTTTTCCCCCTGCTGGGGGGAGGGGGGGGGTCCCTCATTTGTCGACACTGACTGTGGACACAGTTCATCCAAATATAATTGTCCGAAACGGCACTCACTGCGATGACCTCTTTTCACCAGGCGAGACACGGCGTATCCTGAGCGTCAACCCCACGTATGACTGGACCTGCTTCAGCTACGCCCTCCTCAACGTCTCGCCCATGCAGGTGGAATCCTCGCCGCCACTGCCATGCCCTCCGCCCCGCGCGGGGGGGGGGGGGGGGTCCCTCATTTGTCGACACTGACTGTGGACACAGTTCATCCAAATATAATTGTCCGAAACGGCACTCACTGCGATGACCTCTTTTCACCAGGCGAGACACGGCGTATCCTGAGCGTCAACCCCACGTATGACTGGACCTGCTTCAGCTACGCCCTCCTCAACGTCTCGCCCATGCAGGTGGAATCCTCGCCGCCACTGCCATGCCCTCCGCCCTGCCACACCCTCCTCAACTGTACCCTCTGTCTGGGCTCCAGAGGCTCTGACGGCGGCTGGCAACACTGCGTGTGGAGCATGGCCCTGCAACAGGTAAGACGGACACATTGAACTAGCGCTAAAAGTGAGAATAATACCTAGCCCCCTTTACACTCCTTGCAAATTAAAAAAAAAAAATCTCTTTACGCCTTGCCACTATTCTGTATAAACGGCACAGGCACTGGATGGGGTGACTAAGTTTTACATTTTTCCCTCAGAGGTAATATCAAAAACTCCTTTTTGGTCCATCAAAAAAGGGGCTGTCCGACCAAAGTCCTTGAGGGCCCTTGTCCAGCATGTTTTCGATGTCTACGTCCTCCCAACACACCTGATTAAAATGATCAGCTCATCAGCAAGTTCTGAGAAGCCTGATAACAATCCTAACCATTTGAGCGAGTTGTGTTGGAGGAGAGACACATCCAAAACATGCTAGATTGGGGCCCTGGAGGACCGGGGTTGGGCAGCCCTGCTGTAAAATATGTCGTTTCTCCAAATTTTTTCCATCTTCCACCTGTTACTATCAGAGACATAACAGAGTCATTGATGCCAAAAAGGGCGATATTTTATATTAACTACTAATCCAAAGGCGGATACACCTGATATGACTTATTTCTGATGCCGCCTCTGCAGTGCATGAGTCCATCGTTTGTGCCGTTGCGATGTGAAGCGGGCCAGTGCGGTCGCCTTCTCTCCGGCGGGGACTCCTGCTCTCCGCAGTGCTCCCAGCTCACCCAGTGCTCCCAGTGTATTGCCAGGCCCCAGTGTGGCTGGTGCGCCACGCGGGGGGGAAACGGAGCGGGATACTGCCTTCAAGGAGGACTTGAAGGTGACAACCCTTCAGTTTGGATGGGCTCTTCCCAAATGTTTTTGGGCCAAGTTTTAACCGGTGTACTCGTTTGTCCTCACAGGAGTCAGCGAGGGTGTGTGTCCTCTGCGGAACAGCAGCTGGTCCTTCCTGCACTGTCCAGAGGAGGATGAGTGCGCAAACGGCCATCACCACTGCAACAGCACCCAGGACTGCCATGACCTCTCTCAAGGATACGACTGCACTTGTAAACAAGGCTACATACTCAGCGGGTGAGCTCACTGGTCACCTGTTTAATAAAGTCAGCGCAACCACATTTAGAGATGACTCCAAAATGTTGTGATCCATGCGCACCAAATCCAGCAGACACTTAAAACAGCTTCTTCCCTCTAGCCATTTACTCCCTAAACAGTCACTGATGTAGTCACTCTTCTTGTACAACAAATACTGCTACTGGTCACTCTGAAATGGTTAAATGATTTTCTGCACCAACTGTACAACTAGTATTGTATTTTACCAGTGATCACTTTAGCTCTGCTTGATACTTTGCACATTGTCTCACAGTTGTCACTGGGTGGAACCACCGCACTACGGTTCACTTACTTTACGAAATGTCCTTCCATACCTATTTGTCATGTCCTTGTTTATGATGATACTAATGCAGCATGTTATACCGGAGACAAATTCCTTGTGTGTTCTACATACTTGGCCAATAAAGATGATTCTGATTCTGATTCTGAAAAAGAGGCCTCTAGAGTTGCTCTAAATGGTGAACTTGCAAGACGTCGTGCGATATGGTGACACTTTGACCCTCGCATGTGATAAGATGATTTATTCTGAGCCTACGTTTGCCGTTTTCTTGAGCTTTTGCTGGCAAAATACTCCAGTGATTAATTAACTACGCACTCAATCTCTAGTCGCCTCATTTATGGGGCAGGTGTCAACTCATTGCAAGTTAAGAGCTGTATAGCACGTACCTTACAGTACCCAACTCATGCCAGCCCTTCGACAATTTCAAATAAGCAATGGAATGAATGTGCCACTTTTCAGAAACTAAAACTGTTAGCAAAACAGCTCTGCTCACTGCATCGTGTTCAACTCTCGAGGTGAGACTACTGCATTCAATTTCGTTTTCCTTTCATCTTGTGTCTAGCGTAAGTGGTCAGTGTGAGCCGGTGTGCGCTCAGGGCTGCGTGAACGGGACGTGCATGTCGCCCGGCGTGTGCCGTTGTCACTTTGGCTTCGTGGGGGACAACTGCTCCTCCCAATGCAGCTGCAACAAACACAGCAATTGTGCCAGCGTCGCCAAGCCCGACGTTTGCCTCGAATGCCACAACAACACCATCGTAAGTGGTCAGGATTTGCACAGCACGCACTCGCTGGGTGTTTTTACGCTTTTGCCTTCCTCTGATTGCAGGGCAAGCATTGCGAGAAGTGCAAGCCGCTGTTCGTGGGCTCGGCCAAAGGCGGCGGCAACTGTCGGCCGTGCCGGGAGTTCTGCCGGGGCAACAGCGCTTTGTGTCTGTCCCGCGATGAGCACAAGAAGGCCCAAGAGAACCTGCGCCGCTTTCCCCTGGAGTCCAACAGCGTGAGTAGCGAGCATCATCGCCAGAGGTGGGGCACTTGGGTCGGAATGAAGTTGACACTTTGAAGACTTGGCTAAAACTCATGAAAGACTCGACTTGTACTTGTATTCATGACACTCGACTTGGATTTGAACTACACAACTTGACCAGGTTTGCCTCTTCACACGTATTTAGTTTACACGACAGTTTGCCATTTGTTTTGCTTTTAAAATAAGTGACTCTTTTAGATTGTGCACACAAACGTGGCAACCCTCCAGTGTGCTATGATGCTGAGTCCATTTAATGATGCAAGTCCTGTTCCTCCTTGTGTTATGACGAGTTGTTTTTTTTTACTTGTCCTCCATTATTCACAGAAAAAAACCACCGTGACCCTTAAGTTTTTGATTTAGTCGAGACAAAGAGAATGGTAACATGCAAGGTTTGGAACTGAAAGATAAGAGAGACAATAGCTATGATATTTTGACTTCATCCTCCCCTTTACCCCCCCCCCCCCCCCAAAAAAAAAGTAAACTACTTTGTCTTCACAACTGCCTGGTCAAACATTCACGGAAGTCTGTTATTGAGTACATTTTATTTTTACTGCATTCCGCAATATGGGGGCGGGGGCGACATATCGGAAGGCTCTATCACCCTTCGTTTAATAATAATTCTAAAAATGCTTTTTCAAACCTTAGTGTTGAAGTGATGCAGACTTCCCTCTTCAACAGATCCACAACTGGGTGTCCGAGGGTCCCACCGAGGAGAATGCGGTGTGCGTGAGCTGCCAGAACAACAGCGTTGGCGACAAGTGCGAGAGCTGCCTCAGCGGCTACTTCCTGCTGCAGGGGAAGTGTGAAAAGTGAGTGGTCGCCTTTAGGATTGGGTTTGACACACATTGAGCGAGGTGACTGGCAATAGAGTGCGTCCTCGCCGTTATTGACATACAACTTTAGTCAAATACACTGAGCACATCACGCAGAAGCTGCCGTTGACAATTGCTAACAATAGGATTACTCCGGAGAGCTGGAGGGCAGTGAAAACTCCAGTGAGTCGCATAGACATGTGCAGTACACAGAATGACAATAAAAGACAAAGAGAAAAAAAAATGTCCTCCCAATTCCAGGTGTCAGTGTAACGGCCACGCAGACACGTGCAATGAGCACGATGGCACGGGTTGTCCGTGCCAGAACAACACCGAGACCTCCTCCTGTCTCAGTAGCCCTCAGAGCGACCGCAAAGACTGCTACAGACAACAGGTATGGACGAGAGTTTTGTTTTTTTAAACTGAATGGAAAAAAAATTCAACTCGAGTGAACTCAGGATGATCTCTTGAAGACATGCGATAATGGCACCTGTCTTTGATTGGAAGAGGGGGAACCGCTTGGTTGTGTATACTTAAGTTACGATCATCTGGTGCATTGTTTTGCTTTGCTGTAGTGAAAGAAAAATCACTTTTACCACACCACACACCACAGGATAATCTCTCTGGCTAATCTTTTCGCGACATCCTGAAATTGAACCTTTACTTTACTCGGAAGGGTGGGGGGGCACTTGGGCTGAAAATGAGACCAATTTTCAATATGTGTGTACTGTGCTTAAGATGCTGAAGTTTGCTGATGAACTTTGTAAAACTGCCTCCAGTGCGCCAAGTGCAAAGACTCCTTCAACGGCACACCGGTGAACGGACGCCAGTGCTACCGGCAATTCAACGTGGACACCGAGTGCTGCTTCGACCCCACGTCGCAGACCAACTGCTTCCACGACCCGGCCATCCGCAACTTGCCGCGGGGCCGCACGGTCTACTTCGCCGCCCAACCCAAGTTCACCAACGTTGACATCCGGGTCACCATCGACGTGACCTTCGGAGAGGTGGAGGTGTACGTGTCCAACTCCCACGACACCTTCATCGTGGACGTGGACCGCCGCTCGGGCGTCCATGCCATCAAGATCGAGGAAGAGTCGCGAGGGACTACGACGGCGGGGGTGGACAAGGACTCGCCGCCATCGCCGATCAAGTTGTTTCCCAATGCCTCGTCGGGTGTTGGGGGAGGCGTCATCTCCAACAATCCACTGCAGCTGCAGGCGAAGCCGCCAGGCTCGGAGAGGGAGATTCGTGAGGAACGTGCCAAGGGCCTTATTTCTTACATCACCGTTTGGAAACCGCAGACTGTTCTGATCGTCCGAGGCGTTCGGGACCGGGTGGTCATCACCTTCCCGCACGAAGTGCACTCTCTCAAGTCCAGCCGCTTCTACATCGCCCTCCGAGGGGTGGGAACGGCGGCCAACCAGGGCGAGTCCCAAGGCCTGCTCTTCCTGCGCCAGGACCAAGCCCACATCGACCTGTTTGTCTTCTTTTCCGTCTTTTTCTCCTGCTTTTTCCTCTTCCTTTCTGTCTGCGTGCTCCTGTGGAAGGTCAAGCAGTTCCTGGACTTCCGGCGGGAACAGCGGAGACACATCCAAGAGATGACGAAGATGGCGTCGCGCCCCTTCGCCAAACTCACCATCTACCTGGAGCCGGATGAGCCGCAGCTCATTTATCTCCCGTCAAGCGGCGGGGGCGGCATGTCGGTCGCCCACACCCGCTCTGCCAAGCTTGGAGGGGTTATGGTGGGCCAGAGGGGCCGCACCGGGGCCGTGTCCTACAAACATGACCTCGCCTCGGGACCCGCCGGGCACCACCAGCACCATCTGGCCCCGGGCGGGGGCAACAACGGCCAGCATCTTCCTCTGCACTACCTGAACACCCACCACTATGCCGGCACCACCGCCGGCAACCAAGCCTCGCTGCAGCACCACCCGTCCACCTACAGCGGCTACCAGCACTTCTGCCGCTCCGACCCCTTTCTCTCGCAGCTCATGGGCTTCTCCTACTCCTCCTTCAAGGTGGGGCCCATCACCCTGGAGCCCACCGACGACGGCATGGCTGGGGTGGCCACCGTCCTCTTCCAGCTTCCCGGTGGGGTCTTGGCTCCCAATCGGGCCTGCTTGGGCTCGGCGCTGGTGACGTTGCGGCAGAACCTGCAGGAGTACTGCGGCCACGGCAACGGAGCCGGGCACCCAGGGGCGGGCGGCGCCCGCAAGGGACTTATCGGGCATCAGCACCTGACCACTATGGCCATGTAGGGACGTGGGCCAATACGGAGCGTTGGGAAAAGAATTGCCGTCGTTGCCTCATATAGCGGCCAACCGTGCGGTAAATTAGCGGTTAGCCAATCGCACTCCTGCCTCAGTCATGAGATTGGGGTTGGACTCTACATTTGAGCTTCTCCCGAATCTTGCCTGGGTTGTCTCGTTGTCCTCCGGCTTCCTCCCACATTCCAAAACATGCATGTTGGCTGAAGAGTCCATACGTGAAAAGGAGCATTTGACTTTTTGCCGTCGCAGAAGTGGTTAGCAGATCTGCCTCCCTGTCGGCAGATCTTGGTCTGAATCGATGTTGGAATATCTGCTGCGTGGACGTGCTTACGTAGCTTTTCCGTGCGTACGCTGACTTCATCCCACATTCCCATTCTCAATGAAGTCTCCCAGTTCTCCATTGCCAAAAATGTATGCTACATGCTATATTAATAGCATAGAAATAGCACAAACTATGAACACAAAACATGTAATTTCAAAGTGAACTGACAACATTACCCTTAAAAATAAAAATGAATAGTTTACATATCATTTGATTCAAACAAACAAAAAATAGGAGGTGGAGATAGACATGTCCATGCAGCAAAGACTCTTGCATCGACGAACATCCCAGTCTAACCTTAGCTGCACCCCATCACTCAAAGATGTTAACGTACCTCCTTGATACGACTTACTCGCTTCCTAAAAGCCAAGGCTTTGGCGCCATCTTGTGGCATCTTAGTGTTGTAGCTCAAGCACAATAACCATGAATAGGTGAATATGTGAATAACAAACCGCCAATAGACATGGGTTCATATTTATTCAATGTTCAACATATTTTCAAACATAACTACACTAGCTAACACGTTAAAAGCGCCTGTCGGGAGGATGAACATGACAAGTATCCGTACAAACGGGAATATTGGAATCTTAAATATCAAAGTTGTGCAATATCCAGCCACAGATTAGCATTTTGTGTGCCCTCTCCAGATTAGTCACATAACACCTTTTTTCACCCCTCCATGTCATGTTGTCGTAAAATTTGACGTTTTGACGTGACGTTTCGGGGGCCACTACGTGAAGGAGTGCGGTCAATTCACGGGACGGGGGGGGGGGGCGCCATCCAACAAGGCCCAATAAAAAGA
>NW_017806170.1:982489-1000964 GCF_001891065.2 Hippocampus comes
CCACGAGAGGAGGGGGGGCGGTCAGTCCGGGGGGGGGGGGGGGGGGGACTCATCCACGAAAGTCCAATCAAAAGCATTATCGTCACCTGTGGTGAGCAAATAGAACACATGTACATACACTGTATATCGCTTTGTTATGAAGTGTCCTCGATGACGGAGGCTGACCAAGCCGCCCGTGCTTTTTAGAATGCACTAATAAGACACCGCGTCGCTGTTGTTCACGAGAGGTGCCAAGTCAGACTTTGGACATGGAATTGGTACCTCTGAAAAGTGACAATCAAAGTTACAGTTGAGGGGTTTGATTTTTAGAAATGGAAAACACTTTTTTTTTTAATGGGTCAATATGCTTTCATATTTGTTTTGGGGTTTTTTTTGTATTTGGCCCACCTGCTCTGTTATATTGTTTTTTGAGCACATTTGCCTTTACTGCTTGCCTTGTCTGTGGCTATCTCACATGCGTGAGGAACCTATTTCAGTTTACAGAAGTCCTCTGAGGGGCCATACAAAGTTTATTTGGGAGGCGCGGTGTTGTCAATTATGCAATTCAGTATTATCAGCATTTGAAAGTTTTTTTTTTAATGTAATAGGTATTTATTATCATCCTTGCGACAATTAAATCCCCTTTCTGAGCCTCAACGTGCAAACACAAACAAGTGGCATGTATCAAGGTGAAAATGTTTTTTATTTTAGGGGTCCTGGAGACATCTCCCAAACTCACTTAAGAGCGCCACCTGAGAAGTTAGGGATAAAAAATTTTAAAAAATTAGTCCTCGACATCACTTTCACAGATGAACACCAAATTTTGTGCACAGGTCTATGGCAGGCCCCAATCAGAAGCAGGGGTCCTGACATTGGTTCCCCGCCCCTGCTCGAAATATATGTGTCAATGGAAGTGTGTGGAGTTCAGTAACGACACTAATACATGTAATTGTTTTGTAAAAAGAAAAAAAAAACTGTTTTTTGACGCTGGTGATAATGCTAGATGCGCATATTGTTCTTGAACATGAAAGACATTTGAGCCTTTGCGTGCTTGTCGTATTTTGTGAAATATCTGTTTGGCTGGTTATGCTGGACTGCTTTTCTTTGGGGCGACCCGCCTCGCACAAATGATTGTATTAGCAATCGTAGCTGCCGTCGAAAAAGATAGTGTACAACAAACAGAATGGAGTTTTGCTCGTACAATGAAAATTCTCCTCAAGGCTTCTCTTGTAGAGATATTAAGTGACAGGATTATCATTAGAGGTGAGGATGAACGACTCCCCACTGCAGTGGTGTTTTTTTTTTAATTTCTTTAATTTTACACTGCACAGAGGCAACAATTCCCGTTAAACTCAGTCAGCCAGCCTCATCCTTGATGACACAATTTGGAATGGTGCTACATGTCCTGCTACATTCAAGTTCCGTTGAATACTGTCTCTATTTATAACCCCACCCCCACGGATAAACATTAATTCATTTTTTTCCTCCCAATGGTTTATTTTATTATTATTTTGTGAACATGCTTTATATTTGTACATAAGGATTGTGTTTGTTTTTGAAAGAAGGGAACAGTGTTGTAAAAACATTGCATTATGATTATCTGTCCTCTGTGATGTGAAATAAAAATCTGTGAAATAATTGTGATGTTTTTGCACACTTAATACACAATCTAAGCCAAAATAAATGTGTATTCTGCATTTGAAACATCCTGATCAGGATCTTGATCCTCTGCAACACAACAAGGGCCATGGGCTAGTAGTTGGGGACATATTGCCAATAACGATATACCACATTTTAAAAAGTGTAAAAAAAAAAAAAAAAAAAGCACACTTTTTATTGTCTACAGTTGAACATAACCTGATTTTATGAAGGTATATTTATTTTTAGAATTTGAAAGGTTACAATTATATATTCAAACACACATTTCACGCGTTTAGTATTTTAGGTTGTAATAAATGTTAAATTAAATACATGTAATTTATGTATATTTACGTACTGTTTCTTGTGTATAGTACAGTGCATATTAAATTATTCCTTGTAATCATAATCAGTCATTATCAATTACCTTTAGAAAGTTGAAGTATTATTACAGTTTATAGTGACATGATTAATACTCTTTAAAATTATGTGTTATCCATTTATATATTTTTAATTACAACATAGGATAGAATTCAAAATGAGTTGGGAGAAAACGCCACGAAACAAATAAAAGGGGCGTGTCTTCCTTCGAGTTCTTTAAATATGGACGTCCCTGCTGCCCGCCGATTGGCCATGTAACCCGGACGTTCTTCCCTCATCATTTTATGTGATCATCAAAGTCACGAATGAAGCGGTTCAGTAAACAAGGGGTGGGCGGGGGTATTTCTACCTCTTAACATTATTAGACCACGGAGAACTGCAGCTACATGATACTAACGCGTGCATCGCGGACGAGGCTGGGATATGTGACGTCACAGCGGAGGTTCAGTCTTGCGACCGCGGCCAGGTTATTGCGGTTAGCCGCGATGCTAACGCCATTACGCTAGCCGTGGGCGACACAACCACAGCGTCGTTCGGTTCTGTGGCCCGCGAAGCTTCAACGTCGTCGTCGTCTTCGCTCAAGTACGTTCCGCGCAGGACATTCAAACAAGATGAAGGTGGAGTGCTTGGAGTCGGAGAACAAAGCGACGGAGGACGGCGTCGTTGTCACGTTCAAAAGTGAGGACGACCCGTGGTCACGTGATGGGACGGACGACGACCCGGGGGACGATTACGCCGATGGACACGACCTCGACATCCGAATCAAGGAGGAGCCGCACTGCCTGCAGATCAGCGAGGTCCACTGCGGACTCACGCTAGATGCTCACCGTTCTTTCAAGGCTGAGCCCGACCTGGACTTCCAGGACGAATTCGAGTTAGAGGAAGCTGTCAAGGAGGAAGACGTCATCAAAGAGGAGGAGGAGGAGGAAGAAGAAGAAGAAGATCAAGAGGGTGAGGAGTTACAAGATGATGAGCAGATGGAGGATGGAGAAGAAGATGGCACAGGTGAGAAAGCCAAGGAAATCTGTACATTTTGTGCATTGTAGTCTGAAAATTACAGTACTAAATCATTTTTCCACTTTCCTTTAATCCTTTTCTGTCAGAGTCGTCATCAGCGTTCTTCCCCTGTCCTCATTGCGACGTATCCTTCACAAACCTGGACTTCCTGGAGAAGCACGTTAAGTGGGTCCACCAGAAGGAGTACCTCGCCGAGCTGAAGAAATGCCTCTCGGACCGCGACCAAAACCTCATCCCAGAGCACGTCTGCACCACCTGCGGCAGCACCTTCAGCTCCAAAGTCTACCTGCGGGTCCACATCAAGGAGGCCCACCCTTCCGCCCCGCCCCGCCGGCTCCACCCGTGCCCGACGTGCGCACGCAGCTTCCAGTACTTGAAGAACCTGAAAAACCACTGTCAGCGCTGGCACAGCATGTCTGTTGTCATCAGGGGGGGGCACCTGTGCTGCACAGACTGCGGTAAGAGCTTCAAGGCCACCTGGGGACAGGGACCTCACCTGTGCCACGCGCCGCACGCCGAATCTGAGGAGAAGCCTATTTGTCTGGACGTGGGCGTGCAGTGTAGCGAGTGCGGCAAGAAGCTGCGTACGCCACAGAGCCTGGAGGACCACATGCGCACCCACACGGGCGACCGGCCGTTCGTGTGCAAGGACTGCGGCCGGCGCTTCGTGGAGCGCAGCAGTTGGCGCCAGCACGCCCTGATCCACACGGGCGAGAAGCCGCACAAATGCCAAGTGTGCGGCAAGGCCTTCCAGAGGGGACACCAGCTCAAGTGCCACCTCACCACGCACTCGGCCAAGAAGGAGTTCTCCTGCGGCCAATGCGGGAAGGAGTTTGGACTCAAGGCCAGCTTGAATCTGCACCTCCGGACGCACTCGAGTGAGAAGCCCTTCCACTGCCCGGTGTGCACCAAGAGCTTCAACACCCGCAAGAACCTGCGCGTGCACAGCAAGCTGCACAACGGGGAAAAGACGCACCAGTGCAGCGACTGCGGCCTGAAGATCAGCGACCTGGGCGCGCTCAAGATCCACCTGCGCACGCACACCGGCGAGAGGCCCTACCACTGCACCGTGTGCGGCAACAAGTTCATCCGCCTGGCGCACTTGCGCAACCACCAGCGCACGCACACCGGCGAGCGGCCCTACAAGTGCGACCAGTGCGACAAGAGCTTCACGCAGTCGGGCGACCTCGTCAAGCACAAGCGCACGCACTCCGGGGAGAAGCCCTTCGAGTGCCCCGAGTGCCAGCGACGTTACACGTCGTCCGGCGACCTGGGCAAGCACCGCCGCAGTCATACCAACCTGCGGCCGTACAATTGCCAGGAGTGCGGCAAGAGCTTCCGTCTGTCGGGCCATTTGAAGACGCACATGCTCACGCATACCGGCGAGAAGCCCTTCTCGTGCCCCAACTGTCTGCGCAGGTTCGCGCGCTCGCACCACCTCTCCGGACATGTCGCCAAGTGTTGCTAACTTTGCAACTGTGCACTTAGCGCCATTTTTCTGTGGGATTTTTTTTCGACCCAAATACAGTGGAATCTCTTAAGTGGGGCTCGGTAGGAGGGGACCCTGTCATACCACAAATAGCGAAAAAATTTTGAGTTAGGGCACGGTGATCTGTATTTAGAAAAAACAAAAAAAATTGATTTGAGTCAATTCCTCCACACACACACCCCCACCACTGCCTGTCTACATAAAGAAAAGCACATGACGATGACATTCATCAAAACTAGAAGCGGCCCTTTAAATACAACCCTCTTTTACATGTTCGACAATTTAGTCTTAATAAATTGACAAGTTTATATTTCAATGAAATGCTGAACTGAGAAAAAAAGGGGAGTCTGTTGCTTGAAGTGTTATGGCATCACTCTGCTGATGTATACACCCTATTTTTTCCTTTTTTTGAAAACTTGCATATACAGTGTTATCTTCGTGTTCATTGAACCCCAACAATTTGTTGGTTCGGCATTCATGAATTTACAGGTTTTGGGGTGGAACCGACCCTTTATCAGAGATGAAAGTCCTCCGGGTTTTCCCGGAATTCCGGGTTTTTCAAATTTTTATGAAAATTTCTCCGGAGAATTGAGGAAAATTTGCATAATCCGGATATTTCTTGACAACATTGAACGAAGACGCGTTTGAGTTCGTTGTATTGCTTTCACGAGCGTAGCCATATTGAGGCACTAACACTAGTAACAGTAAAGAGATTTTTGTTTGTGTAATAACGACAGAAGGAAGGCATGATGGCGTTTGACTAATGGTTTAGTAGAACGAATGGCAACTCGCAGCAACAGTAGCAAGCGTCATTTTGCCTCTTGGGTTATACCATCTCAACTAGAACGTGGGGGATAGTCCCCAAACAATTTTCGTCTCTTTATAAACACACCCGCTAAACCCCAGTGGAACGAATAAAAGACGCCGTCAACAAGACAGTTGTCGTAAAATATATATTTGGCCAAAAAGGGAAAAACACAGATTGGCAGAAAATCGTGTCCGTCCGACTCAGTGTCGTCTCGGCTAACTTAGCTTAGCTGTTGTCGTGTGTGACGTCATTTGCGTCGGCGCTGATTGGTTGAAATCAAAAGACGCGCTTGCGTACGTGTTCGCGCTGAAAGCCGCACAGCAGAGAGCAGCGGACTATCTACTGCTGAGGCTCGCTTAGCTTGAGTGGAGTCGCCACAACAGTAAGACCCTCGCCTCGCATTCTCATGGCCTCGCCATATCTTGGAGATTTCGAAATTTCGGCCCGAACGGAAGCCACAAAGAGTACACGTGTGCACTCAAAAGAAAGATTAATCATTGAATGTCGAGTATTTGAATAGCGTTTTGTATAAACTAATTCATACTTGATCGGCCAAGTGCGTGCGTGCGCGCGCGCGCGCGCATGCGTGTGTGTGTGTGTGTGTGTGCGCGCGCGCGCGCGCACACACACACACACACACACACACACACACACACACATACATTTATTTATTTTTTTTTCCGGAATTTTCAGAAAAGTCCACTTTCATCTCTGCTTTATGTAAATTTGACGCAATGTCACATCACAGTCGGGAAACATCCAGAACAGAGAGTGGACAGACCGTTATTCAAGCTCTTTTCAAAAGTCCATCCATCCATCCATCCATCCATCCATCCATCCAATTTCAACACTGCTTATACTGAACAGGGTCGTGGGGAGTTGCTGGACCCTATCCGAGCTGACTATGGGTGGAAGGCAGACTATACTCCGAACTTGTCGCCAATCAGTCGCCGGGCACATAAAGAGACATACAACCATTCACGCCCACATCCACACCGTCACTGAGTGGAAACCGAGTTGACCTTGGACTGTACAAATTTTCGGTGGGCTATTGAAGATTAGATGACTTCATAGATAATTTAACCACAAGGCCAATTGTCAAAGTAGTCTGTAGAGGTTCCACTGTATTTGTAAACACGGCTTGGAAATTGGCGCACAATCTCATGCTCTTTAAGTTTTGTTTTGTTTTTATCAAGTTTGGTAGATCCTCTCATTTTGCCTTTTTTTATTATTTTTATTTTTTAAAACACTAATATTACAAATTGCTGTTCGTATACATGGCCAACCCGTCCTCACTAATTCGTGTTGTACTAATTGGACAAAATGTAATAAATTATATGAACACTGTGTGTGTGTGTGTGTGTGTGTGTGTGTGTGTGTGTGTGTGTGTGTGTGCGTGTGTGTGTGTGTGTGCGCGCGCGCGCGCGTGAGTCTCTTTACCGGAAATAAACCAAGATCTTCATGTTTGAAGCTCATGGGCACAACGGCGCTCGCCTCAAAATTAAGTGCCTCCCAGCAGGGCGGGTGAGTTTAGCACTGTGCCATTTCAAGGAGAAAAGCTCCGCCCACGAATAAACCCGCCATGTTGTGCACAGAAACAAGCACACGCGAATTCAAATTTGCGTAAGCAGGTGAAACTCACGAGTTATACTCCGATTTGTGGAGAAAAAAATGCGCAATCCATTTTCATGTGTCCCGTTTGACCGAGTACACTGCCCACCTCACCCTTGAGTGGAAAAAGCACAGTCCCAGGCTCAGAAACAAACACACCCGAATTCAATTTTGGTGGCTTGTATGCTGCAGACAAGTAAGTCCCTTTAGTCAAACTCGTAACTTTTTTTAACGCCCCATGACCACCACCGGGGAGGTGACACGTTCCTGCAAACTTTGGCTGTTTTGAATTGGAACTCCAGTAAAGCCCCTCGCATTTTATACACGTAAGTATGAAATTGAACTTTCACTCAGTTCCTAGCCATCTTGTTTTGAGGGAAGGAGGCTGTCAATACAATTGAAGGTGTGCAGGAATTGGTTTCGTTCGCGTATTAGCAGAAGACAAAAAAATGTAACAATTTCTAGACCATGTTAGGGGAATTCAGAGATTTGTTCCTTAAATGCGTTATGCATGTTCAATATTAGTTGCTGAAGACAAAAAGACTGAGAACTAAGGAGTTGCGGAGATGTAGTGTACGGATGGCTGATGTTGCATTCATGGAAGGTAGGAATTTGGCCGACTCGGGTCGTCCTAATTCCGAACTCTATGTTCCAGGCGAATGTAAACCACAAAGATGGCTGATTATGATCAATTGTTTTCTTGTTCTGGTGCGTCACAACATCTTCCGACCTCCAGCAAAACGTCCTTCATCATATCCTTTAGTTATACAAATAATGCAATATGTTAACTTCAAAGCGTTTCAAACATTTCACCAAGTCACTTCATGTTGGGGCATATCAACGTAGTCAGTCCAAATGACATTGTGTTATTTCTAATAGTTAAAACAATTTCACACATAAAGACAGATAATAATGTATTAATAACATTGAAAGCGATGATGTTTGCATGTCAAAACCCCACTATATCAATATTTTATAAGTCAGTCATGGGGGAAGTTCTGTTTACTTGGAATAGAAAGTTAAGAAATTAGACTTCGAATATGTTCTTGTGCATTTTCTATTAGATCTGGGTGGACTGTGCGAGTGTGGCTTTTATTATGGTGACTTTCTTTTAAAACAAATGACCATTTTGCTCGAAAGATGACCCAAAAAAACATGCATTTGAAACATGTTGTAGTGCGCAATTTGGGCCACCAGAGAGCTGTGTCGACATCCTTATGGACGTTTACTATTGATGGGCCGTAAAATCAAAGGCAAAAGCAACTCGACCCATGCTGTGGTCGGATGACCGACAACAAAAAAATTTGGTGCCCAATGCCAGCACAAGCGACATCAACTTAAAGTATATAAAGTCCATGTAAACAAAAAAAGCGTACAAAAACACTAAATACATACAAATAAGAAAATCATGTGCAATCAACACATACGGAAACGTTCATGATAAATTCCAAAATATAAACAGAAACTTTGTTCTTAACTAAAATGTCTCATTTTAAAAAAATCTGAGAAATCAATACAGGTCCAGTAATTATTGGATCATTCCTGACGTTTTCCCAAATGTTTGTCTTCACCATTAAAAAAAAAGGTTTTCTTTGGGTTTCAGATCACATGGAAATTGATCATTTGTCTGCTTTTTATTGGGACGGCGCGGATATGGGAACGCCCCTCAAATTGATTGGCACTTGAGCGCATTGAATTACCTTGGAAAGACCTGCTTTATTTTCCCGGCGTTCTCTCGTTATCTGCCAATTTGACGGCGGTTGCCGCGTGCCCTCTCATTCATTTACATCACAGCAAAACGCAGCGGCGTCCAACCTGTCTCCGTCGATTCCGTGGCAATTGCTCCATTATTTTTATGTCCGCAATTACGAGGACAGAGCGGCGAGCGGCACCGACTCCCCGCGCAGATAACAAAGATATATTTAGGGGTAAATAATATTGACTGTACCTTTGTTTAAAGCTGGAATCGATACTTTCTAAAGCGTGTCCATTTTTCATTTAGCCGCGTCATGGCCGCGAGTGGGAGGGGCCTCGAGATGAATGGGTTGGACCCTCTAATTCCCCCCCTTGCAGTTATCATAATTGTTGAACAAGCGCCACTTTTAAAGATCGGGTTCGAGGAAAGGCAGGCCACACAAAGAAGGCTAATAGATTTGGAAAATTGAGATGGATCACGCCGAGCGCCACCGTCGTCTTTTTTTTTTTTTAAATATTATTTCATTTTTCTGCCCCTTCATTTTTTTTCCTCCGCCGGTGCGACAGGACAAATATGTTCCTGGGATGAAGAGGTGTTTGTCTTTGCGAATGCACCCCGGTGAATAAAGCTGCCTCTGTTGTTTGTCTTGTGTTTGACGCCTGCACTGAAGAAGCGAGCTGCAGTTACCCTCTGGAACCAGTAGGGGGAAACGAATCACTGCGCAAAAAAGATGCTAGGGTGGGTGGGGGGGTGGTTTGGAGGGCGACCAGCTTGGGAAAAGTTTGTGAAGTCGGGAAGCATGTCGGACGTGGTCAGCGTTGCAGGGAGGAAAAACAGCGTCTTCACGCTACAAGGATGGTCGTTCACGTTTTCGGCGTAAGAGAAAACTATTGATGATTTCAAGTTTTCATAAAATACTTTGATTTTATGAAAACTTGAAATCATCAGTTTTCATTTGCAGACTTGGAGAAAAAAATTTTTTTTTTTACTGTGATAATGACGAGGCCCCTAAAAAAATCCAGCATATCCGTGATTAGCAACGATCTGATTTAATTTTTCACCGATTTTCTGATTGAATCTGTCCTTCGTGTTGCACCGAAAATGACATTTCTATTTTAGTGCTCCGGCAAAATACCGGGCATATTTAAAAGTATTACTCTGGCGCCGTCTTGTGGCATTTGTAACTCTGAAAAGGATGCACCGATCCCTGCGGTACAGGAGCTTTGCTTGCTGTGCTTTGTCGGTGTAGTAACACTGAGAGTAAGCGCGTTACCCCAAAAATGAGTTTGCTGGAGGAGTGAGACATCAAAAACAGGCTGGCTCGGCCACCTATCATTTAAATGGTTCCTCACTTTTGAAAATAGCTGTCGATTTAATGTTGACACCTCGATTTAGTTATTGATATTCTTGGCCGTGGTACGTCGTCGTAAGAGCAAAACTCAGTCGTAATCCCCTAAACATGAATTCAGAAGTCAAAATCCTGCTTTTCGTTGGATACCTGCGACAATTTTTGCCTCTTATTGCCGGCGTGCCACGCGTACCTGACCGTGACCCTCTTATTGGTCTGCCGAAGATTGGTTTTAGTAGATATTTTTTACAAAAAAAAAAAATGTATCCGGCAGCTCTGGTATTCGTCGCCATTGTTTTCACACGTTGATGCATTCGGGCTTTGCTTTCCTCCCTTCTCCAATCTTCCCCGTGTCCAATTTTCGCCTTTCTCACATCCAATTTTCCTTAATATTCAGATGATTATGGCCTGATGCTTTCCTTCTAAATATTATTTCATTTTTCTGCCCCTTCATTTTTTTTCCTCCGCCGGTGCGACAGGACAAATATGTTCCTGGGATGAAGAGGTGTTTGTCTTTGCGAATGCACCCCGGTGAATAAAGCTGCCTCTGTTGTTTGTCTTGTGTTTGACGCCTGCACTGAAGAAGCGAGCTGCAGTTACCCTCTGGAACCAGTAGGGGGAAACGAATCACTGCGCAAAAAAGATGCTAGGGTGGGTGGGGGGGTGGTTTGGAGGGCGACCAGCTTGGGAAAAGTTTGTGAAGTCGGGAAGCATGTCGGACGTGGTCAGCGTTGCAGGGAGGAAAAACAGCGTCTTCACGCTACAAGGATGGTCGTTCACGTTTTCGGCGTAAGAGAAAACTATTGATGATTTCAAGTTTTCATAAAATACTTTGATTTTATGAAAACTTGAAATCATCAGTTTTCATTTGCAGACTTGGAGAAAAAAATTTTTTTTTTTACTGTGATAATGACGAGGCCCCTAAAAAAATCCAGCATATCCGTGATTAGCAACGATCTGATTTAATTTTTCACCGATTTTCTGATTGAATCTGTCCTTCGTGTTGCACCGAAAATGACATTTCTATTTTAGTGCTCCGGCAAAATACCGGGCATATTTAAAAGTATTACTCTGGCGCCGTCTTGTGGCATTTGTAACTCTGAAAAGGATGCACCGATCCCTGCGGTACAGGAGCTTTGCTTGCTGTGCTTTGTCGGTGTAGTAACACTGAGAGTAAGCGCGTTACCCCAAAAATGAGTTTGCTGGAGGAGTGAGACATCAAAAACAGGCTGGCTCGGCCACCTATCATTTAAATGGTTCCTCACTTTTGAAAATAGCTGTCGATTTAATGTTGACACCTCGATTTAGTTATTGATATTCTTGGCCGTGGTACGTCGTCGTAAGAGCAAAACTCAGTCGTAATCCCCTAAACATGAATTCAGAAGTCAAAATCCTGCTTTTCGTTGGATACCTGCGACAATTTTTGCCTCTTATTGCCGGCGTGCCACGCGTACCTGACCGTGACCCTCTTATTGGTCTGCCGAAGATTGGTTTTAGTAGATATTTTTTACAAAAAAAAAAAATGTATCCGGCAGCTCTGGTATTCGTCGCCATTGTTTTCACACGTTGATGCATTCGGGCTTTGCTTTCCTCCCTTCTCCAATCTTCCCCGTGTCCAATTTTCGCCTTTCTCACATCCAATTTTCCTTAATATTCAGATGATTATGGCCTGATGCTTTCCTTCCCGCGGCTCGGGATCCCGCTCCCTTCCTTTACTGCTCCATTTTCGGCTGATTCCATCACGCTCTCGCCGCTATTAGACGCAGCTACACGACATGTACGTTCGCACCCACGTTTGGTCCCACGGGCGCAAATGTACACCCTGCAAAGCTCCCGCAAAATGATCAGCAAACACAATCATAAAACCTTACATTTATTTAACCTTTTATACCCGAAAGTCAAACGGCCCAAACACTCTGCGTTGTCATTTTCTTGACGGACAGTCGCTAGTCGCTGTTTTCGGGGGTCTGGGAATTGAATTATGGAATCTTATAAAAAAGTGCAGCTGAAGGGGATTTTCTTTTTGTGATGTCATTTGCGCCATCCAATTTTCCTCGTATTTACTGTCTCTACTTTTTTTTGGTGGTCAATTTGCCGGGGGGAACACAAGACAATGTGTGTGCCGGCGCCGGGTGTCAGACGTGTCGTCACACTGCTGTGGTTTTCGCTGTTCGCTGGCCTCTGGGGTCAGCGTGTGGGAAGAGGCGGTGGCTCTGTGGGGCTTTTGGTGTGTGTGGTTTCTTCCCTCGCCGTCTCTTTGGGTCTCCGGCAGGGCCCGCTTGCGCTGCTCTCATTCACGGCAGGGGGGGTCAAACGCACGGGTCACAACACACTGTTTGACTCGCCACGATACACTTGCTATTTGTTCGTGGGCGTAGATGAAACCGGCGTATTTTTTTGTGGACCTTTTTAGTTGTTGTTGATGTTGTTTTTTTGTGCTACTCTGACTCTCAAGTCCAAATGTGCCTGAAAGCGTCTGCTGGCACACAAAGGAAGGAGAAAGAACATTGTGAGTGGAGTTGGAGGAGATGCAGAAAGCTTGTTTATTGTTTGCCCCCTCTTGAAATTGTTTTGTTCTCGTGGTTGTTTTTACAACACCAAATGAGTCGCATTGTGGTGGCTTTCACCAAATATTAAGCCGGTTTCAGCCAGGAACATGGAATTTGGTAGGTCAAGAGTAGAGTCACAAAAAGACATAAGAAGTCTGCCATTGTAGTTTCAAAGTCATCTTTGAGTCCGTTTTGCCCATTTTGGACCCACCTGGAGATTTGTTCGATTGGTACTTAATTTGAAATTTGTTGATCCGACTCTCTGGGAGTGTATTTCGCGCAGTGTCATTTGGAAATGTGTGTTGGTAGGACAAAAAAAAAGTTCTTGGATCTGTGTATACTTGAATTTTGAAGAAAAGAAATCTCTTAAAAAGAGAACAGAAGTTGCGATTGAACTCCATCAATATAACTCGTTTTTCACAGACTGAGAAGAATTTGTGTCTTTGAGTAGTGTTATCTTATGTGTGTGTATGTGTTTCCACAGCATGTGTGTGTGAATTGTTTATTTGATCGAATATCACTCTCCTCAACGATGCTAATTTCCCGTTAGCATTTAAATAGGGTCCTCCATTGACTTTAGCATTCGCGCTAGTGACATTTTGAAAGTCAAGCATTTTAAAATTCAAATATACAATGTGTGCAATTCTTTTTGTCGAGTGTTTAGTTTTACAGTAACCTCTACCAAGGGTGCCATTTAACAGTTTAAAGCAGGCACAGGAACGGCCAAAGCACAAAAGCTACGTGCTTGCTAGCATGCGACATGGTGCATTCGGGGTACTTTCACAACATTCGGAAATTGTAAACACACCGAGTCGTATTCACAACACACACGAAGAATCTTGAGTTTTAACATTTCCGATTGTCTTCCTCCACAGTTTTCTGAGCAGATCCGAAAAGAAGCTCCCGACCGCCAAATAATCGCTTTTAGAAGTCATTCAGAGACGCTCTACAATCAGGCCTTTGCTGACTTTGACGGTAAAATGAGGGACGGTGTTCAAATTTGGCCCGATTGTTGATTCTAGGTTTTATCGGCTTTTGAAACACAGTCTCTTGGTCACCGCCTGCTCCACGTTGGGAGTGTCTGGCGATCTCTTGACGGGGGGGGCCTCCCTCCTCCTTTCATCCCACTGTAACCTCTTGCTCCCTCTGTCTCCTTAGCAGCGGGATAGAGATGTGGAGGGCAAGAGAGACTGACAGTGTGCGCTCCCCTGCTCAGTAAATATGAACTTCAGCCAGCAGACAGACTCATTCATCACAGGGGTAAGAAGAGCGAAAGAGTGGAGGGGAGGGATGGTCGGGGGGGCAGAAAGGACTGAGAGAAATGTCCAAAAGACAGAGCGAGGGTGGGAGGATGAGGAAAAGAAGTGGGAGGATGAGGAAGCAGATGGAGGGGAAAAGGATGAAGGAGCAAAGTGTTGAGGGGGCGAAAGGAGGACGCCAGATCACAGGCCGAGAGGAGGAGAGAATCAAGGATGATGGAATGGGGATGTGCACGGTGAGACCATTTTGGATCACTTTAAAACATACTTTTTTTTTTTTTTTTTTTTTTGCCTATGACCAAGTTTGCTCTTTGGACTTTGAATGTCCACTTTGAGATGTCCTCTCTTCAAGTGGACAAGGTCAACTTGCGGCTCTGTGCCGCAATCGCGGACTATACCTTTCCATAAGCTAATACGGGACAGTGAAACCTGTTAAATGGAGCACCTCAGAGGCCTTTGCAGTTATCATATATGACCAAAATGAAATAAATCGTCATATAGACATGTACGTTGTCGTGTGTAGTGGTCCCTTTAAAGTGAAAATTGTCTTCTAAACGTGACACACCACAGGGAAGAGTTTTTTTTTTTTTTTTTTTTTGAACAACGCAGCCAAGTCGGAATGATAAGAAAAATGAATAATCACCGAGTATAAAAAGAAAAATGAGGCTTCAACATCTCTACACGTTCTTGAGGCATGAAAATATATCTACTTCTAGCTTCCGGTGGCTGCTAGCCACCAGCTAGCTTGTAAGCTAGCAGGCTTGGGCTGAGTAATAATAACAAAGTAACTGATAAGTGGTGAGGCGTACTGGCTTTTCTCAAGCTTCGTTTAGGGCTCTTCTTCCGGAAATCAAAAACATTGATAGTAGAAAGTACATTTATTGTGCTCAATTGAGTTCTGGTCAAGTTAGCTAATACGTGGCCACAGAAAATGCAGCTACATATAAATAAATTAAAGAAAAGAAAAGAAATGAATGTCCTTTGTGGTCCATGTCCTCAATTTCCCCCATCTTCACTCCAACCCAGAAAACCTCCTCGATATTTTTTCCCCACTCTACCAAGAGACAGCAGAGAGGGCAGATGATGTGTGACAGATGCCATATTTCGACTTTCTGTCAAGGAGATTAATATTGACACCATGCATTTCTTACCAGGGGCTTGTTCATTGTGTGTTGGGCTTTTGATTTCATTATCCTCTGCTCAGACACCTTTTTTTTTTTCCTTAAGAATCAGACAATAACAGATGTGGCTCCCGAAATGGAGTAGCTGCTATTGCACGGGCTGAGTGAACAAGTCATATATTGCCGGGTGGCTCGGCCATCACTCCTGCGTGCTGTGGAAGTGGGAGCCCACCCCAGAGGGAAGCCGCAGTCCAAAGTACCTGCACATTTATCAACCCTTTCAGCTCGGTTATTACGTGGACAATATTCGCGCTTAGCTTACGTCTATGGGCATTTGTCAGTTGAGGATTAGCACGACTGCTGAGAGGTGGACATGCAGTACAGTTCCGCAGGAGTACTCTAAAAGTATGAGTCGTGATTAAAAATGACTCTCGAAAGCGCCGACTGAGACTGAGACGTGGAAGCGCCTTTCCGCTGTCCGCCATCGCCGAGTGTCGGCGGCCTCTGTCTTTGCCTTGCGTTCTGCGCGTCGGCACTGCTAAGCTGTCGTCTGTGAGCTGTTCCGGCTGATCGAGCGTGTTCACGTTTCGGTGGCGACGGATCGTTGACAGAAGTCACTCCGATTGTCGCTCAGCAAGAACACGGGAACAGAACACAACACAACAGAACACGGAGCACCACAAGTTTTGTTGTCTCTTTTCACTTGAACGCAATCATCTCACCAGCTGTTCTCTTTCTGTTTGACAGGAATTGTAACTCATTCCCTCTCAGCCATTTTGAATTTCTTTCTACCGGCAGCCATTTTTTTTTTTTTACAGCATTTTGACTCCTCTTCTAAGGCCCACAGAATATGGTTCTCTGCTGCCAATAGACCACTTACAAAAACACAAATAAGCTGAATGAACATGTCGTTTTGCTCACGAGACACGAGTGAAGTGATCTGAAGCATCCCCCAGCCTACTGCCCGAAGACGCCTGGGATAGGCTCCAGCACCCCTCTGCGACCCTTCTGAGGATAAAGCGGATCAGAAAATGGACGGATGGATGGATGGATGGATGGATGGATGGATGGATGGGTAATGCAATCCAAAGCAACGTCGCCATCTACTGGGATCGGTTTGTCATTGCGGTGGCTTACAAACCGGGATTTCACAGATAAGTTGGGCAAGACCCTTACGCTTCTTCCCACTATTTGAGGGAACGCAAGACTGTCTTTGCATATCTGCTCGACGGAATCGCACAGCCTCTCACGTAGGCTCTTATCTTCTGACGTGACTCAGCAGATGCGATTTTAGGACTCGATGTCGAGGCGCTGGGTCCTTCGTCACCAAGTCGCCGGCCTCGGAGTTTCGACGTTGGTGCTGGAAGCACGAAGTGGTGTCCTACGGCTTCCTGATTTTGTCATTTCAAAGCGTGCTCACGGTGGGAGAATCAAATCAATACGGCTCTCCGGGGAGGAGTCACGATGAGCTTGGAGGTCCTCCTGATATGAAAGCGGATCCGAAACGGGAAACTGGGCTCGACGCGGAGGAAGCGGGGAGAAGCTAAGTAGCTTCAGCACATAAACAAATAGAAAGTAAAGTAGGGCAGATAATGCACCAAGGAGACAAGAGAGCGACGGGGGAAACAGTTGTCGCCACAGACTTTTATTGACTTTTCCCTCCTCCTCCTTCTCCTCCTCCCTCTTCCCCTCCTCCGCCGTTTCACGTGAGCACCAGATAAATTTGCACCGAGCGGGCAAGAGAGGATACGATGAGGAGAGGGGTAGAGAGAAATGAGAAAATAAATGACTCTGGAAAGATATGACGATAGGCTACACGCAGCTTTAAATCTAAACGGGAATTCCTGACACACTCAAGCAATTTGTCATCGCTCGCCCCTCCTCCCCTTCTTTCTTTTCCATTTCTTTTTGGTACCCCTCTTTCCCCACCCGCCGCGCGGACCTTTGCAATTCTTCCTCCTTCCCATCTTCTTTTTCGGGAGCTGCCGTTGCGGCGTGGCCACCACGTGGGGGCCCGCATCATCGATCTCACTTTTGGCTAAACCTACTTGAGAAAAGTGCCTTTTGCCTCCATCCAACTCCTTTTTTTTTGGGGTCTGCGTAATTCACGTTAAATCCATCCATCCCTCCAACATGGACCGGCTCCCCTTTTCAGCGGCCCCCCCAGCTCCTCTAAGCGCAATCCGATATCGTATTTGCGCCGCCGCCGCCACTGCAAAGGCGGCTCTATCAAAACGCGGGAGAAGGGAGGAAATGAGATGCATCGCGGAAAAAGAATGAGCCGACCCGGGCGAAAGGATGGCTGGGAAATGGTTGGATGAATGGAATGGAAAAGAGAAAAGAAAGAAAAGGCAGCCTTAAAGTATAGCCCCTCGCTTTTATTTAATTTAGACGCCAGGCGAAAATCGATCCTGCCATTCGATACGCAATCCGAATCAAGGCGAATTAAGCGGGCGGAAATTAACTCTGAAAATATTTTTGATGGAGTGGCTTGTAGTCTCTCGGCCAAATGGACTGCAAAGTGGAACAAATGACAGGGGCCTAGTGGTGGAGACAGCGCCGCTCCATCTTCCATTAGGCCGTAATGGGATAGGTCCAGCCCCCTAGCTCGACTCGGCTGCATTAATCAAAACAGCCGCTATATGAAGATTTATGGTTCTCCACTCCAGCGGAGCCGCTGCCCCAGCCAGTTCGACGCGTGCACGTTTGAAGGGGGTGGGGTGGGCGGGGGGGTTGCTCTCGTCCCCCCCCACTCTACCCCGTTCCTCCCGCCCTCCTTCCATCCGTATAGCCTTGCCTCGCGCCACATGCATGTCGCACCTTGACGCGACGCGCACGCCTTTTCATCTCGACACCGTGTCATCGCATCCTGTCGTTTGAGCTCGGCGCCGGCGACGCTTTTTGTTGACTCGGGAACATGCGAGGAGCCCAAACGGGCCTCCTTCTCAGCCAGACTTCGCTGACGTGGCTTAAACGAGCGGAAGTGGATTTAATCAAGAAATCTGGATATTATTCTGAGTATTTTGTTTTTTACTTTGAAATTCAGGGAAAGTTTAAAAAGAAAAGTGAACGCAAGTAACGAATAAATGTCTGTAATTGGATTGTCAAATATTGGGCAGTGCTTGACGCCATTACAAAAGCGCCCCCCTCCCCCCCCAATTTTTTTTTTTTTACATTCTTACAGTTTTTTCTTGTATGTCAAAAATCTTCAATTTAGATTATTTTAACTCTCTATGTCCAGTACATGGCAACTCAGTCAAAACAAACTTCAGGAGCATTCTCATTGCCAGTCAGAGTGAGGGCTTTTTGGGGGGGGGAGGGGGGCACCAATGTGTGCAATCCAGAAAGTTTATTAGCAAGGGAGAGTTTTACTTGAACAAATGCAGAAATGCATTTTAAATTTGATATATGGCAACCCCCAAAAAATGTGAACCAACAATTTTCTTTCTGATGCAAAATGGCCGCCCCCTGAGATGGACAAAATCAGGTGGAACTTTCCGTTGAACTCCGATTCCACCAACGCAATATTCATCAGAATGCCGCGTTTAGGCTGCATCGAAATTATTATCGTCAAGAAAA
>NW_017806170.1:1001762-1017591 GCF_001891065.2 Hippocampus comes
TCCACTCCAGCGGAGCCGCTGCCCCAGCCAGTTCGACGCGTGCACGTTTGAAGGGGGTGGGGTGGGCGGGGGGGTTGCTCTCGTCCCCCCCCACTCTACCCCGTTCCTCCCGCCCTCCTTCCATCCGTATAGCCTTGCCTCGCGCCACATGCATGTCGCACCTTGACGCGACGCGCACGCCTTTTCATCTCGACACCGTGTCATCGCATCCTGTCGTTTGAGCTCGGCGCCGGCGACGCTTTTTGTTGACTCGGGAACCTGCGAGGAGCCCAAACGGGCCTCCTTCTCAGCCAGACTTCGCTGACGTGGCTTAAACGAGCGGAAGTGGATTTAATCAAGAAATCTGGATATTATTCTGAGTATTTTGTTTTTTACTTTGAAATTCAGGGAAAGTTTAAAAAGAAAAGTGAACGCAAGTAACGAATAAATGTCTGTAATTGGATTGTCAAATATTGGGCAGTGCTTGACGCCATTACAAAAGCGCCCCCCTCCCCCCCCAATTTTTTTTTTTTTACATTCTTACAGTTTTTTCTTGTATGTCAAAAATCTTCAATTTAGATTATTTTAACTCTCTATGTCCAGTACATGGCAACTCAGTCAAAACAAACTTCAGGAGCATTCTCATTGCCAGTCAGAGTGAGGGCTTTTTGGGGGGGGGGAGGGGGGCACCAATGTGTGCAATCCAGAAAGTTTATTAGCAAGGGAGAGTTTTACTTGAACAAATGCAGAAATGCATTTTAAATTTGATATATGGCAACCCCCAAAAAATGTGAACCAACAATTTTCTTTCTGATGCAAAATGGCCGCCCCCTGAGATGGACAAAATCAGGTGGAACTTTCCGTTGAACTCCGATTCCACCAACGCAATATTCATCAGAATGCCGCGTTTAGGCTGCATCGAAATTATTATCGTCAAGAAAATGTGGGTGTTGACCTACCTTTTAAGTATCGGTGGCTGGTATCAGCGGCCTTCGCGAGACCCGATACAAGGTATCGTGCCAATACTGGTACTCGCCCATCCCGACTGAATGGACATCCGACAATCGGGCTTTTACTTACTTTGATCGCAAGGGAGGAAGAACATGCTCAGTTGAAGCTCGATTCTGTTTTATCGATGACTCGTGGTAAACACATGGGAGAGTTCGCGCTTTAAAGCGGCCCCGTGAAGGAAACCCAATCAAATCAGTTTAGTCCCCTTTTGGTGTTGTTGTTTTCTTTGTGAGTGAAGTCGAGGGGCCAGCCGTCAACCCCCTCGTTCATCCGCGTGGCAACCGGCCGCAAAGCGAAGTTAGCATCCCTCCGCCCGGGGCTCCTCGCTGAGATCTCAGATGAGGCATGAGGGAGGCCCGCTGAGCGTGACTGTGCCGAGCCACGGGCACAGGCAGGGGGAGACGCTGTGACGACGACGAGTTGCTCCCAACTTGGGACAAGTTTTCAGGAGATCATGCTGGCTGCCCCCTCCAGAGACGGGGGGGTTGGGAAGAGGGGTGGTGGGGTGAGAGAGAGAGAGAGAGAGAGAGAGAGAGAGAGAGAGAGAGAGAGAGAGAGAGGCTATGTGTGTGTGTTTCGACAGGTGCAGGAGGATGAATGGGCTCTCCCAAGGCGATGGATCGCACCGCTTCCACAGACGTGGCAAAAGTACACACGAAGTGTACTTGACTTGAAGTGCAGGTGCCTGTATTAAAACACCCGTATAGGAACTTGCAAAGCCACACCGCGCAATTTGGCGCATTGATCGTTTTGATTCCATTATAAAGTTCGATGACCGCGAGAAGCCAAAATCCAAATAGCAAATTCCATTTTTATTCATTGCCCAGCCCGACACTGAATAAAATAGTGTTCGGAATGTGATCAATTGTGGCGGCCCAGTGGTCGAGTGGTTAGCGCGTCGACCGCACAGTGTCGAGGTCGTGGGTTCGATCTCGGCTCCGGCGTTCCTGTGTGGAGTTTGCATGATCTCACCGGGCCTGCGTGGGTTTTGTCCGGGTTCATCGGTTTCCTGCCACATTCCAAAAAAAAAAAACAATGGCAGGCTGATTGAACACTCAAAAAAATTGCCCCTATGTGTGAGTGTGAGCGCGGATGGTTGTTCGTCTAATGTGTGCCCTGCGATTGGCTGGCGACTAGTTCAGGGTGTCCCCTGCCTACTGCCCAAAGATGGCTGGGATAAGCCTCCAGCACCCCCCACAACCCTTGTGACCCCGACCCTTGTGAGGATGGAATCATTTTTATTTTCTCAACTCATGGCATGAAATAAAATCATCTGGAGCCAGATAAATTTTCTAAAAGTTGATTATACAACTATTGAGCAAAGTCTATCTGGATCCAAAGGATGATATTTCGTGCAACCACTTTTTTGCACAAAAATTAAGTCAATTCCACACTCCATATTTTCAGTGCAGTACAGATTTAAAAAAAAAGAATTCAGGAATATGGTATTAGTACTCGATTACTCCCCACTACTACACCTCTAGATCTGTTCACACACACACACACACACACACACACACACACACACACACACACAAAACTAAAGTTTGAGTGTTCGCTGAACCCTGACCATTGTCACGTTTTTTTTTCTCCTTCCATTATTCGTGTGGCCTCCTCTCTGTCTCATCTAGGTTGTCCTTTTTTTTTTTTCTTTCCCCCCCCCTCCCGCTCCCCGCCGTCCTCTGGCCTCTCACTCCATGCGGATAACAAATCCAGCACGGGAGACATCTCTATATCCCTCTCGCTCTCCTCTCCTTTCGCACCCTTTCCCTTTTCCCTTTCTTCTCCATTTTCTCCCGGTGAGCAAAAGGGGAAGCTCGCTGCCAGTTTCAGTCTGCCCAAGGCTTTATTTAAATTAGAAACGCTTCAGTGTCCTCACTCCCCGCCTCTGCCTGCTTGCGTTGCCGGGGCGACTCCCGCCTCTCCTGGCGGGCAGCCTCGAGGGTCCCGTCAATGCCAAACAACTTCATTTGGTGGATGGAAGTGGCGCAAAGCGTGGCGGCGAGGAAGAGAGGAAACGAGGGAGGGGCGGTCAGGGGAGGGAATGTTCTCAAGTTGCCGTTTCCTCTCACGGCTCATTCCGCTCAGATTAGGAGCCATCAATGGCTTCGGGGGGCCCTCGCAACGGCGCAAAATGCTCGCTGCTCTTTACTGTCCTGGTCACAAAGCCCACCGGGCACGTGCATAGACATTTGGGAGGGGGTTGGTGCTTAAGACCAAAAAAAAACAAAAATTACACATACAATTGAGAGGAAAAAATATCTATCAATCGATCGATTGATCAATCGATAGATATAGATATATATAGGCCGTCTATCTCAGTGGGCCCCCACGTTGGGCAATATCTCCCTCCACTCTCGCCCCGAAATTAACCTCATGAATGTATTGTCTGAATGTATTCTTTGGGTTTCGTCTCACTAAATGGAGTGAAGATCAAGATGTAGTTTTCGATAGGACCAAGATGAAATTGGTGTTGATCCGCTGTCCCGCATGAGGGACGCCAGGAGTCCTGATTTCCAATCCACATGGTGGCTTTTTGCGACAGTTAGCATCTCCTGTCACGAGTGTTGAACCATTCGTCCCAAGAGAACTTCTGTTCCACCTTTTAGTCATTGCGCTGCCCTTGACTGTATTTGTTCCCCTTACTCGCCACATATCTCCTCCGCAGCAAAAGGGGTCAGTCATCACAGCTAATCATCTCCTCTGTAAACAGCGACCTCTTGCCCCGATAATCCTTCCATCCTCACTCCATGGGCTGTAATCCCCCCCCCCACCCCCACTCCTAACTTTACCAACAGCCAAGCCATTAACACACAATTATTTGGAGGGGGGGTGGCTGACACGGGGGCTACGAGGGCTTGGGAGGGGGGGAGGAAACGAGCTGTGGAGAACATGTAGTGAATGTCTCTTTAATGGCTGACTGACACGAGACGAGATCATAGATCATGGAGATTATTAATACCACCGTTGAACAGCTTCTTGCGGGGGCCACGCGCACACACACACACACACACACACACACACACACACACACACACACGGTCACACACACATCTTTATATGAGCTGTCGTTCATGCTCGGCGAGTCGGCATCAATTTCATTTGGGTCGTTTAAACAATGCTCATTACAGGCACGCGGGGGTAAGACTCACACTTGCTTGTCGGGGCGATTATTCTTGAGTCCGTTCCCTTCTAATGACGGTAATTGCAGGTTTGATCGGATTATGGCGTCGTACGGCGAGGTGAGACATTCGTTGTGCTTCGCCGGTAATGACCAGGGAAATTCGGCCTTTACACAGCAGCGGCGGTGGTGGTGGGGAACGGGGGGGGTGGGGGGATTGAAATCCTGTGATGTGGTGTGTGAGTGTGTCAATGACCTGTCCGTTTAACCGGCGGGATCCCGGGCGGGGGTGGTATGGCAACAAGGTTTGGGGTGCGGGTGGGGGGGTGGCGTCCTAGGGGAGAAGGGTCTGGGGAAATCAACTTTGACCAAACAAGCGAGGAGCTCCGTGGCAGCTGGCAGCCAATACGAGCCACACTCCCTGTCTCCATATCCTCGTTTATATGCAAAATAGGACCACCCCCCCCAACACCTCCATCGCCCACCCAGTCGCCCCCTCCACCCTCTCTGAAAAAGACAACATCCGCTTTTTCAGGAAGACAAAATTCCCAGCCACACAACTCAAGGAAATTTAGGACGATGATATTGAACTGGATGGAAATGATGTCATGACCTCTGCCATGGTTTAAATCATGTCACCCATAGGGGGCGGTAATGTCCAAGAGAACATCCCGCACAGCCCCCTCCAAAATCTCCCACAGATTGTATTCTGAAAATTTGGAAAAAGAAAAAAAAAAAAGGAAAATAACCTAGACAATATTTCAAATTGTCATTTCACATTTTTTCAAATTTAGTTTGATGAAGATGAAGTTGTATTAACTCACACACGGCCAGCTGTTTTCACTTCAGTGCCCCCTCATACTGACCCTGATTTTACCCCACACACAGAATGTTTTGTACTGCGACAGTATAAGCAACCAAAACAAAGAGTAAATTATCTTTTTTTTCATCAGGAAAAAAAGTTTGCTTCTCCGCTTTTCTTTTCCGTCGTAATCAGCGGTTGAACATGGGTTGGTTTCACCAAAAACACCGTCAAAAATTGGACAAATCAAGTTTTTGTGAAAAGAAACAGTGACTTTGACATCAATATGTTCTGCAAAACAACAAATACAAGCATGAGAAAGGGCTCTTGAAGGCAACAATAACAAAAAAAAAAGATTTATGAACAGACGCACAGCTATGAAATGCTCTCTCGCGGCTCGTGCATGAACGTCACCGGCTTTTGCAAAACGCTTTTTGAAACAAGGACAAAAAAATGTGCACGTCTGTTGTTTATTGAACCAATGTACAGACGAAGTCTCTTCATATATTTTAATACTCAAATACATAATCCACTCCTCAAGCAAAAAAAAAACCCAAAACAAAACACAAACTGTATTTTTTTCCCCTTGTGCACAGATAACAAAAAAACTGCAAACCAACATTTAGTGGAAGACCTCCTTTATGTGCACATTAAAAAAAGGTCAAAAAATGTAATATTATCCTACCATATGTTTGCTTAGGAACGCCTCATGCACTTAAAACGAACTGTCAACGGTTCTTGTGGGAAAAAAAAAAAAAATTGTGTACTTTCGAGAGGGGTGTCGCTTCCCTGCTCCTTCTTCTCGGAGGAAGAAGCAGTGTTGGCCATCTAGTGGTGAGCACAGTTTCTGCAACATTTTGACTTTCAAGAATTCATTGAAGGCCACTGTGAGTCCCGACCACCGGTTGCCCGTCCGTCTTTGTTGAAGTGTCCAAATTCACAGGCCGAGTCCTCCGAAAGCCGCATTTTCGGCCGCACGACGTCACTCAGGTTGCAACTCGACCGCAGGCGGTCTCCAAATTCACATTTAAGCCTGTCCAAATTTGCCGCGGTTAATGCAGCCTATGGAGACGAGATGAGGAGGTGCCTTTGAAGGCATCCAAGGACCTAGCCTGCCAATTGTCTTTCTAAAACTACGTGCGGTCGATTTTGCGCCGGGAAATGATGTCATGCGGCCTTCGGAGGACTCAACCTCAAGCCGGAGTGTTTTCTTCTCATGAGAACAAAATACAACCGAGAGAAAAAAAAAATCACCACGATGATATTGGCTGCTTGTAACATTTCCTGTTTTTTTTTTTTTCTGGGGGTTGCGGCAGCCGACAACAAAAGGCGGCTTGAAAAAGCAGCTCACTTGATCGCCCCATTAAAGTGAAATGGGAGCGGGGGGGCGCTGGGGGCGGGGGGTTGCTCTGTGAGCTCTGCCAGTGCCAGCTCATTGATTCCCTAACTAATCATCCTAATTAAAATGTCTTTTATTCGTTCTGCGGTTTACATGGCAGCAGAGCGCCCGCCTTTGACGATCAATTGCAACATTCGCTTGCACAAAATCCTTGTTTTGTTGTCGTCGTGTGAAAAGAAACGACATTGTTTCCAACTGCTTCAAGCGCTTTTCTTCAACGCCTTGGTTGTACGGAGAAAAATGGCTGCACCGCCCCCCAGTCCATGATCTGTGTTTGTTTTGAACTTTTTCAAATTTGTTTTCAGGGGTAGCCTGATGGGCCAGTGGTTAGCGCGTCGACCTCATAGTGCAGAGGTACCGGGTTCAATTCCAGCTCCTGACTCCCTGTTTGGATGTTCTCCGTGGGCCTGTGTGGGTTTTCTTCGGGTACTCTGGTTTCCTCCCGCATTCCAAAAACATGCATGACAGCCTGATTGAACACTCTAAATTGTTTTTTTCATCTCTTTGTCTTGCGTGTTCGATTTTCATTTCCACCCGATCCCTTAGGTCAACCAATCAGTTCCCTGCAGCCACTTCACTCGTGTCTTGTCCAAGGTGTGCCTTGTTGCCTCATTAGTTTGCTCGTATTTGGTTCCCCGGTTGCTATCTGCGTTTGTTGGTTCATTCTGTCAGAATCGAGAGTTTTTGTGGCCGTGGTAGCAAAATGGAGGAGCAGGGGAACCACCAAGTATGGACATCTTCAAGTATTTCCACACACAAAAGAAGGAAAGGCAAGGTGTTTGGAGGGATTAAAAAAAAAATCATGAACAAAGTCTCAAAGAACAAGACTCAAAGCGGAACTCAAATCGCCACCAAAGGAAACCAGACATGACTTTGGGAAACGTGAGCGATGACAACAACAACAGTGAACCGACAAAGACAGAAAGAAAGCAAGCAAACTTGATGAGACAATGAAGTACAGCTGGACAAGAAACGAGTGCTTGGAGGGAGCTGGTCGGGTTGATGAATTCTTTTACTTTCAGGCAGCATTCCAGCTCATTTTTTACCTCAAGTATGTCTGCCTCATCTGCCGGTCTACTGTTCCCGAGATCTGGAGCTGCTTTTTCAAACTCTTCACAAAAACTACAGCACGGACTTCACTCTGGAAAGACCAGAAACCGCAGTTGTCTGGACAGCATTTTTTTTTTCTGCACTCACAGCTGACTACAAATGCGAAAGCAGCCAACCAAGCATCAGTTTGGGTGAGTACGAGATTGTTGAGCAAAAAAAAAAAAAAAAAAAAAAAATGGAGATATGGGCAAAGAGGCTTTCACTCAGGCAGTTGACCGGTATTAAGTGAGTATGTAATATAATTGCCTCTCGATGCAAAAATATGGCACTATATGAAGCTTTTCAACTCATTGCAACTTAGTTCCTCTGTATCAAGATCCCACAAGATGGTGGAAAGGCGATACTTGTATTTCTTTGAGCACAAAAACAGCAAACGGGTGAGATGTCAGGATTGGTTTAAAAAAAAACAAAACAAAAGTGAATGTGCGAAATCCAAACTAGGAGTATGCAGTTTTGAGTTAGTTTCCCTTGGATGGTCGTTGTGACTGAAACCATATCAAGAAGTCAAGAATAAATGTTTATTCACCTCTTGTTTAAGTTCCTGTAATGAGGGGTTTGGTAACAAGAAAATGCTTCCAGTATCACTCTTATATATTACAAATGAAAATTTGGAATTTTGGTTGCGATTTTAGCGAGCATCATGAAAGTTGACGTCTTTAATTTGCTTTCGCGGGCCAAATAAAACCACGTGGCGGGCCATATCTGGCCCTCGGGCCTTGAGTTTGACACCAGTGCGCTACATGAATCACGTTTCCACCTGCAGCGGCTAGTTTTGAACATACAGCGGTTGACTGAATGAGACAATACTGCTTTTAGCTTCTTCAAACAGTCACCCGAGGCAATGAGTTTGCCTTTCGCAAGCGTGACACTCTCAATTTCTGTCGTTGTCCATGAGCGCCCTCGGCCAGCACGCCGCGTTACGACGAGTAGCGCGCACTCTTTAGATAATGAAAACGGAGCGGCAAAGAATGATGTGGTCCCGAGCCGCTTCGCTGTGATTGATGTCTGTTTATGAGTCGTTCCGCGTGGACGTATTCATTCATCAGCAAAGATTTTTTTCTTTTTTCTTTTTTTTTTTATGCAAATTTCCAACCACTTAAAGTCTCCTCTCCCCCAAACCATCTCGAACTAATTACGCCACATTGCCTTCATTAAAAACTCCAGACAGAATAGAGTCGTTATGGCTTCTCAAATTATTGATAACATCCTTTTGAACAGTGATCGATTGGCAAGCCATTAGCTGACGTCACAACCTAACGTGACAAAATGCTCGGGCGCGTGGCTGTTCCGTCGCGAAGGTGGCGCGCGCGCCTGCCGCTCGATCTCGCGCATGCGCGTTCCCACGCGGCCGCTTCATCACGGCCACCGGCGGTGGGAGCAATTCACCCCCGACATCCATTTTGCCCCCCGCCCCCCAATAAATAATATTCAAGTCACTCTATTGTTAAGTGAAAAGTTGACTGCCGTTTGATTTTTCTCGCTGTCTCTCTCATGTGTGTTTTTTTTTCCTTCTTCTTTTTCCGCGGCGACCTCGGGTTAGGACTCATACATCACGGGATGACAGCTATAGAAAGGCCCTAAATTAGCAACTAAATCGAATATTGATCAGCTATGTGCCGCCCTGCGAGTCGCGCCTCCTTGCCACCCCCCCATCGTCCCCCGCTCCATCCGCCACCCCTCCTCGAAAAGAAAGAAAGAGAGCGAGCGAGAGAGAGAGAGAGAGAGAGAGAGAAGTGGGGGGTGCTTCGAGAATGATGGCAGTGGGGGTGGGGGGAGATGGAAAAACGGGGGGTGCGTTTATTTTTGCACGCCCGCAGATAAATATATATATATCCACACTTTAGATTTCGTATGGGGGGTGGGGGGGGGTGCTCATTGCTTAAATGACAGAAAAAGGTTCCTGTTTTCTTCATTGACCGAATAAAAATGGACATCTTATTTTTTTATGCATAACTAAGCGCATCGGACATACCAGAGCAATTAATAGTCAAATTAAAAATTTAAATTGCTTAAAGTAAAGGAGATGAGTGGATATAAGTAAGGTACACCTGCAAAGATTGAATGCATTTCTCGGGAAAAATAAATGCCGTCAAGATATATTTTTCAAAGCCCAATGGATGAAGTTGACATGCATGATCAAATGTTCATATGCAATTCCTGCATGCATGTATAATATAAAATACACACACACACACACACACACACACACACAGTATATGCTGTTAAATTAGCTGCGTGATATTCAAAATGTGTCAAGTGGTGTTTTGTTTTTTGGGTTTTTTTTCCCCCACCTGATCTTAAATCTAAAACCTTTCTCGTTTTGATTGGGAGTGTATATATGTGTGTCTCGGCCGCCGCGACAGATCCTCGCATCTTGCTCGAGGACTTTCTGGGCAACCATCTGTTTCCGGTGTGGGCTGAGCTGGCTCCGGGCGAACAGGAAGCCGCGCTCCAGCTTGTGGCGAAAGAAAGCGAATGTTCATTCCCTGACGGGGCGGGGACCGGGATGGGTGTGTGCCGTCTATTTCAATCGCTTGTTTACACCATGCAAGCATTGAACAGGTGTGATGTTGAGGAAAACTGGCAGAGAGTCAAAAGCGTCTCTCCGAGCTCCCAAATTGCAAAAGATCTTTCCTCGCACCTGCTCTGATTTCAACTTGAGACAATTTAATGAGGTTAAGAGGATTTCTGCTTTTTCCTTGGCTTTAAAAAATAAAATCTCTTGAGGCTCTGTTTTCGCAACCGGTGTCAACACTGCGCGACACGTGCTGTAACTGCGCAGAGGCGGGTTAGATCTGATGTTGGTAATTTCACAGAGAAGCGCAGGCCAGCAGATGTGCAAGTGGGAGGGCTGCGTCGCTGTGGGAGTGGTCACAGCTGACTTCGCTCATGGCCAATCAAAGCGGCTCCTTTCATTTCCTTTCAAAGGAGCCTTGACATGGTGGAAGCACATCTTTTATTTATTTATTTATTTATTTTAATCAGCTCATCTTTGTGTCTACCGATCAGCTCTCCAGTCAGGTGTGCCTTGCTGTCTTGTCAATTTGCCTGTATTCAGTTCCTTGCTTTCTTTCAGTCTTTTTTGGGGTCATTGTTGCTGTCCATTATTGTCGTTAGCTATGTCAATCAAACAGCAATATTCACTCTTTGAGTACTCACCGACGCAGAGCAGATAATGATTCGCACGTGTCAAACTTTCACAGTATACTGCCGACGAATGCCGAGGACGACGTACCCAATTTATTGATTTATTTTGCTTTAAGTTTCTACGGTTGGTATCGACATCATTGACACTCGATACATGAAAGTAAGATCTTTATCAGCCTAATACGAATACCTGGTTTTGGTACTCGCTCATCCCTGTGGTGAGTTTATTCCCAGTGTTTCGTTGTTACTTTCTACCTGACTTTTTAAATGTTATTTTATTTTATTTTAAGAGGACTCCTACTCCCCCTTCTCATCTCCCCGCTTCCACCTTTTGCCTCCACAGCAACACCTCGCTGAGCTTGTTGCGAGAGCTTTTCTGTTGGCTGCAGCCCAGGTGCCATAACGGGCCCTGCAGGATGAACCTCCTGCCACGGAAGGAAACTTGTGAACAAACTATTAACATCAGGTGCGTTTCCCTGTCGAACAAAATCCCCTTCCTCCACTCCCATTTCCAAAAGTATTCACGGCAATATTCTGTTGATGCATCTTTTAATAGAAGGAATTACAGCCACATGTCCCCCCCCCGTTCATATATGCAACACCTTTCAACCACATCAGGTTGAATTGCCATTTTCATCCACTATACAATAATTAACTTCCTTTAACACTTGAATATCTTGTTAAAATGTTACTCGGATAGTTCCTAAATGTTTTTGGGGGGGTACAGGTCCCCCACAAAATCCGCGTAAAGCATATTGCTCTGCTGCTTCAGAGATATCTAGAGGGAGTGTGGGTTTTTCTTTTTTTTTTTGGTGACACACCAAGGCTGATCGTTAAAGATCAAAAGAACAGAGAGGAGGCGGCTAGCGGCGAACGATGCTAAGTGCAACTGACACCGGCAGACGCCGCGTTGTTAGCCACAAGCGGGAAGGTAAAGAAAGAGAGGGAGGGCCAGAAAGAAAAAAAAAAGGTTCACAAAGAATAAAAAAGTAGTTGGGAGGAAAGAAGGATGGAAGATGCAGAAACAAAGACGGACGGGTGAAGGGGGGTGGGGGAGGAGCGCAGGAAAAAAGGATAATTGCATTAGAAAGAAGAGAGGGCCGAAAGGAAGGAAATGATTAGAGGAGGAGGGACTGATATCCGATGGAGATGGAGGCTGACTCTCTTACCTCTTTCTACTGGCGCTAATTTCAATGGCAGGAACTCTCTGTGGGAGATGACATTTGATCACTTTGACGCACCCGCTCAAAGTTTGCTGTCAAACTAAACGCAACAGAAGGAGCGTTGGAATGTGAGAGGAAGTCGGAGAAAGCCACGCCATCGCTCGCAGGCGGCAGACGGAAACCCGGAACTTCAGACGACGTGCCGGATGCGCTAACCGCTAGTAGGGTCGTCGTGTTGGCCGAATGAAAAGGTCACGCTGCGCCGGGTGGCCGGAGCATTTTTTTAGGTTGCAGTCCGTTTCACTTCATGTTGTAAAATTGTCGTCAGACGTTTGGGATTCACCATCACTTTAGGGAAGGCAATTGAAAAAAAAAACGGTTCCTGGGTGGGTTTGAGCCCCAGAAATCGTTTGTTTTAGTGAACGGAAGCTAATGGAAGGACTCAAAGTATATTTGAACTATTTTTTTTTTTCGTTGTTGAAATTGAAATGAAAAAAAAATAAAAATAACAGAAGCTACATTTTAAGTTCACAAACTATAACTATAGCAGCAATGTTCTTTATTTTCGTCTTCGGAAAATAGAAGGGCTGGTATGAAATGTGATTTTTAATTAATTAATTTATTTTTTTAATGTAGTTATTTCGCCGTTAGCTGGAAGAAGGACAATCTGAGAGTTGTTGTCCTGTTCATGCCAGTCGCACAGAGGCGATTGATTTAAAAAAAAAAAAAGTGCCATCAGGTGACGTCGCTCCAAGGCGAAGCGTTTGCCTGTTTGACTTTTGGCTCAAATGGCTCCATTTGATATTTGTCATACTCAGCCTCAAATGCAAAGCCAAAGAAGTGCTTTCCATTTTGGGTTTTTATACAAACAGTTTAAGAAGAAATTTTACACTTTGTAGAACGCGGTTTGATGCTTCTCAACAAGAGTTGAAGCCACAAATCCATTTTGGAAGTCGTCGATTTGGCACCAGTGGCCTTTCGATGACATCATCCTTGTGCCGTACTCTCCGGGGCGCCACGAATCAACCCACTGTTTCAGTAACGTAACTGTTGGACTGAGCAGAAATCAATTGTCATGACACCTCGCCTTCCGTGCTCACTGAGCTAAAGTCTTGTGAGATTTGTTGACATTTCATCGTTTTGGGGGGGGGAAACCCACGCAGGAAGCAGAAGGCCTAGATTCAAACTTGCAACTTTGGACCTCTTCGGACGCTCTCTTGCCGTTGCCGCCTACAAAATCAACACATTTCTGAATGCCGTCGTTACACGTTCGACTTTCTCATTTTCAACTTGCCCTGGTTAGCGATGCTTCTTCCCTTTTTCTGCTTTGACCTCCAGGTGTCCCAAAGTTTTGCTATCTGACCACGCATCTCTCGTGACACCCCCCCACCTCCATCTATCACCCGCCTTCCCCTATTTCGCTCTCTCCGGGCGGGCCTACCTTTTTTTTTTTTTTTTTTTTTTTTTTTGTCATTGACCCTTGGCCCCTAGTGTCTGGGCATCGACTGGCTCTGTCCGTGTCACTGGAGCTGGCTGTCAATACTTACCAGGTTTGGCCACCCTCTGCGCTGCGGTCGGAGAGCGGCGGGTGGGCGGGGAGGTTGGGGGAGATACACGAGACGCTCCACGGCACAGGCAGATAAAGTAAAAATGGAGAGAAGCGTCGCAGGGGGGGTGCTCCAAGTGGAGCTTGGTTGTCGCACTCTGCTGGAGCCTGACCTGTAGATTTGATGAAAACTGCCTTTGATTATCCAATACAAGTTCTTTCTTCAATCAAGGAAAAAAAAAAAACAGTTGAGAGGAAGTGTGACAGCCAGATGGCAGCTACGATGTCGCGCAAACCAGTTTTCCCATAGGAAATAATGTAGCGTGCTTGAAACGGTCACCGTTATAAAACCTGGAGTGGTACAAGAAATCTTGTGTGCATTTTGCAACGCCACACTGTCATACGAATGTGAAAAAAAAAAAAAAACATCCTCTGGAGATGTTGTCATTGATGAGCGAGAAGTCAAAGATTTTTCTCTCCACGTCGACAGCAAATAGCAACTTTGTCGACGCAATTGCTGTCTTTTTATAGCCTAGAACCGCACGATCCAATCTGCCCCCCCCCCGGCCACACCCACAAACCAGAATTCATCAAGCGCAAAAGGACTGAAACCAAACAGCAGCGCGACCTCAAAAAGTGTACATTTAAAAGGTCTGACCGCAGCAAGTTGGAGATCAGCCAGAGGTCAGCCATCGTGGCCAACGGTTACCCAACTTGACCCAAGGGCAGAATACTCTGCGATTGGTAGGAACCCATTCCAGGGTGATTCCAGTTCTTAGTCAAAAGCCAGCTAGGATGGGCTTTGCGAGGAATGACGACAAGCGCTATAGAAAATAAATGTCTGGACTGTCACACGGGTGTAAAAAGCTAACAACTGTCAATGCAAAAAAAACAAAAACACCAACACTGGACAAATTTGGACTTTGGATTTATTGTCATAAGGCTCGCAAATAAACAAACAAATAATAAATAAATGAAATCTCATCCCCATGAGCTTTCAAGACAATGTCCTTTGTTTTTGTTTTTTTTTGAACGTGTCACAAACAAAAATTTATACGTTGACTCATGACTCATGTTTGTCATGGGATGCTCATGTTGTAGAATTTTTCAACGCGCCATCATGAGAATAATTCTCTGCTGTGTGTCTTCGACACCCTCGCGTTTGTCATGCGTGGAGTTGTCTCACTCAAATACGTTTGGGCGCTGACGTGTGCGCGGACTCGACGATATGAGAGTAGACATTACGGGACGGAGAGCAAGGGAGTGAGAAGGACGTAGATGCAGTTGGGGGGGGGGGTGCATACGTGTGCATTTGTGTGTGTGTGTGTGGTGGGGCGGCAGGCCGAGGTGGGGCGGGCGCGGGGGGGGGGCGCCTTTCCTCGTCGACAGTTTGACTGATGACATGCATTAAACAGTTAATCTGTCTGATTGAATGTTTGCTTCCTCCAAATTGAAACATTAAACAACAAGGCGAGGGAGAGAGGGGGAGGGCCAGGCGGCCAGAGCGGGATATGGCTTCATCTATTGCCCAAATCATGTAAAGCATGAGACTGGAATATATAATACTGTCCTGGCAGATGCCGAGAGGGGCGAGCCAGATTGGAAGGGACAGACAGAGAAAGAGAGAGAGAGAGAGAGAGAGAGAGAGAATAAGGGAAAGGCGGCAAGAGATTAGGATGGAGAGGTCCGCGCCTGGGCCGACGGGAGGAAGGAAAAGATGAGTGAAGCGGAAGAGGATGTGGCAGAAGAAGCCCACGGAGAGGCAAAAGTCCACAAAGCCACGAGTCAACTGCACCGGCTTGCGATTGTTCCCTCGATCAACTTTTTGGATTGTTCAAAATGCTTTTGATGTGTCTGGCGCACGCAGAAAGAGTTGAAAAATCCTGAGGCCTTTTTTTACATGACGTTTTGTCATTCACGCCAGGAACGACGTCATCAAACACTTTCCACCTTGCATTCACGTCTTGTGTTTTGAGTGTGAGCTGCCGAAACCTGACAGACGTCCGTGTTCGGCATTTCTCTCCCTCATCATCAAGATTCACTACCTAATCTTGTCTTCTACTCAAAAGCTGTGCTCACCTCCAATCCCAAAAATTGATTTACAAACCTACTTTCTACCAACAAGATGATGCTTTTTTTTTTTTGTCCCCACAACAGGTCTCAGAGCTCTTAAAACGATGATCCAAATTGCAAGATGTACAGTCATCCGTCATTTATCGCAGCGGTTACACAGATTCAAACTCACAACCTCCGCACTGTGAGGCGGACGTGCTAACCGGGCGACCGGCGTGCCGCCAACTGCGAAAAAGTGCGGGATAAAAATCAAACATTTTTTGAAAAATGCTAGCAAGCGATTGTCTAACCCCGCAGTTGCTAATGTGATGTCATTTAGCCTCGCCCTGACCTTGTCCACTCGCAGGGTTCAACGGCAAATGGGTTTCCCTTTGTCTCAAGTGCATATTCTCCCCCCGCTGTCCAAATAGCCGTCATTTTCTGCAAGCGACTCATTCGGTCGCGCTGGTATAATTGCCCCCGAACCTCGACACCCGGC
>NW_017806170.1:1017927-1040958 GCF_001891065.2 Hippocampus comes
TGTGTAAGGGTGTTTTGAGGTGTGTGTGTGTGTGTGTGTGTGTGTGTGTGTGTACATTCAGACATACAATTGGAAACTCCTTTGTCAGGCTAACGGCAATTAGCATTGCTATCGCAGTCATTTTCAACCATCCAACAACTTTTATTCGAGCGTAAACGGGGCAGCAAGACTTACAAATCTGAAGTTGAACGAGAATCGCAGGTTGTGTCTGTTGCTGTCAAACTAAACATCAAACAAAAAGAGAATTGTAGATTGTGTGTTTCAATCAACCAAACAGCGTTGCGTTAAGAATGACCCGCTAGCTTTATGGATAACGTTGTTGACATGCTAATGGTTAGCATTCGTAGTCTTGGTGTTAGAACATTTTTAGTGAGTGTATCTAACTGAACTAAACAGAATTACCTTAAGAATGGCCCGCTAGCTTCATGGTAGCATATCGTCGCTGTCCTGTGAAAAACACGAATGTCCATTTTTGTCATTTAAAAAAAAAAAATACATTGGGTGTTGACTGCTCTAAATTGTCCCTAGGTGTGAATGTGAGCGTGGATGGTTGTTCGTCTCTGTGTGCCCTGCGATTGGCTGGCAACCGATTCAGGGTGTCCCCCGCCTACTGCCCGAAGACGGCTGGGATAGGCTCCAGCACCCCCCGCGACCCTAGTGAGGATCAAGCGGTTCGGAAAATGAATGAATGAATGAATGAATACATTGGGTGTCTGCATTTTGGACATTGCATTAACGTAAAAAAAGAAAAAAAGACAATATTGGACAGACATGGGCAAACTACGGCCCGCGGGCCACATACGGCCCGTTGGTCTTTTTAATCCGGCCCGCCAAACATCTCCCAGTTATATCAAAATATAAAATTAATAATATCGTTTTCCCTGTAATGCCCACATTTCCCCAATAGATGGCGCGCTTGAGCATTCCCCCCCTCTTCTTTGCGGTTAAGCTTCTCCAAGAAGAAGCACTCCCCTTCTCGGTCCCCCCGGTAAACCTTTCCAGCTTCTAAAAACAAACATGAGTTTATCAAAGAAAAGAAAAGTCGACAGTGAGTGCCGAATGTTCAACACAGAATGGACAACAAAATATTTTTTTAAAGAAGTCCGATCAAAGGCTGTATGCTTGATATGCCAAGAAAGTGTCGCGGTTTTTAAGGAGTACAATATTAGCCGTCACTTTGCTACGAAGCATGCCAATTACGCCAGCAAGCAGTCGGCGCAAGAACGGGCAGCTACGGCTGAGAGGTTGGCAACCAATTTACTGACTCAGCAAAATTTTTTTCACCGACAAACTGCGCTTCAGGAGTCAACTACCAAGGCAAGCTTTTTGTTGGCATTCAAATTAGCACAAGCTAGCAAGCCTTTCTCCGAAGGTGAGTTTTTGAAAGACTGCATGGTGGAGACTGCAGGTGTTCTGTGTCCGGAAAGTCAAGGCAAGTTTGAAAAAATCAGTTTGTCACGTCGGACTGTCACTCGCCGTGTGGAACTAATTGATGAACATATAGCTAGCCAGCTAAACAATAAGATAGAGTTCTTTCAGTTATATTCACTTGCACTGGATGAAAGTAATGATATCAAAGACACAGCGCAGCTCCTAATTTTTATCCGAGGAATAAACGACAGCTTTGAGATAACGGAGGAGTTTTTGACCATGGAGTCCCTGAAGGGAACAACGCGGGGAGAGGATTTTTATGACAAGGTGTCTGCTGTCATCGAGAAACATAAACTACCTTGGAGTAAACTTGCCAATGTCACGACGGATGGATCACCAAACTTAACAGGAAAAAACGTTGGGCTGCTGAAACGAATCCAAGATAAAGTAAAAGAGAAAAACCCTGAACAGGATGTGATTTTCCTTCACTGTATCATCCACCAGGAATCACTTTGCAAGTCTGTATTGCATCTTAACCATGTTGTGAATCCAGTCGTCAAACTTGTTAACTTTATACGCGCAAGGGGACTCCAGCATCGTCAGTTCATCACGTTCCTGAATGAAACTGATGCGGATCATCAGGACTTACTTTACCACTCTCGTGTCCGGTGGTTAAGTTTGGGCAAAGTGTTACAACGCGTGTGGGACCTGAAAGAGGAGATCGGCGCATTTTTGGAGTTCAATGAGAAATCTGACGAATTTCCTGAGCTACGAGACCAGAACTGGCTTTGTGATTTTGCATTTGCTGTGGACGTATTTTCGCACTTGAATGAGCTGAATGTGAAACTCCAGGGGAAAGATCAGTTTGTGCACGACATGTACAAACATGTTACAGCGTTCAAAGCTAAGCTTGTTTTATCCTCCAGACAAGTTGCGAACGCATCCTTCACTCATTTCGCCACACTTGACACTCAAAAAGAGGCGATGCGATATGCAAAGAAATACATCAAATCACTGGATGACCTGCACAGAGAATTCAGTCGCCGGTTCTCGGATTTTGAAAACATTGAAAAGTCACTTCAGGTCGTATCTTGTCCCTTTTCACAAGACCCTGAAACAGTACCACAAGAGGTGCAATTGGAACTGATCGATCTTCAGTCTGACGCCATCTTGAAGGAAAAGTTCAACACTCTTAAACTTAACGACTTTTATGCTTCACTGAACGAAGCCACCTTTCCAAACCTACGGAGGACGGCACTGAAGATGCTGGTGTTGTTTGGCTCAACCTATGTATGTGAGCAGACATTCAGTGTTATGAACATGAACAAAGCCCGTCACAGATCCAGGATAACTGACCAACACCTCGGATCTATCCTGAGAATCGCCACAACAAAACTTACTCCAGACTTTGATGCACTGACAAAACAGGGAGATCAACAACACTGTTCCCACTGAAACTGATGGTGAGTTTTCCTCTGTGTTTATTCAACTGAAATGTAATTAAATTAATCATTAATAGGTCAAATCCTGTATGTAATTTATATAACACTCCATCCATCTGTTCTTGGCTCGGCCCCTCTGCCAAATTTTAGAACTCATTGTGGCCCTCGAGTCAAAAAGTTTGCCCACCCCTGATATTGGACATACATGTTTTTCACAGGAGAGTGAAGATATGCTTGATTACGCCATTGACATGCTAACAGATAGCATTGATAGTTGCTGTTTAAGGGTTTTTTTTGAGAGATGAATATTTATTTTTTTATCCTCTACAAAAAATGACAGTATGATTGTTGAAGAGAATTAAAATGAGAAGAGGAGTAGAAGTTCAACTACGAACAAACAAAGCACTTTTTCCATCCATGATGTGATGCTCTTCTCGACATTTAAGGATATTTTCGCACCTCAACTCTTGAATTAGCGCAATGCATGATGGGTTACGTCATGATCAATCGGTCACTTAAGTCGTTTAAGCGAGCCGCATCAGGAAAGAAGCAAAAGCATATTTCCACTTTCTCGTCGATTGTGCAGTTGATCCATTTGAAGGACTGCTAACACAAAGTCAAACACAGACGAAAAATCACTTTCAGTGAATCCAACTTAACCCGAAGACCGACATTCCACAATTTTCAGGGCGACATTGTAATACGGGCAGCTTATAAATTGGTGTGCTCAGTAGACTTTACAGTCTTGTAAAATTTAAAAGCCTCACCTCAAATAAACAGCTCCCCCTACCCATGGCCATGATTTGGCTAAAAACGAGTTGAAACGGTATGCGTACTGCTGGAGACCATTTTTTTTTCTTGCCGTTTCATCGCTGTTGTGTTAAATACCTCTTTAACGGCAAGAGAATATGCCAACCGTCCCCTAGAGACTTTAAACGATCGTATTACAAAAGCCGCAGTGCTTAAACACTTAACACCCCCCCCGCCCCCTTCAAAAATTATAATTATGTCGCCTCCTTTGACATATGAAACCGTCTTCACACCAAATGTATTTGATAAACAAATCTTTCACTTCTTCCTTCCTCGTCGCGACAGGGCGACCCCCGTCCCCCCCAAGATGGATGGAGGCCGCAGCCCCACAAAGGGCGGCGGCATCGGGATGCCGTCGTTTGGGGAGGGGGGGGGGTGGGCGCGCAGACAAAGATGGATCGGAGGGGGTTTATGTGCGGATAAACAGACTGAAGTTGATTGCTAGTGCAGAGAGGGGCCATTACGGCGAATCCGCACGCTAATCATAATGAATCACTTACTTATTAAGCGTTAATTACGGCACACAGATACATCCCGTGCGCTTGATGGAGCAGCGGCGCAGTCAGGAGACGAGGGGCTGTGTGCCGCCCTTCCCATCCAGGCCGTATTAATTCATCCTTATTTATTAATTTGTCTCATTAAAACAACAAGGCTGTGGGGTGGGAGCGCTTTTCTTCGCGCCGCAAATAAATAGCGGGGGGGGGGGCGTCGGAAATCAGCCGTGGACCTTCAATCATGTGCCGTGATGGCGCCGCACTGCTCATTAACAGAATAGCTTCAGTTGAGACTCGGGCGCCTTTTTGAGTTCTTGTTTGGTACCAGGCCACAGCGATAGATTGAGGGGAATTTTTTTTTTGGGGGGGTGTGGGCATGGCGCATAAACGTCCCAATGTGGAATGTATGTCCTCACCCCGCTATCCAATCACACTGTTGTGTCTTTTAATCAAGAAAATGTGGCACTCCAAGTGGTTCTATACAGAACTAACCCGCAGAAAAGACTTGACAGCGGATAAGAGCAGGTCTAAGTTGTGGCGCATGTGCGTGAACAGGATTTTGCTGGATTTGAATCAAGGCGCATGCAGACAGAATTTGCGCTCTGCTGCAATGTGCCGTCGTCATCGTATTTCATTCATAAATATTGTGCATCAAGCATCATCTTTCATCTATTTTTAATTAAAAGGACCCCCTGACTGCAGCACAACTTCCCGCATGGACCCCAGCAAGTCCACATCCACATTTTAGACCGCATGCTTCTTTCTGCAAAAAATTAAAAGGGAAAGAGAGAAGACGCTTCCAATTTTTCAGAAAACAAGCCGGTTGTGTTCACTCCTGTCACGGCGCAAACGCCCATTTCTAACCGTGCCCGGCTACGAAAATACCAAAAGAAAGAAAAACTCCAACTCATGAACACCGTTAGACTGTCCTTTGCGCTGCACTTTGTGTTTTCACAGCCTTATTCTCGACAGCCTCATCTCATCTGGATCTTACCGCTGGCTGTCGAACAAGATACATTTTTGGAAGCCCCCAATCCGCTTCCTCCAATTCATTCTACCCGCCCTCCATCTATCCACAACGTCCACTCTCCAATTTCCCCGATCCGGACGGGTGCGAGGGCCGCACCTGAGCGCAGGGCAGGGCAGGGCGCGATAATGGCATTTAATGCACCGGTAATACGAGGCAGATATTATAATCTCGACACTGTCAGATCGCGTTAGAGGCGGAGAGACTGATGTGTCAATGCCAGCGGCGAGCAGGTGACCGGCGGGGAGGGGCGGTGGGGCTCAGCAAGTGCGCCATCCCGCTAATGGAGCCGGTTGCCGTTGAATATTTTCAAGAATATATTTGGATTGGGAGGGTGCGGTTGGGGGGGGCTCTGACGTCATCTGTGCACCCAAGTGGGACCGAGGTTGTGTCCGGGAAGGGCTCACAGTTTTAGTATCAGGAGAAATATAAAGCAAACAGAATGTGTGCGCTCTCGCTCGCGAAAAGTAAAAATATAGCATCGGCTGCTAATTGCAGCTCCAAGTTTCCTGAACGCAACATACTTTTAGCTGCTCTGCCATTGGCTATTATCTCGCATCATCCTGGCATCCCATTGGCTAAGAGGGACCTCTAACGTATGTGTCAATGTGTGTCGATAGATAAATAGATATGTGTCGATGCAGATTCCTCGTTGTTCACCCCTTGGGCGATGAGGCGTTCCAATAGTTTTACGCAAATGTGAATTACCCCCCCAAAAAAGTGTTCACCGGTCGGGCGATCGATCGCTCACTCTGCTGGTGTTTGCCTTGGACATTTTCGAAGCATAGATATGTGTCGATGCAGATTCCTCATTGTTCACCCCTTGGGCCATGAGGCGTTCTGATAGTTTTACGCAAATGTGAATTACCCCCCCCAAAAAAGTGTTCACCAGTCGCACGATCGATCGCTCACTCTGCTGGTGTTTGCCTTGGACATTTTCGAAGGATTGTTAAAAGCCGACAAAAGCAACCATCCTTGGATCAGTTCTTTATAAAACGCCAGGCAAAAACCACTTCTGACAGAGAACATGAATTAAAGAGGGCAAAAAAAAAAAAAAAACCGAGGACGCAGTTAAAAATTAAATGACCATCATTTTTATTCTGTATTAGTGTTTTTTTTTTTTTTTACATGAGGCATTTACAAAAATTATCTAGTTAAGAAATTTCTTCCAGAACCAATTAATTACATAAGTAGAGGTACCACTGTATTTGTTTTCTATATCCAACAAAGCTTGTACGTTGTGCTTGTAGTTATGAAATATGAGGTTTTGTTGTTGTTGTTATAAAAGCGAAAAAGACAATGGAGCGCAATCCGTCTCCCCTCGTGGCCGCCGAGTGATTTATGTGTGTGGGTAATTGAGTGTTAATAAAATGTGCGGCCCGAGCGTGTGTAATTTTGTGTTTTGCCAGCCTCCACGTGTGAGCGTGTGTGTAATTGGGTGTTATCGATGTGTGTGTGTGTGTGTGTGTGTGTGTGTGTGTGTGTGTGTGCGCGTGTGCGTCAGAGAGTGAATCAGGGAAGGTTGTCTTTGGAAAAATGCCTTGAGAACGCAGAGGAATTTCAAGACATCGTAGCGTAGTTCGCACAGCTGCCTCGCAATAAGATTTTCAAATTCCCGCGCTGTATGAAATTTGTTACTTTGTCTGCGATCAATATCGCAATCCCGATATTATTGACAATTATTCATCATTGTATTTTTACCGAGCAACTTTTTCAATGAACAATATGCAAACCGTTGTCAGTGTAATGTGAACCTTTCAATTAATGGATTTTCATGTCGGAACAAATGTTCAATAAATTTATGGAAGCAATAAAAATGGACCAAAATTTTGAATCCTTCAAAAGATGTTGATCAATACACGGGCACTATGTGCTCATCTCCGATTTTTGCTTGCCCTTTCTCCTCTCGACATGACTCGCTCTGGTCCGTCCACCCAAGTGACTTTCGGCTCCTTCTGCAGGGCGCCCTCGCGCGTTATTTAGCCTGCATGATGCGTTCGCCCCCTGGTGGTGGCTTGCATTTTTAAATGGAAATATCATGGACGATCGGGTTGATTTAAATCGTAATCACGATTGAAATTGTGCGGATCTCGAGTGTATTGACCATGACTCAAAGTCAACGGGGATCGATTTGCAAATCCCAATGGGGGTCAGTTCGACAGAAAATGATGCATACTGTACATGTTTTGTCAGTATTTGACTTATTTTTTTGTTTTTGTAGTTTTTCACATCCGCACCTAAAGCAGAATAGTTGTTCGTGATGTGAGCAGGTAGAGTGGGAGTGCGTGCGTGCGTGCGTTGTGGTGACGGTGGTGTTTAATTGATGCGGGCTGGCCATCGATCCCTCCCGCCCGGGCTAATGAAGGCCTGATTGGCTTGTGAGGGTTGGCTGGTTCTGCTTAGCTGCCTCTGCCTTCTTCCCGCTTTCTCTTCGCTTCAACATTATTCTTCACTCTCTCTTTCTCTATTCTCGCCCCCCTTCATTTAGCCTCTCTCACCTCTTTTTTTTTTTTTCGCCCCCTTCGTAGCGCGTCTCTTCAGCCAGCGTCCACAGGCAGTCCCGCGAGTGACATCTCACTTCCCCTTTAATTTGGCGGCAGATTGATGCACTTAAGACGTAATGGAAAATTCATTTTTGCCAGCCAGAAAGTGTCATAATGAAGTTGCTCGTCCGCTCTGGTTGGAGGATAGCCAATGTCAAATACTGTGCTTGATGGTTTTTTTTTTTTTTCCTGATTCTGTACTTATATGGGCGCATAAAAACTAAAAACAGTGCACAAAGCCAAAATGCAACACTTATTTTACGCTGCACACGGTCCGACATGAACGCAGGCCCGGGTCCGTTGCGCCGCTGTGTTGGGCCGTGATCCACCATCAACTACAAAAGTATTTCCAGTTTCGGAGACTTTTATCACCAAAACAACCCAGTAAAAACATGATGATGCAAGGAAACAACTTGACTGGCACACACTTGACAGGATAAGGAGGCATAGATTGGGGTTAGCCTCAAGTTGCTAGCTTGAGCTAGCTGCATCGCAACTCGCCATAATGGAGTCATACGAGTAAGCGCAATAGAACAACAAGGACGGTGAAGCTACCTCGCCAGATTATTTTCTCAAATAATGTCAGTGTGGGTAACGACCATGACACTCTGCGGCACAAATGAATACGATCGAAACACGACGGCGGAATACGGTGCACGACGGGGCTCAACGCTAAGGTAACAAATATTTCTTTGAGAATAAATAAATCAATGATTATATTTACTTATGTGAATATATTTGTTGTTTTGCAATGAGGCCAGAACAGGAAGTCCGGAGGCCGAGATTCAACCTTTTAAAACGGTGAGGCAGACGTGCTAACCACTAGGGCAACGCGCTAACGTTCATCAGTCTTGTCAAACGAGCAGCGTTGCCATCCCCCGCCCTCCCGCCGTTCATTTGGAGGCTCAATCAAGTCGCTGGGTCGTCCGTCATGAATGTCTTTGTGTGTGCGTGTGTGTGTGTGTGTGTGTGTGTGTGTGTGTGTGTGTGTGTGTGTGTGTGTGTGTGTGTGTGTGTGTGTCACTCACCTCTGTGGCAGACACGCGTATTACAGCGCCCTGTTAATGGCTTTGTCAGATGGCCTTTTCGTTGCGACGCTCATGAAGACGGACAAGGGGTGGGGGCGGGGGGGTTCTCCCGCCGATCTGTGTGCGCGTGTGCCCGTTCAGGTTTCAGCAGCAGGAACTAAAAGGCCACCTTGTATCCCACAGTGATGCATCAGCAAAATTCCTTCCATTTTTTTTTTTTTTGGGGGGGGGTTGTATATTTGACGTTCACGTGTCATTCTTCTGCAAGCCGTCATGTAATGGGGCTCCAATTGATCAGCTGATTTCTGTGGAAGAAGTACATGATTGGCTTACGTCCATCAAGAAGTTTCATTGGCAAAATAACATTTTGGAAAAATGTATCTTTTGAAATTCAGTGAATTTGCAGATCCACAGTTACCGAACTGCCGACTGCCTGCGACAATTAAGAACGTTAAAAATGAAACTTTGTGTGGACACTTGTTACATCTGAAAAACTATGAAGGCAGTAGTTGACAGTGGAAGCAGACATTGCTTTGCCCATTCTTTCCTATGACGTCGAAATACCCCGCCCCCCCTCCAAAAATATTAGAACAGTGACGAATGTTCCTTCAGTTTTGACCGGAAATGTCGAATTAAAAATGCATTCTCTATCAGGTTTAAATCTGGAGATTGACTTAATTTATGAAAAATGAAAGAATCCTATCAAAATAACACAAAATGCACGTCTTGGGGCACTTTTCCTCTCAACGCTACCCCTCTTTGAAAGTTTTTCACGAATTCCAATCGTTTTATCTTTGACTATGATCCCGCCAAAATGGGAATGAGTTTTTTTTTCTTTCTTTCTTGCCTGAACTGCAGTGCTTAGCGTCGGTTAAGGCTGATTTGACATGTACGGCCCTGAGCTCTTGACAACAGTTCATAGCTGGCTTTCGACTTTTTTTTTTTCTTTGACAAAAGCTCATCCTTGAGCGGACTCGAAAGCCTCGGCGGCATCGTAAGAGGACAAGCCCGGGCTGCCGGCCCCGTCGGTAAACACGGAACGCGCTCGCTACGTGTTCACCTGCTTGAAACAAGACGGATATGGCCGACGACAGGCCCGGCCGGCGCTTTTGATCGAGCCGCCTTTCAAAGCCGCCGCCGGCTGCATCTTTATTTCACAACTCTCCGTCTGGTCATGCGGCACCCCGAAGCCCCCTCCAGCCCCCTCCGCCAAATGCCCTCCCTCACCACCCTCCCTCCCTTCCTCCACTCGGCCAGCCGTGGGCAACAAACACACAACATTATACACCGGGATAAGTGGGGTGTGTTTACAGGTTGTTCGTTTCCACTCCAACTCTCAGCACGGGGAAGGAACAGGCTAGAGTGGGGAGAACAGATGAGGGAGGGGGGCGGGGGGTGTCTTTTTTTTTTTTGTCCTGGTGAGAAATAGCCCCTCCGCCTTGTAATTGGAGGCAGAGAGTGAGGAAGGGGGGAGGAAGAGACAGCAGAAATTGCTCGGTGGCGCTCGTGTGGGATGATAGTGTTTTTGACAGGTAAATAAGGCTGTGATTGTCGACAGTTACACCGAACCTCACTGACCCTCCGCACACTCGCACACACTCTGGGCCTCCTCCATCTGTATTTCGCTCACACACATTGACTACTCTCTCCGCCTCAACCCCCCCTGATGCGCATATTCACGGCGAGACGGTATTTAAAGTGACATAACACCAACTTGGGTTATGATGAGCTCGTGCGTCCTTCAGTTCCGCGCGCCATTTCCAATTTTTTTCTGTAGGAATCCATTCAAATTGAATTCATCCGTACCAGGGTCAAACTGTCGCCGTCGGAGTCGGAACCTTGATTTCTCTTCAGGCAATGTTTGAAGTCGCACTTTAAACTCAGGCCTTGCCGATGTGTTTTTTATTTATTTTTCATTTTGGGGAGGGGGGGCGGGGCTGTTGCAGAATAAAATTCTGATAACTGATCAATCAGCTGATTGACGAAAAAAAAATATAATGAGCTAAATAACTTTTTTTTTTGGTCCCTTAACACTTCCATCAACAAATATATGAATTATAGGTGGAACATTTGACATTATATTCGAAAGTAGTGCAAAATAAATGAGTATTTGTTTAACGTTACGACAGAAAGAACATTTGACCAATTTCTGTTGTTAGTGGGGGTTTTATTTGTGGGGGGTGGGGGCATTTTTGTGATGGAGGGACAAATATTTGAAGTTTATTATATTTCAAGTTATAGTGTGTTAACGTGTTGGAAAAAAAAACTGGCAAATTTCTGCTATTATCGTCCGATTTAAATCAGGTAGCCGATTAATCGTTTGGGCCTTTTTTTTTTTTAACTCCATTTTGCAGTCATGACAACTCTAGAATGAATGGGCTGGACAAAGCTGTGATTTCTGACTGTCACTGAAAGCAACACCTGAGTAAGTCAGTCGTGGGCGCATATTAATTTAGCTTACATCCAATTCATGCTCTTTTCGAGGCGAGAAATCTGGCCAAACCAGCAGTGAGGAGCTTTGAGAAAAAAAATCAATTAGTAGTTGGACAGTTTTTGAATACGGAAAGGATTTATAATTTTCTTTACCGGGCACATCCACTTCGCAGTTCCGAACTTGGGAGTTCAAGCGGATGGGTGGATGGTGCCGCTTCTCTGTGCACTCTGAATCTCCCTTCTTCGTTCCATCTCGCCATTCTCTTTTATCAAGTCAACAGCCGTCTCCCCCTGCCTCCCTCCCTCCTCCAGCCTGCCCTTCTGTCCCCCCTCGCCCCCCTCCCGCTCCTTCCCACCCACCTCTCTCCCCTCTCTCACTTCAATCTCAAGTGTTTTCAATTTTATTCTAGAGTGGAATTAACTACCCCCGATGTCAAATTGCCGACGAAATCGATAATAATATCTTTACAAAAGAGGATATTCCAGTCTCTCGCGTCGGCTTTTGAAAAATGGAAAATTTAGCCGAGATTGATTCATTAGTTGACACGTTATAGGACGGTATAAGTATTGATCGCGGCCTGTCATGTCCCATCTCGGCTAATCGAAGCTGAGGCGCTCTGTCGATGGGCGCATTTTTCATAATTCCGTCGCCGGGGAGAGAGAGAGGGAGGGAGGGAGGGAGGCAGCAGCCGGCAGAGGGGAGGAAAGGAGAAGACGGTGGGGATGGACACAGGAGGAAGAGGAGGAGGAGGACGACGACGACGAGGAGGAGGTTTGGGGGCAACGAGTGATGAGAAATAGAGTGGAAAAAGAGGCATGAGGAAGAGGAGAAGGTGCGAGTGAGGCGGGGCGGAGAAGGTATGTTAATGGGGCAGCTATTGGGGCGTTGATAATGAATGCATTAAGCAATTAAAGTCAAACGGGGGAGATAACGAGGTGAGGGCAAGGGTGTGCCAAAGGCACCAGAGAGGGGCGACAACAGGGGGCAGTGTTTTTATTTTTTGGTTTTTGTTTTTTTGAAGGAGGTCGTTTTGTGACGAAATAATTTCCAGCTTTTGGACGACAAAGTATTTGATTTCATTACGGCTGCGCTAACATAGCGCAGTGATACGAACATTAGCAACGAAACTCCCTCACAATAATCCAGCGGTAATGAAAGCGGTGAATTTTGACACTGTAATGCCCCCACATATGGGAAAGGGGAGCCACAGTATTCAATGCACTTTTCAGCCGTTTATTCAACGCCGGCAGAACAGCAAAACGCAAAGAGAATGACAGCGTGTCGGCGGGAGCTGCTGTCAGGCACGGCTCACGACTCGTCACTCACACGCAGACTCGCGGGTGACGCGTGATGCCCCACCTCTGAAAGGCACATCTGCAGAAATGAGATTACATACATGCTTGCAATTTATACAAAAAAAGGACAAATATATCGCTCCATGTTGTTGTACTTTATTTAAAAAATTTACAAATTATTAAACATTTGTTGTCACACTTTCTCCTTCGATTGTGATGCTCCTTTGTGTTTGCACACGTTGGCCACCGGGGGGCACACGGATATCCTGTACTGGAGGCACAGCTCCACGCAGGATAAAGAATATATGCCTATGAGTATTATGCGTGTTGCTGTGTACCATTTGTCCTCTGATATCCGTTGCTTCAAGGGTAACGACACCCCCACCCCGATGGTCATTGTTGGCCTGTGTGCTTACGAAGGTTCCCATCGTGGAGAGTATCTTCGCACTTTGGTAGCGCAGGCTAGGTGGTAGCTTTAAATGCACACCAAATAATTCTCTCTCATTTATTTTTTTTTAATGTTCGGCTTGAGAGTAACAAGAGACACTCACTCACTAACACTAGCTGACAAGCAGCATTAAATCCTCAGCCGTCAGCATATTCATCAAATGTCCTCCAGCTTTCGGGGTTGATTTTTAAATTGATTTCTTTGGTTATTGCTGTATATCTGCACAGAAGAAGGAAAGGCAAACAGTCATTTAAAAAAATTGTAGTTTACAAAATGACACAGCACTTGGTGACCTTTTTTTTTTAACTTGTACTCAATAAAAAAACAAGAAAAACTGAAACTAGTACTAAAACTTAGTTTAGTTTTTTTTTTTTTTTTTAAGTATGATTCGTTTTCATTTCCCCCAAAAATGACATTACAAAAATAACAATTCTGCTCTAAATACAAACTAATATTACTATTTTAATTAATACTGAATAATTTTATTTACAACCCTGGCAGGCGTGCAAAGTGAGTCGACAACTGGAAAAAAAAACAAACCAAAAAGTAATGACCTCTTCAACTAGTCTCTCGACTATCGTCACCATAATGCGGCAATTTTATTACTGACAACAAAAAAAAAAACCCAAAGTCCTTCAACGCCTCATCGGGGAATCATCAAGTCGACTCGTCGAGCCCACAGATACACGTTGACAGAACTGCTCAAATTGCGTGACCACTTGTTGCTCGTCAGTTTGTTGGACCAATTAAAAAAAATAAAGTGTATACCCACAAAGCAGACACATTCTGTGCAAATAAAATAATTTAAAATATAAGAAAAAATATGAAAATAGCAATGTAGGAAGAAGCACATGTGCTGCTCTGTATTATATATAAATCCACCTTTGAAAGATAGAAGAATGACTTTAATGCTGAAGCGATTGAGCGAGAACGTGTTGAAAAGTGGAGATGAGGAGGCAATGGGGCAGGGGGAGGGTGGGGGGGGCGCTTGTAATAAATAGAAATTGAAAGGCTTGGAGTTGTGAGGCGGAAAAAGAAAGGGAGAGAGAGAGAGAGAGAGAGAAGCCGCCGCGACAATGATTGGAGAAACTTTTGATAGTTGTGCGATTCGTTTGGAAAAGTTGCCACGAGCGCCGCTAAGTCCAACATAAAGCCACACCTCTTGGGAGTCTCGTCACGCCGCGCCCAAATCCCGAGCGCACGTCCATCAACAAAAGCCACAGTCCAACCGTGTGGCTTCTTTTCTGTGTGTTTTGCTCTCAAGTCCAATTTGGAGTCATCATTCCTCCCAAGGATCGGCTTTGAAAATACACGTCCCATCTTAACATGCGAAGCGCCAAACGAAAAATGAAAGCCCATCTCTGTACGAGCTGGCTGCCAAAACAACGGCGGCATCAAACGGATCCAACACAACATGCGTCGATTTTAAAATGGCGGCAAAGGTACTCCAGCTCCTTAGTTGAGTAGAAGTATGGATACTTGTGTGGACGAAAAGATTTTGGTAAAAGTAGTATAGTGATTCAAGTCCCCGTAAAGTGAAAATACATGTCTTCAAAATGTGAGTAATTTAAAAAATGGCTTCAAATGAGTCTTCAAATAAAAAAGTCAAGCCTTTGTCTCCGCTCTCAAATGCTGTGGGTGTGTCTGTTGAATATGTGAAAGCGCTTAATGTGCACACTATCGCTTCACGCATGCTCATTAACGGGTTGTTTTGTACAACACAACCGCAAAAATTGTTTTGTAGAAAAGGACCCACTTTTTAGGGTCGCATAAAATTGGATCAAATTAACCCAAGTAAATGGTAAATGGTGAACGGACTGTCACTTGTATAGCGCTTTTTTTTTTCCCTTCGGTATCGCATTTCACACTGGCTGTATCCAAATTCGTAGGCTGCGTACTCCGAAGGCCGCATTTTCGGCCGCATGACGCCACTTCCGGCGCGACTCCGCTTTCCAAATTCTAGACAGACAATTCGCAGCCTTCAAAGCCTCCTCCTCATGTAGCCACGGTAAACCGTGATGAATTCAGACAAATTTGGAAACCACGTGCGGTCGAGTCGGAAGTGACATCATGTAGCCGAAAATGCGGAAGATCGACCAAATTAGGTGATTTTTGACCCATCTGTTTTCTTCTCATTGAACAGTTATGCCGTAGATTAATTTTGGCTTTGGTGGTGTTCCAATTTTTCTTTTCTCCACCTTTTCACCCAGCAGTAAAACCAGTCAGTGGTGAAAAAAAAATGCTTGGGGACCACTACTGCAAAGACGGACACAAAGTCAACTGATCGCATGCTCGTGCATGTCTTAAAAGTTCATCCGGTGAAATCGGTGGGTTGGGGACAAAAATGAGCGCCAAAGAGGAACCTCGTCACTCCTTGGAGAACCAGAACAAAATTGTTGTGTCCACCCCTGCTTATGTCGTACGTTAGACGTGTTGATATCGTACGACGATACATATCGTTATCTCACTCATTTGACATCGTGACATGACCTCAGAATTGGAAAAGGACGTTTGTAATCATGCAGCGGGCACGGCCACTGTCTGTTAAATCTTGAATTAATTTTGATCTGGTCACATTCCCGGTGTTAGGAAAAAAAAAAATGCTGTTTGAGGCCCCCCACCTCCTCAAAATTGGCTTTTGAGATATACACAGAATCAAGACCAACAAGAGACACTAAATGAGAGCAGATTGGTTTGATGGACTTGGATTAGAAGGAAAAGGGGATGTACATGGGGAGGGCGAGGGTGGGGGGAGAAAATAACGGGGGAGAAGGAGGTTGGGAGGGTGCGTGGTGGTCCTGGGGGTGGTTGTGGGGGGGGGGCGTGCTGTTACGCCGGTACTTGGCAGTCTCCGGGTATCTCAGGTTCTCTCTGGCCGAGGGAAAAGCGGTCGATATTTAATTGTTATTGCTAGCGTGGAACGCACGGAAGCGGGGCGCTGTACGAAATTTTCTCATTTATTTGCTATTCTTGTTTCCTCACCCTTTTTCCTCACCCACACAAGAGAGAGGGACATGGGAGTGGGCGGGGGGCTTTGCTTATATCAGGGGGGGGGGAACGCTTGTGTCCTACTCTTCCAAGTTTCTGTCCTGCAGACAAATCTGATGAACTCTCCCATCCTGACAACCCCCCACCCACCAACATGTCCAAAATGAAAAATCTGTCACTTTCATCAAACGTCGCTTGGAATATTGTCTACACTCCATTCCCGGGGATCGAATCTTATTTAGGGGAGGGGGTGGAGGGTGGGGGGGTCGACGACGACCACGGCCAGGACGGGATTTGCCATCTGTTTTCAAATTTCATTCCTCCATGAACTTTATTTTCTCCCCACTTCGGACAAAATTATAACCCCATCGATCGGCTGCACACACACGCACGGAGCCGCCCCCTGCCCCCCCCCTCCCCGCCACCCTCCTCCATTTTGCTCACTCGCGCCGGACTCTCAAGTCAACTTTTTACCCCCCCCCCACCACACACGCACGCATGCGCAGCACTCGTAAAAAACAAGCAAAAAAACCCCAACAAAAAAAAAAACAGTGTTTTGTGTCCACGTGTTGCCTCAAGTGGGCCCATCACTCCTGCAGGATTCACAACAACACCGAGGAGGCACCTGTCGTTGCGGGTGAGTCCTTTCCACCTGTTACTAGTGATAGACCGGACCGATTTTTGGGCCCAATAATCTGGCATTTTGGTGCAGAGCGGCAAGCGACCAATTAAAAAAAAAAAAAAAAAAGTGATTTTCAGATGTCAAGTTTTCTGTTAGCACCCCACACTGACCAACTGCTGGCCAGTTGACATGTTGCGGATGCATTTTTTGTGTGTGTGTGTTTTTTAACTTAAAATAACGATCATGGTGAATGAATGAAATTTCAGTGATGTTACATCTTCACTTACTGACGAAACTTTTGGGGAGCTATTTGTTGGCATTTTTATTGAACCAGCCATCTCATTACCTCTGCGTCCTGGAAATTTCTCACTCAAAACAAACAAAACAAAAAAAAAAGACGATAAATCTATTTTTCCAGCAACGATCGCAATTTGACCATGGCCGCCATTGTTGTTTTGATCTCGCGTTTAGTAATCTCGCGTGACGAGATTTCCGTTTTCGCGAGACGAGATTGGCGAGATCGGCCTTCAATCTCGCGGGAAGCAGACGATTGCCAAGTTGTGTCACGTTAAAACAAATGTTGCGAACAAGTGTTGCCAAAGTTTATTGCGGAGATATCACAGAGGAAGCAGCAAAAGTTGGATGTTTTTTTTGCGATGATAAATTGACTTTGAGAAAGACTTGCAACATTGGAAGCAGAGTAAAGAGAGGAGGTTTTACTCACTCTAAGGTCTGACAATCAATATGGTTGTCAAACCTTCCCGGCAGAACTTCTGCCATCAACATAAATGTTATGTTCATCAATGGAGTGGGTTTCTTTCGACCCTTCTTGGTATAAATGAAGACCCCACTGCAAGGGGACGTACCCCCTCATTGATTTGGTATTAGCCGCAACACCTCCGACACCCGTCTGCTTGTTTGCCGCGGTTTGGAAAGCCGGTGAAACGATCGCAGAGTGTGTAGGCCGATATTTATAGAGGCCTTAACAAGTTCATTAAAGCCATTTGGAGGAAGGGGCGGTGTACATTTTGAATGGGGTTTTATGTGCCCGAGTTGGTACAGTTCGATCGCCGCAATCATTTCTCACGTGCTTTACAGCCACGTTGACTTTTACGGCCGCCGCGGGATCGGCGCGGAAGCATTTAGCGGCTAACGGTGCTTTAATCGAAGGTCGCGTGCGAATGCTGTAATCTGCTCGGGAGGGTTTGCGACCACTTGAGGATTTTGGATGGTGTGTTTGACAGGCCTATATGGAAACAAAAATCAATTCTTCTTCTTCTCATTTTGACGCAGAGAACTGTGCTCTTAACAACCCAGCCAAATTTGAATCGTGAATCCAGCACACGGATTCTACCGTTCGGAACTCTGACTCACCCACCGTACGTAACGTAGGAATTTGTGCGCAACCACCAAAGAGGCGTGACTCATCAAAGTCTGAGGCTGGCCGTAAATCCTGGCGCGTGGAGTTTTCCTAAAAATTTAAATGTCGTTCCAATCCAATTGAAAAGTATAGCGCATTTTAAATATGAAAATAATTTCCGTAGCTGGTGTGTCGTCACCAGCGGGACGTGCGCATGTCTCCATCTCACATGCTTTACAAAGAGAGCATGTTTTTTTTATTTTTTTTATTTTTTAAATTCAGTATGAGATAAATCCCAGAAAAGTGTTAATGTATGTTTGGAGTCCCATCAAAAAAAAAAAAAAAAAAAAAAGCATGTGTGGCTGTTGTTCTCTCGATCAGCTGTGACCAGGCAAGTTACTTTAACGTATTTGGCTCCCAACAATGAAGTAAATACTGTAAAAACAGATAATTCAATAGCTAACTCACTATCGCGCCATTATGACGACTGTACAAAAACAAATCACCAAAATGTGCACGTCGGGCCATCAGCTTTTTGTGGTCGGGACTCGGGACACATTAGGACCTTCGGGCAGTCGTGCAGTGTTGTTGGCTGGAACTCATCCCACTGGGTTGTCAAGGTGCTTTAGACGCTGCATCTAGCTAGCCAGCAGCTAGCTGCAGAGCTAGCAGGCTTCTTGGGCTCCTTCCATCTCCTTGCGAGGGAATTTAAATAGCAAAGTTGTTGTGTGAATTGTGCCATCCGGGGTAGAGGGAGACTCGGGGTCAGGCGGAGCTAGTTCGGGGTGACTCATTCAGGATGTCCAAGTGCTTCACCGGGTGTCGTTTTAGCCACGCCTGAAAAATCAGGAAAACTGAAATGGTCAAAAATCTTTTTTTTTTTTTTTTTTGCTAAATCTCCACAATTCAATCGAAAAACAAACAAACAAAAAAGGGTTTAAAAGTGTTCATCAAACTTCCTACCGGCATGGAAAGAGCAGTTGAAAACATCTGGCGTTCCATTTAAAAATATTTGAATGTCAGGACATCACCTCACGAGATGTCATTTCATTTCTCGGCAAACGATTTCCTGATGAAAAAGTTGCTTAATTGTAGAGCAAATGCTTCTATTTGCACCATGTACCAGCACTTTCTCTTTAGACGATGTCGCCCCTTGTTTTGGAGTCACTGACCCCCAACTCCCTCTTTTTCCCTCCCCGCTCGCCCACTTAACCTCATATTTCACAGCTGAACTACAGCTAATTTCCGAAGCCACATCTCTCCCTCGCCATCCCGGCGAACAGCGCTCCCTCGACTGCCGCAGCACGCTTAATTACCCACAATTAAAGGCAAACGCTAACGAGAAAATTGCTCCGTTATGAAAGGACTTCAAAAGGAGAACGGATCGGAAGGGGGAAAAAGTTGGGCTGTATGGCCGCGGGTGGTGGGGAAGAGACCACCCCCGCCACCATCGGCGCCGAACCCCCTTTTGAGTGGTCTCAGCGGGAGGCGGTAAGCAAACAGTCTGCTGGCAAAACCTCGAGCTATGGACCATAAAATATTTTCATATTGAACAACAAGAATGCACGGAACATTGTGGAATTGGTTTCAAATTCTGTTTTTGCTTCAAATGAAATTCTAATTATATTATAGAAAATACTTAGAAATCTATTTGTAATGCGTCTTAATCAGAATTTTCAAGTGCATTAAGCCTCACCGCCTCCCTCTGAGGGTTCGGTGTCTGATGGTACCTGATCGCTAACCTGTTCCCATGTCACCCAGCAATTAGACTCAGCCATCCGAGCATCCCAGTCCAATCTGGCACGCGCCAAACGAAGCAAATAAACACTCATTTGGATTATTTGCGTCCGCTTCACGCCGACTAAAAAGAGCGTGAGAGTGCCGAGCGAAGGTGTCTGCGCGTCGCTGGCGGATAATAGGAACAGTAAGAAGTGCAGCGGCTACAGTGATAACAATTAGATTTGATTTCATTTGAGAATGCCTCCGCAGCTGCTCCCAACTCACAGCGCCCTAACCCCGCCTCCCCTCGTTGCTCTCCCCCTAGATTAAAGTGGGTGTGTTAATTCGGTGGTGTAGCGATCGAAGGGCTCTGGCAACAATGGGAAATGGGCTATTGATCAGAACAGCTCAGATTAAGACTAGGCACTGGAGCTCTTTCTTGCTTTCTTTCCTTTCCCCTTTCTCTCCATTTCCCACCTTCTTCCTCCTGTCTTCCTGTCTGTCCTGCTTGTGTCATCTCCCCCCTACCCCCCTTCCCGCCCAAGCACCCCCTCGCCAAACCCTTTCCTCCCTCTCCCACAAAGAAGAAAGCCAGTGTTTGCATGCACTCAAGGAGTCTATGAAGATTTCCTTGTCTGTCCTGCGTGTCCTTCCCTGCTCTCTCTTATTTCCTCTCGTGCTGGCCTGCAGTGGGAAACAACGGCCGATGTTCTCCAGTCCAACACCAGTTTTCCATGGAACCTTTTAAACATTATGGCCCTTGATCCACCAGAGGGCGCCGATCTAAATCAAAAGTCCCTTAAATGACAAAACAGGCTGTATGCATACCAACAATCAAGTCAAAGTTGAAAGGCCAATTATCAGATGTCTTAGAGAGATTCTCGTGAGTGCTAAATCCTGTGGGTGTGTGAAGACTGTGTTGTTGGTGTTGTTCAGATCCTGCTTGGCAGACAGAAGTCTTGAGTTAGATTTGGTTGTTCTGAGTCCTGCACTTCTCCACTGTTAGGTGTTCCACAAGGTTCAACTTTAGGGCCCCTGTTGTTTTCATTGTAGTTGTTGCCCCTGGGTTCCATCAAATCAGTACTCCATGAACAACGCTTTGTATGCAGCGATGGATGTTTTTTTTAAAGTGCTCTATAAATAAAGTTGAGTTGACTTCATCACAACAACAAACAGCCATGGGGACAGGCAAGCAGGAAGTACCAAGAAAGAACTAGTTGTCCGGGAAAGAAGGCTCAGGTGGTTAACAGGAAAATGGAAAGTTCAATGACAACTGAACCTTACTCCGGCTGTAGTTCTTTCGCGCACCACCAGTGGAAGCTCATGTACTATACTTTGAGAATCACTGCTCTTGACAATGCATACAGTAAATATAAATAAATAAATGCTCCCAAATAGCTCTATATAAATCAATCGAATGAAAAAACGGTCAATCTGGTAGTAACCAAATCAATCAAACCCCAAAGAAAGACCTGTGTAGGACTGGACTAGCCGGCAACGCGCAGTGCACCGCCTGCCTTTTAGCACCTCTCAGTGCCTCGAGTAGACACGCATTCAGGTGAAATCTCAAAAACCCATCCGTCACCGAGAGCCTCGCGTGGCACCCCAATAAAAACACGCGCCCGTCAAAAGCGTGCCGGCGTGCCAAAATTAGCTGTCATGATCGGGCCCCGGGACACGAGACATTGGATTTGCATCGAATGGACATAAAAAGCCGCCAAATGTGAGCAGACAGCAAATCCATACGGTGAAAAGTGAGCTCGGGATCCTCGCCTCTACTTATATTAATTAACTCAGTCAATGGGGATGTGATAGGTCAGTTATTCATCCTCTGGCTGAGCCTCGCCACTCTGTCAAATCGTCCTCCCAGGTGTCTCACGCACGTGCAGAGTCCTACTTGAGCTGCAGTGCAGTGCTTAGAGGTTACTGGCATGTTTCACTGTGTCGGCGCCAGCTTTTGCCCTTTGCCGATGATAGAATGACACACGTGCACGCCGCACAGCGGTGGTCACATCAATATTGCCCTGACCCCCAGGGGACTCGTGACTATTGGCCAAGCTTTCTTCTGCTGAGTGTGTGACGTTCGTTAAATACACACATACACATGCGTGCTGTAACGTGTCAACACATTGTGCACTCTGTGGGTAACGCTTCGTGAACCCTCGAAACTTTAACGTGAGACATTGAATTATTTCGCCCTTTTTTTGGGGTGGGGGGTGTCACAGTTGATCATTTGCCCTCTGTCTTATTTTATGTGACTCAAATTTGGTCGCAATCTGACAGTTTTCAAGGACATCAAGAAGTTATGCTTCAATCGCTGCTTCAGCCTAAAATGAGAGTGAAATTTGACCGGAGTTTTGCTTTTCAATGCAGGTTAAAATCTGATTCAGGTTCTTTTTGTCATTTTAGCTTCTAATTTTCATGTCTTTGCTTCACTTTTAAAAGTCTTAAATTCTATTTGTTTGTAATGCTTTTAAATGTAGTACCGTATTTTCCGCACTGTAAGGCGCTTTAGGGTATAAGGCGTACCTTCAATGAAAGGCCTATTTTAAAACAGTTTTCGTATATCGGGCGCACCGCATTATAAGACGCAGAGAATAGAAGCTACAATCGTGGCCGCGGTTGCATTATGCATCCACTATATGGAGCTACGCTAAAGGAATACAATACAATACAGACATGTTTTATTTCCACCAGGTTCAATTTGAAGGCTTGTATTTTTATTCAACTTTGTCACTCACACACCTCAACGATATTTTTTATTTTATTTTATTTTATTTTTTAAAACTTGAGTCCACTTATGGCCACTTAGTTGTCCCCTTTGATTGGCTTGTCATCGAGACTCCAGCTCTGCGCTCAAGAGACCACCGTGGATTTACCCAATTGATTATGAAGCAGGCGATTGGCGATCAATTAAACAATTAAAGTGCGTTAAGGGCAGGGTCAATGGCGGTGCTTTGTCCTCGGCGACTCGGCGTTGTGATCTTGTTGGACGCATTGGAACTGAGCGCAGCACAGCACAGAGTTGTGTGTGTGAAAGCTAAAAGCCTGCAGCCGCTAAGGGGCTCGACCTCTCGTTAGCCACGTTTAAGGATTTCTCACACACACACACACACACACACACACACACACACACACACACACACACACACACACACACACACACACTAACGCACGCACGCACTTCCACTGATGCCGAGAAAGCCAACTGGCAGCCCTCCAACAAGCAGTCCCGCGTTCCCAATCCTTCTTTTTGTTGTTGTTGTTGTTTCCTTGTCAGAAATCTCCCCCCCGCCCCCCACCTAATAATCTAGAAAGTCAAAAAAACAGCCAGTCATCGGTTCCTTGACAATGTCCTGGTGTAAGATAAAACCCAAACCTAAACCCCATAGAAAATATGTCAGGAGACATGGAGAAAAGGCAGAAAAATATATCATCCCCCCCCCCCCC
>NW_017806170.1:1041197-1042122 GCF_001891065.2 Hippocampus comes
CACACACACACACACACACACCCACACACTCGCTGGCCTCATATATGAGACACGGGAGCGGAAACGGGTCGAATCCTACTTCAAATTCTCCTTCCTCTCGGCTTGTCGACCGGGGAAAACAAACCGACCCGAGGCACCGCGGATGGGGATTTACTAATTAACTACTTACACACACACATGCACACACATACGCGCACGTACGCGCGCCCGCGAGAGAGAAAAAAAAAGGAGAGAGAGGTACTTCCTCCCTCCTCCTACTCGCATCCATCCACTGCCCCCCCCCCCCCCCTCCTCCTTGGCTCCATCTCCTCGGCGGGTTCAGGTTGCTAGTCGAGTGTTACCTCTCGGCGCGCGCGTTTGGATGGACTGACAGCTTTGCTCAATTTCCCTCGACAAGAAACACCAAGACAGGAAAAAAAAAAAAAAAAACAGGCACAAAACCATAGTACCGTATTTTCCGCACTGTAAGGCGCTTTAGGGTATAAGGCGTACCTTCAATGAAAGGCCTATTTTAAAACAGTTTTCGTATATCGGGCGCACCGCATTATAAGACGCAGAGAATAGAAGCTACAATCGTGGCCGCGGTTGCATTATGCATCCACTATATGGAGCTACGCTAAAGGAATACAATACAATACAGACATGTTTTATTTCCACCAGGTTCAATTTGAAGGCTTGTATTTTTATTCAACTTTGTCACTCACACACCTCAACGATATTTTTTATTTTATTTTATTTTATTTTTTAAAACTTGAGTCCACTTATGGCCACTTAGTTGTCCCCTTTGATTGGCTTGTCATCGAGACTCCAGCTCTGCGCTCAAGAGACCACCGTGGATTTACCCAATTGATTATGAAGCAGGCGATTGGCGATCAATTAAACAATTAAAGTGCGTTAAGGGCAGGGGCAATGGCGGTGCCTTGTC
>NW_017806170.1:1042626-1050879 GCF_001891065.2 Hippocampus comes
CCCCAGCGAGACGCACTGTGGAAAAAAAAGACAATCTACCATCAATTCCCTTAAAATGGCCTGGAAGAAGCTAAAACCCAGACCTAAACCCAATAGAAAAACTGTGTGGGTTGCCTTACAGCTAGCGAGAGATTCCCTCTCAACAATCTGCTTATTTTGAGCCTTGAACGTACAACTTTAATGTCCCTCAGGGGCATTTTAGGGGTGCATACTGGTAGAAAACACACACACACACACACACACACACACACACACACACACACACACACTCGCTGGCCTCATATATGAGACACGGGAGCGGAAACGGGTCGAATCCTACTTCAAATTCTCCTTCCTCTCGGCTTGTCGACCGGGGAAAACAAACCGACCCGAGGCACCGCGGATGGGGATTTACTAATTAACTACTTACACACACACATGCACACACATACGCGCACGTACGCGCGCCCGCGAGAGAGAAAAAAAAAGGAGAGAGAGGTACTTCCTCCCTCCTCCTACTCGCATCCATCCACTCCCCCCCCCCCCCCCCCCCTCCTCCTTGGCTCCATCTCCTCGGCGGGTTCAGGTTGCTAGTCGAGTGTTACCTCTCGGCGCGCGCGTTTGGATGGACTGACAGCTTTGCTCAATTTCCCTCGACAAGAAACACCAAGACAGGAAAAAAAAAAAAAACAGCAGGCCAAAACTGCAGGTGAGTTTAACCTTTGCCCTGCTCCCGTGCCAAATCTCGTTCGCTTAATCGTTATTTTCCGCCTCGCACCTGTTTCGTGCGCTTTAGGAAAAGTTGAGTGACTCCAAGTGGGCTATCACGCATGTTTTGGATTTGCAGTGGTGTCATCGGCGTGGGCTGCGTGTTTTATTTTGAGTGTTTTGCGTGTGCGTGTGTGTCTTTTCAGGATGGCAGTTGAAGGGGAAAACTGGTTCGTGCGTAATTTACGCACGGTTCCTTCTTTCATTTGGGTCTCGATATTTTTTCACGGACTGGATTCCGATGTGCATCCAAACATTGAGTTGGCGACGTGTCGAGAAATGTGCACGTGTTTGGGGAGGGGGGGGGGGGGGGGGGGGGGGGGGGGGGGGGGGGGGTGGGGGGGGGGGGGGGGGGGGGGGGGAGGATTTACTTTGGGCATGTGGTGGGTTCAGGGTGCGTTGCTTTCGCCGCCCGAACTGGCCCGGATTAACCTCTTCAAGTGTCTCCATTTGTTCGAGCCTTCACCTCCACGCAGCTTTGCGTCCATCAGTCAATTAAACACGCGCGCTCAAGGCACCACCCACACCAGATCTTACAATACAAAGATTTCCCGTCTTTCTCGGTGATGTTTTTACTCGCTCATGTTTCGTCTCTTTTTTTTTTTTTTTGTGTTATTGCTACACAACTTTTTCTTTCAAAACCACTTGCACTCCTCTTTTTTTTTTCAAAGTTTCTCTTACCCACACCGCGTAGCTATTGCTGTGTTTTACCTCGTGGGATGGAAAGCTCAAAATAATATTTGATTTTTTTTTTTTTTTGCGGTGCTTTCCGTGTTATTTATCAGACGTCCGTCCACCCAGCTTTTGATCCATATGCATGAAACGTGTGTGCTTGTGCTTGTGTGTGTGTGCGCCGCATGTGCGTGTGCGTGAGTGTGTTTATGCCCGCCGTGGGTGTGTGCGATCCCGTCAACGATTTGTGGCGGCATACGTGTTTGCCCATCGATCCACGCATGTAACTATTGCAGATGAAGAGGCCAATCAATGGATACACTCAATCCACAACCCGTCTTCGCTTCTTCCTCGTGTTGATGTTTTTCTCTCTCGCCAGTCAACTTTGCATCTTTAGTTTGGGCCAGAACCCGTTATTTTTTTTAATAATCCAATAATTTAAGGTAAACGTTTATCTCGTGTGCAGACTGTCAGAAAATGTCAACTTCTGCCACCAAAATCAGACAGTATTAATTGCATTTCGCCTGCATGTGTTTATCCGATAATTCTTGTTATCTTTCGTTTTTAAGCATGCACCTTTCGTTAGAAAATGTGTTTTAAGGCAGATTTTAACATTTTCTGCGCATTCTTATTTCACGTCATGAGGAATGAAGTGACATGAAAGCAGCAAAACGCCCGCGCTCCAGTTTTCTGTGATTTTTTTTTTTCTTGGCACGCGGCTTCCAAAACCTTACAATATGCCCCGATTGTTGTTTCTGAATGATTGTAGTGCGTTTTTAATACTTTATTTTCATGGGCGAATTGTGTGGTTTCAAGAAACTGGAGCCTGTCGCTCAAAGTACGACTTTTCTGAATTCAGCTATCGCATTAATTTCAAGACTTCCAGCTCGGTTGCCATTTATTTGTATTTATTTGTGTGTGTTGTGAACTGAGTGTAAAAGTAATTCCCGCTGGGAGGTAGTAGTTCTATTTTTTTAATCCCCAAAGGCCTTGTGCTACTTCGTTCGCTTCTTTTTAAAGCTCCTGCGCGACGGAAGCTGAGAAAGTTTCACAACGAGTTACTCGAATTAATGTAAGACTCATTAACTTCCTTTCCCGAATTTCGAAAGGGGGTGCGCAGTGTCACGTGATGAAAGCGCGACTGATTCGCTCCTCGTCGAGTGTGTTGCAGGCCGAGCGCGTCCACAGCAACCAGTCGGAAAGGCCCGCAATTAAAAACAACACACACCTTTTCCCGTCTTCAAAGAAAAAAAAAAATCAAAAACTTCCGCAAAATTATCCAACCGAAATACGACATGTTGTTTTTATTTCTTGTCCAAGAGAGTAATTGTGGAAATACATTAAAGACGGACCGTGACAGGAATAACAGGAACATCTGTACTTTTAAATCAAACTTTAAAGGGCATGTGGAACGAAAAAAATAAAAAATAAAATCTGCCTGACTTCGATACAGATCGAAGTCAACATTGTCTATTTTTAATATCATGTCTTTTGAATCGATTAAAAAAACGTTTTGGAACGAATAAAAAACAATGAAGACATTGTTGCTTCGCGTATAGATTTTAATATTGTTTATATTTGATGCGGTACTTTCCACCCGTGCGTGTGTGTGCTGTTTTTACGCCTAATATTTATTTATTTAAAAAAAAACCTGCTCATTAGTATAAAAGCAAAGTGAAAAGACTTTTTCAATGTGTTTTTTTTCCTGCTAAACTGTAAACAAGGAAATGACCGTAAATAAACGTCAAAAATTATGTACAGCTTTTTTTTTTGTCTCTGACACGTGATTGGCTGTTTCATTTATAACAGTTTGACTTGTTTTGCCGTTTTTTTTTTTTTTTGGTTTGTTTGTTTTTTTTAGAGACGCTTCGAAGTTTTGCGAGCCTGCTCGGGACCCAACCCAGGCGGCGAGCGTCTCCCGTGCGAGGCCGACAGACGGCGGTCGGGCTTCGGCCTCGGGTGAATCGCTGAGGCGCGGGGCGACGCGGAGCTCCAGCAGCAGGTAAGGCAAACTTTCACCGACGTCGACCTCACCTCCGCATTGATCGGCGTAAAATGCTCTTTGGGAAATGTTAAAATAAGACGACAGCAGGGGTACATGTACAGGAATTGGCATGGGACCATTTGAAGTAAAAACAAAACAAAACAAAAAAAAATCTAATATGTTTTTAAATTCCGAGAACATGTTCATAATGTATCTTTTGTGGCAAATCAAATTTTCCCATATGATTAAAAGACAACTAAAAAAATTACACATCAATCACATGCATTGAAATTTCAGCTTTGCTTTTTTTTTTTTTTTACAATTTAAAACCTAAAACATATTCCTGTAGCATTGCTGCGTACAAAAGTGAAAGAAAATAATTAGACATGAGATTATTACATTTATGGAAGGAAATAAAGCAGGTGAATAGCAAAATGTTCTACCTTTTTGTCCATGGGATTGTGAATACTTTTTTTGTGTCGTGGTTGGAGTAAACTGAAGATGTATACTGTACATAATTGTCAATAAAAAGAAGGCTCTAGTAAAATTAAAACCCTGACTCAACTACTGTACTGAAGTATAAAAAAAAAAAAATCCTCAAAGGTACACAAGTACAAAAATAAAACAAAATTGTTTAATCAATTTAGACAACATCCATTTTGATCCAACCCTTTCCATCCTGAAAATATTTAGTAGTGAACTTTATTTCGGTGAGTTTTTTTTCCCATGTGTCTGTAATCTTTGTTTTTTTGCAACAGTCAAGCATGTTGTTAAACTGTGTATAATGTCACAGCGGCTTCCAGTAAAATAAAAAGAAAGAAACATTGAACAGTTTGCTCATCATGCTAAATTCATTGTGATGGCGCAGCTCCTTCTGGTGTGCAATATAATTGAGTTTTTCACAGTTCTTTAAGTACTGTGAGTGACTCCGTAAACTGCTCGTTTTAGTTTTTTTGTTTTTGTTTTTTGTTTTTTTTTTTTGCAGAGGATGAAGAATATTTGCTAAATATATTCCTGTGAGTATCGTTGTATTGTTTGTCTCCATAAGTTGCTGCGCCCTTTGTGTTCAGAAGTCTGCGACTGAACACCACGACTTAGACGCTATCCATTAGCACCTTAGTGGCCTTTTGCATTGTTTGTTAGTTTGAAGCTAAGCGGACTTTTTATAAGGCAAAGTCAGGCAGTTTGTGTCATTGTCTTTGTTTTCTGTTGAGTTTTCGAATACACTTGAGGCCTTCTTGTTGCAGAATTGATGCTTGTTGCCAAGTGACTGCCGGGATACAAACGTCACTCTTATCTCAAATCGTTTGATTGCAAGTCACAGCAATGCCCAGTCACTGTAAAAACACGGCTACGCGTTCAAGATGATGTGCAAAAAAATGCCACGTCGATTTACAACTGAACGCAATGTTGCAGCAGACTCCTCAAAGGTGTGTTGTCGCCGGCAGCCGTTAACGCTGAAGATAGCAGCTGTGAAGGCCTCCGACACACACACACACACACACACACACACACACACACACACACACACACACACACACACACACACACACACACACGAGTCCTCCCCTTCCTGATATGAGCCCCTCAGCTCATCTTCCATTCTGCATCTCACTATTCATTATTCAGCGCTCATTTCTTGTTGTTTTCTGGGAGGGGCTTATTTCTTCTTCACAACCTGTTGCACGTGTAGAAGATTGTTGGGGGTGGGAGGGAGGTCTGGGGGACAGCTGCTGCAACCCCACCTCCTTACTTGTTGTCTGGCCATAAGTACAAACTTGTACACACTGATAAGAGTGGCAGCTTTCCATCTATCTCTGCCATCGGCGCCGTGGGCGCATTTGGCGGAGCGGCTGCGAGGCGTGAAAGGTCACGTAATCAATGGCGCGCAATTTGACAAATCCCCGCCGCCGCTCTTATCGTCCTTGTGGGCATTTTGATGCAGCGCCAGAAGCGGAGGCCGATAAACGCCTTAATCCTGGAAGCCAAGCTGCTGAAGTTGACTGTCAAGCTCAACGTCAAACTAAGAGAGTTGCAGGCATAGTGTGAGAGTGATTTTTAGATTATTTTGACAGATTTTTTTTTCAAGGCCCACAGAATATTGTGTTCAATGATGAAATTTCCATGAAATCAACCAAATGCAAGATGAGACTCTTGTTTCGACAAAAAACAACTTTGATGCATGCCTCCTCTCTTCTTTACTAATCAGCAAGGAAGATTCAAGAAATTCAACCGCTTTGTCCAAAACCTGGAGGAAAATAGATATTTGTGTCAACAAACATATCAATCAAAACGTTGACTTGGTTCCAAATATTTTTGCTTTCATGACATTTCTAAAATCGGAATAATGGTTTCACTCTGTAGAACCAGCTTTTTCAACATTTCGGAATCTTTTTTGAGAGCAAAATAATAGTCTGTGAATAACGTCAACTCACCAGTAGGACGTCAGCCGTTAGCGGATGTTCATGCGACCACCTTGTTATCTTTCCAAGATCGACGTTGTCCTTTTTCTAATTTATGACACACATACTTCTATATACATACATGAATATGTTCCCTTTTTGATTGTATGCTTCAGATTTGTCCAATTAATTTTGTTTTTTTGGACTGTGCTGTGGAGCTAGGACAATGAATAAACCGCCCTGCCGCACCCCATGATCAACAATTGGCAAACACCGCAACTCTCTGCTGTTGCCTCGGCTCATCACCACTCCTAAGAAGCACTTGCGATTTAAAGGGACGGATGAATGAACAAATAACTCAACCATGGCACTGAATGTTTTGATTCCAATGGACTTCTGAAGTCGTTCGTTGCATTTAATGAGTTCATGCTAATGGTAGCAGAAAATAGGAAATCCACAGAGCAACTAATATGTGAACATAAACTACACCAACACGTTTACACATTCAAAACGGTGTCTATTCTTTATCCTCAGTGAGGAGCTGAGATTTCTATATTGTACTTGCACACGTCTGCGTCCTGTCCGTCGGCCCGTCTTATCCTGTCTAATAAAAGCCTCCCTCCAAATGGACACCTTGATAAGGTTCCACCAAAACAGCTGCATCAAACCAAAATGGCCGACTTGCCGTTGAATATTTTCCATGTGTCCTTGAGACTTTTTTTTTTTTTCAATGTCCTGATATGTCATGATGGACATGTCCACCGAAAGTTTCCAGGGAGCACTATTGATACTACAGCTGACAGCTTGTAGATGGATGGAAACAAAAGGTGTGAGAGCTTTGGAGGTGTCGTGTGGCGCGTTTAAGCAGCCTGCAGCTGAGTGCAACCAACAGGAAAATGAGATTTTTTTTTTTTTTTTTCGCCCAACAGACTGGCCAACCTCTCTTCGTTTTGGAGCATACATTTCCAAGTAAGGGCACACAATTGTATGTTAGTGGTCATGAGGCGACTCAATTTCATACGTGGAAGTAAGTGTGACAGCTTGGTTTGGGCTTGGCAACGCAAAACTTTTCCCGTGATTCTCATTTTAAACATTCCAACTAAACAATTACATTGTTGTGATCGCAAGGTGTCAATTTTTTTTTCAAACTGTGAACGGAGTCCTCACACTTGATGAAGCAGCATGTAGCTCATGAGGCAACGTTACTTTGAACGCACCGTTCTAAATCGATTGTTCACAAATGTATGTTTGTGATCACACGACAGCTCAGTGCTTTGAATTACTGATGCGGCGGTCTTTAGACTTGATGAAGCATCATGTGGCTCATGACCCAACATCATTTTGAACGTTATGTTTCGGAGTAAATGTAAAAGAGACGGTTCAGTGCTTAGTATATTATAAGTGGGACAGCGTATTTTTGCACTTGGTGTAGCAGCATGTGGCTCTTTAACCATGGTCATTTTAAGAGGTTTGGTCCGAGTATCTGTACACACCGTTACATTTAATGCGTCCCCCCCCCCCCAAAAAGAAATGGGGGTCAAAAATGGAACAACCGACCACTTGGGTCAATTCGACCCAACTTTCTGGGTTGTTTTGTACAAAACAATTTTGGCTGCAAATTGGGATTTATTTATTTTATTTCAACATGAGTCCATGATGAGTCCAAGTGAAGGACGAAGTGGTCAACAATCCTCCCGCTGCAATCCGTGCTCCCATGTTCCTGATGTGTATCGCCCATGCTGTCGACGCGGGGGTCTATTGGGAGATGGCGCGCGGCGATAGCCGGGCACTGGTGTGACTCGGACACAACGGTACATAAATCAAACGCACAGGTTGGAGCGCTGCCCGCGTTTATCTGGCCTCCGTGATAGACTCTGCATAGACTCAGCCAGGTGTCGCCATGCCTTGTTAAGTGTAAGAGTAATGTTGTATTTAAACCATTGTTAAGGCCCTGCTTTCTTTCGAGGCACTCCATTGTTATTCTGACAGACCACAAGTGTGGAAATTAATGAGGCAAACTAAAGGACAGGAAATCCCCCCACGCATCATGGTTTCTGGGTTCACAGCTCTGCTATTTTTGCACTTGTTTTTTTTTTTTTTTGTACATGACATAACTCCGTTTTGTTCTGCCTCCCATTTATTTTGGGTGTAATTCTATTGTCGACCATTAGATGGTGGCGCAATAGGTAGTTCACCTCAGCCCAGTTTTGACTGAAGAACTCATCTTGAATCCTGCTTTTTATGCCAACGGAAAGCAACTGCTGGACGTTCATTTTAGCTCTTTCGGCATGATTATTGATGTGTATTGTGAAATACGTTAAGGTTCTCAATTCGGAGATTTGTTCCTTGTAATTGAGATGTGTTGCCTGTAAACACCTAGAAAACGGTGGGTAAATTATATAATAGAGGGAGTCATAAATTTTCATCACTGCTACTGGCGGGGGTGGG
>NW_017806170.1:1050914-1055588 GCF_001891065.2 Hippocampus comes
CAGATGTATGCCAAAAATGCTATTTTAAATTTGGACAAAACATGTGCACACATGCAAAATAAATCTGGTTAATATATTTCATTTTTACAACAAATTTCTCAATGCTTGTAAAAAAGATCCTTTATTTAACAACATAAGGGTTGAAGCAGCAGACATTTTTTTTTTCCATTGCCAAGGGCTCTCTTGAAAAGAAAACAAAAAAAGACCATTCAAGGTCAGCACAAAACTGGTGAACCAACATTAAGTGCAGGAACTCATTCTGTGCATATTTTTGTTGCTGTACTGTTTGTTTTCAAATATCTGTTGCTTCAAGTGTTGTGGGTTTTCCAGTATATGTTAACATTAGCATTAAGCTAACAGACCAAAGGCTATGTATATTTGCGTAAATATTTATTTATGTTTGATTCAGCAGGTTACTTCTCACACATGTACAGAGTGTCGATGCAGAATTTACTTAATGAAAGTTATCTGAATCGTCACACTTGCGATATGTGTCGCGGCAGCGTTAAGAGAACAGATCCACTTTGACTTTAGCGTTAAATGTCGTGAATCAGCTCAAACTTTTGAGCGGTGCTCAGCTTCTCGTTCGCTTGTCCAGAATGGCTTTATTTTCGCGTCCGGCTGAGCGGTCATGGTGTCCGATTGAGAGGCCATTTAGCTGCTGTTGACAGGAGGAGGTGGTGGTGGCGGCTATCGACGGAGCCCCACCGCGTTTGGCTGCCGACCACTCTCTGGGCCCCCGCGTCCAAAGCGTTTGTGGCGTTTAATACACTGCAGTGGCGGCTCCTCGGTGCCTCTTGCCCCGCATGCGACTGCCACGGGGATCAATATGCACTGTGTTAGTAAGAAATGGGCCATCTGATGCACACTCAGAGGAGGAGGAGCTGGGGGCAGGGGGGGCGTGATGAGGGAGTGACAGAAACAGTGGGGAGGGATGGCAAAGATTTAAAAAGAAGAAGAAAGGAGAGGTGGAAGAGACGAAGAACTTGATTAAAAGGTGGCGTGGCGGAGAGAGACATTCAGCGGAAGAAGAGGAAGCAAAAAGAGGTGGATGGGAGGAAGGAGGGGAATCGCGGGGGGACGGGGGGGTCACACAGAGATGAGGAGGAACAGAGGGGAGGGAGGTAAAATTTCCATCAGGTTTTCAATTGGGGCCGATCAATAGTGTATTAGAGCTCACCTTGACCCCATCTCTCTCACTCTCTCTCTCTCTCTCTCTCTCTGCACCCCCTTCCTCATCCTTCTCCCCGGCCCAGGCTGGTCTGCCTCACAGTGGGGGGGCAGTGAGTCGGGGGCGGGCAGAGAGGGGGTACAGCCGCAATACGGACTCTCTTTCTAAGTGGCAGAAAATGGCACAATGGGAGCAAGGGCTGGACGCAAGAAAGGGAAGCCGGATGGAAAACCAGTTGTGAGAGCCAACGCGTGATTGATGGCTTTGTGTCTCGGTTCCACGCGTAAACGACTTTGCCGACGGGTGATCGGGGTTATTATGGTTAGTTTAAATTTCGTTTTGAATTTTCAGAACGGATTTGTTGTTGTTTTTTTTTAAATCGTTTTCAGCTTCTTTTTTTAATCAGTTTTAGAATTAGTTTTAGATTTTTTTTGTGTGTGTTTCTCGTGTGCAAGACAAGAAGAAGTATTGTGTCATAAAAACAAAAAAAAAAAATGTTTTTAAACAACTACCCACAAATAAACTACAGCGGCACCTGCGAGCAACCGAGTGCATTCAAGTCAGAAGTAAATGAAGTTCACAAATTTTATGGACATTTGCAATCATCAGCACTTGAGCCAGACTCAAAAATCGGACCCTTGCACTTCTTTCTTTTTTCTTTTTGAAGACATTACAACATTAGACAAAAAATGACATTCAAACGTCCCATCTCTCTCTGTTGTAAAGTTTCATCAATACTGAAGAACAAAAATGTTACGAAACAGTCAAATGTGAGGCTGGAAATCCATATCTTGCCGTTGTGTTAAGGGACCAAATAAGAAGTTATTTTATTCTTTTTTTTTTTTTAATTCACCTAAATTTTATTCTGCCCAATATCAGAATGAGCCTACAAAAAAAAGTCCATACAAGTCAGGCCCTAATCAACACTCAGCCCCAGTTGACGATTGTTTTCTGCCTGCCGGTTATCATCGACACAATGTTTGAGCTATAAGTGTAATAAATAATTGTATTAAAAACACGTGAAAAAATCAGATTCAGAGTATATTTTCAACAGCCAATTCACAACCCTACTTGCGACCAATTAGTGAGCATAGCAAAAAATAAATATCGCTGTCTGGTTTTCCGGCAAATTTGCCACGTAAAAAGGATCAGATTGTCTTTTTGCAAACACAAACACGCCGCAAACGTTTGCATTTTGGTGAGCAATTTGACCTTGGCATTCTAGTCGCGACTTGTTTTTACTGTAGCTTGTCTTGGGATTGATTTATATCTCCTACTTGCGTTTTATTAGATTCCCAACTTTGTTGTGGTTGTCTTTATAGATCCGTTAAAGCTGCCTTTTGTGGCTTACGTTTTTACAAGCCACGCTGCTGTTTCTCTCCGGGGGACAGTTGCATCCATCCGTTTTCTATTGCGCTTGTCCTCAGTCGCCTCACAGGTGAACTGGAACCTATGGCAGCTGACTTTCGGGCGAGAGACCAGGTTCATCTTGAACTGGTCACCAGCCAACCGAGAACCCGTAGAGACCAACAACCATTCACACCTAAGGCTCGAAAATTTTATTTATTTATTTTTTCTATGCAGAGCAATTCTGTGAATATGATGATGTCATTACAGGAGTAATTTTCAAATTTTATGGAGCGTTATTTTTAGTATTTAAGTTTTTTTTTTTGCATGTTTTTTTTTGCATGATTTTAAGCAAGGGTTTTACTAAACAATAAAATCTGCCATTATAACAAAAGAACAATTGGTTTTCTTTGTTATGTAATCAGCAGTTTTTGTATCTAAAATTCACATTGCAGAAAGCGGCAAACTATTTTTATTAATATACTTTTGAGCTCATAGGCCACACCTCCTGGCAAATGTATGGCATAGCGTACCATCATCGATTTTCTGTCCCGCTTCCGTTGAGCGAGTAGATTTTCTCTCCGCTTATGAATCTGCCTCCGATTTTGCTGTTCACAGTTGGATACGCTCTGCTTTTATGCAGTTCCAGCCAGATGTCCGTGAAAAGTGATCATCCAAAGCACTAAATTCCGATGTCAATGTTAGGTTAGCTTAGCAATATGCATGGGTTCTCTGTTACCATTTCCTCATCATGCCGTCGTGAGAACGATACTTGAAATGGGGTTTATATGCCGCCGTGAAGTGGATGATTACGGGCTTTGGAGCGACTCCGCAATGTGTTTAGCCACAGCAGTAGCCAGCTGAAGCTCTTTGCTAGCTAGGGCTGCGATGTAAGTAGCACTGAGCTAGTTGAGCCTTGACCTCCGATTGGCACGTTGCTCCACTTCAGCACAGCGAAGCGTTTTGGGAGCGTCACGGCGGTCGATTCTCAGTTTTGCTATTCAACGTTTTGATGATGCGCAAAATGCCACTGTTGATGCGTGTTTTTTGGACTGCGCAAGGAAGCCGGAGAAATCACATGCAAGCACAGAAGGACAGGCAAAACCCACGCAGAAGGATGCAAATGCAGAACCGCAGAAGTTTGAGGCAGACGTGCTCATCACTATTTCCACTGTGCTGCTGGGATTCGCAGTTTTATGGAGCAATTTTATACAAAAGCAAACCCATTGGCGGGCACCTTTCACGCTTTAGGAACAAAGTGCTCCGGTGGATGGCTCGTCGCGTTCTGACAAAGCCTCTGTTAAAAAGCGTAATGACTTAAAAGTGTCTCCAAACATAAGTACTGCCAAGAGTTCCAAAATCGTGGCTTGGGAGAGCTTAAGTGCGCAGCTCGGAGGCATTGTCAAAAAAGCTGCAACGTATCATGCTGTCACTTTCTATTGATTCCTTCGACCAAATGTTCTGCTGCTTCTTTTTTTTTTTTTTTTTTTGTGGCGGGACTTCATTTGAACGCACACACGCCCACGCAGACAGGAGGCCGGTAGCACACCCTTCATCATGGGAGGACAGCATGACTTGAAGCCTTGAGGGGACACGGACACGGACGGGGAGGGGGGTGTTAGCGCTGAAAAAGGAGAAGGTGGAGTTGAATAAAAAATTGATCCGTGAATTTAGCATTTAGACACAGTTTACAAAGCTATATAGAGGCGAGCAGAGGGGCCGTGCGGTGGGTTGAGGGGGGATCGTGTTTGGTGGAGGGGAGGGGGGGGGCGATAAGGTATACGACCCTTAACTTTACAATAGGTCAAGCCTGGAAAGAACACACGGAATTCCCACATTCTCCATCCATCTTTTTAGTGTGTGATTTAGCTGTTTAGACAGCGGCTTGTTTGTAGACCGTCCTCATCCCCTTCCTCACATTTCCTAATGCTGTTCCTATTGTCACCCTGCATCCACACTCCAGTGCACAAATGCATGCGCGCCCTACGCCCCCCCCCCACAAACCCCCCCTCACGCACACACACAAAGTAACACACAAACTCCGTCCCACTCTCACTGAGGGGGAGAAAAGGCAAGAAAAAAAGAAATCGATCGGCGGGGATAGCGGTGCGCGTCGGAGGATCGTATCTTGTCAAAATAATATATTACCCTCATCC
>NW_017806170.1:1055644-1056068 GCF_001891065.2 Hippocampus comes
CCCCCTCCCTTTCCTTGGTCCATCCCCCCCCTTTTCCCTGCTTGCTGCAGTTTAATATTTACCTCCGTGAAAGAGCGGCGGCGACGGCTCTCAGCTCTAATTGATTCCGACACATGGGGCTCTGTGCTCAGGCTGCGGATAAGAGAGGGAGGGAATGCACACGGGTGGAAGGCAAATAAAGAAGGGGACGAGACATCAAGGTAGCTGCGCTGCAGGGAGCGAGTGCAGAAGACAAAAGTGGAGGAAGATGCGATGGGTTGATTTAGGTGGCCAAGTATATCAAAAGCAAGGCAGAACTTGCCGCATTCGGGTGTTTTTCCGACTAAAGACACCAAACGTCCGATTAACATTATCGTGAGCAATTGTCGTCTGATTTTTTTTTTTTTTTTAAATAGGTGTAAAAAAAACTTTTAAGGACAAAAAA
>NW_017806170.1:1056139-1070946 GCF_001891065.2 Hippocampus comes
TACGTTGGCTAAATTTGTCCTTTTCGGGTATCCGTAGCAGAAAGATGGCGGCGAAACATGGCGGACATCTGTCGGGGAGGCGTGCCGACATAACATGATTAGGGATGACATCACCTAAAATCACATTAAAAAAAAAAACGATGTGACAGAACATATTTTTTGCATATGATTGAGATTAACAGTGTTTTTTTTGGAAATAATGAACATGAAGAATGAACATCTTTTTACACACTTTATATCTACGATATCCTTATTTGTGAAGAATGATGACTAATAGTTGCAAATTTTGTGTCGTATTTTGGTCCATATGTGGGAGTGGGTTCGCTGTGCGATGTTAAACTTTTGGGACAGTTTCTGACTAAATTGTCGTGAGAACATGCGGCGTCGCAGGATACGTGGTGGAAACTATGGGATAGACGCAATACAGGCGGTCGGGAATGAATCCGCACGAATGGGGAAAGCTGCCGGAAATGGGGTGGCACTCGGAACTGCGGTAGCGAAGGACATGGGGAGGGGAGGGGAGGATGGTGGGGGGCTGAGAGCAAATGAGAGGGGATTAAGAGCACGACAAGAAGATGGATGGAAGCGAGCGAGGAGAACATGACAGGTGCGATGTAGAGCGCCAATAAAAGGCGGGAGACGGCCAGGGAGAGAAATAGGGGCATGATGGAAAAAAAAAAAAAAAGTGCGGCGGCGAGGTGACAGAATGATATCAGGCGGACGGAAAAGACGAGGCGGCACGGGCGGGAGGATGGGATGGCGCGGGGTGGTTGAGGGTCCATATTTTCCCTTGAAGGAACTGGCCTGTCAGGCTGTTCCGCCTGCACAGAGCGCCGCTATAAAACACAGAGAGCAGGCAGGTGCGTGCGGCAGGTGACTTATGTGTATATCGTGCCTTTGTCAATATTTCTTTCTGTCTGCATGCTGCTTTTTCCCCAACGTTTGGCCCTGGTTTCTGTCCTTCCCGACTTGCATGCGCCGGCGTTCATACTTGCCCCCCCCCCGCCCCTCCTTCCTCCACCCCTTGAACCTCACTGCCTTGCGAATCTCCTTTATATTCCCAACAGGAATATTCAAGACAGCCACCGGGGTTTTGCATCTATCGCACCTTTTGAATCCCGTGTGCCGTGCTACAAGGAGCACCGGGTGGTGGGCCTGATTTATTCATGCCGTCCCGGCGAGGATTGAGCCTCCTCTTCCTTATTCGGTGCGGCACTGAGCGGAGGCCTGGTTCCGTCGAGGTGGAGAGGGGGTGCGGATCCAGCCGCACCCCGCCCTCCACCACCCCAAACCCCAAGTCTGCGATGCTCACAAACGACCGCTCTCTTCTTTTCATGTAAATTCATAAAGGGAACAAGCGTGCACTTCAGTGGAGTGCTGCTGGCACATTGCTGTGTGCTTGAAGGGCCGACTTTCATGTGGTGTCATGTACTTCTTGGACAGGGCAACTGGAAAGCGCATCAGTCAGTACTGTAGGTCTTCTGCTGAAGAGCAATTTGGACTTCTACCAAAAAATGAACTGTAAAAATGGGTCTCAAAGGTAAAAAAAAAAAAAAATCAAATTTCGGAATCAGTGCATACAGACACCGACTGTACAGGGCAATTGGAACCACATCAGTCAGTGTAAGTGGAACAATTTGGAGTTGTACTAAAATGCGCGGCTGGAACCTCATCATTTGTTACAGTACAACTTCCAAAGTGAAACAAGTTGGAATTCTACCAGAGTTCAGTTGTATAAAACAACCTTGTAAAATGAATTCAGAGATTTGTTTCTTAAATACATTATCCATGTTATCCAAGATAGTTGCTTTCGTTTGCGCCGTCGTGGGAGTGAACACAGTCGACTTGATTCCCGGCCGATCGATGCGGCCTCCGACCAGTGACACACTTGGGTGTGCAATGTGAATCGCCCCTTGTATACTATGGAAGAACTTGAGTGCCTTTGTTCGTATCAGCGATTATTTGGCACAATTGAGACTTTCAGTTAGCTCGCTAGTTATGGCTACACTCTGAAAATCAATCTTCTCTTCTGCAAGTCTCCTGGAGTGGCCATTTAAGAGTGCCTCATTGTTGGCTGTGAATGTATGCACATCATGCGGAGAAAGATGGAAGCGTGGCGGGGCTGGTTTGGTCCAATTTGACAGTCAGGATGTGGACCCGTTTAGAATTGGGTGTAGTCATTGTCAGCCCTGAGCGAGTGCCCATCACGCAGAGAAAGATGGAAAAACAAGGAGGCTAGGAATAAGTATATTTTTAAAAAAAAAATCTTAATTGACAGTGAGTTTGTGAACTGACAGTGACTGACTGTGAGTGGCTGCTTTAGAGTGCCTTGTTGTCACAGAGTAGAAAAATTCCATGATGACGTGATGGGAAGTATTCCAGCCACTCGAGCTTTAAGATGGCGACCCGTGCAGGGCGTACGCCGCCTCTCTCCCAACTCCCTCACTGACATGATATATGGCTCCACTGTGAGCGATGACATCATCGGTCACCATGGAAACGTGCAAAGTGACACTGGCGCGAAACACAACTCATTAACTTGCGCGTTGCCAAATCCATCTCCATGACTTCCGCCGTCTTCATGTCATTGTTGCACTCGCACTGCTTCTCCCTCCTTCCTCTGTTCTTTATTTGCAACCTCTGCAGCAGCTCATGGAGCGCTAACACGGGTGTCACTTGTCATTATTGCTCTAATTCAGTCATCCGTCATCGCACACTCACTGTAAATGCGGCGCATGATTCGCTGCTGCGGCAGGTGTACCATGCGCCTAGCCGGAGATTTCATTTGACACGCACACGCGCCATGTTGTGTGTGTGTGTGTGTGTGTGTGTGTGTGTGTGTGTGTGTGTGTGTGTGTGTGTGTGTGTGTGTGTGAGTGAAGTGAAACCTTGACATGGTAAACTATTGATAAATGTACGTATTTGTTTTTTTTTTTTTTTTTGGACTCTTTCTGTCAAGCACTATGGTGCCACAAGCTGGCGCCAAAGCACTGGCTTATAGGAAAGTACAGTGATGCCTTGTGATAGGAGTGGCCTGACGTGAAAGTTTTTTGAGCCATCGTTCAGGCAATATCTTTGCTTTGACTTGCGAGTACAACCGTATAGAGGATCTGAATGCTGTATGGTGGCAGTGAAGTCAACTCACTGCAATGACACATTCAAATATGAATATAGCCACACTCACAAACATATCTTCTTTGTCTTCTGCAAAGAGATGCGGTCTTCACTGGACAGTCCATTTACCGTCTGTTTTATACTGCCCCAAGGTGGCCAAGGAGGGCAGCAGCGCATTGGCCATTCAATCACCGCTCACCTCCTTTTTTTTTTTTTTTTTTTGCTTTTGGTGTTGTGATGTTTGCAATGCGAGCCCGAGGGCAGCTTGGTGTCATTTTCAGTTGGCAGCAGATGGCGGCATCAGGTCAAAGTTACAAGGCTGCTGAGATGGCCGAAAATCTGCTTGATTATTATTCCACCAATGCAAGATTAATCACAAGAACGTGTTGGGACTAGTCTGTGCACGTAGAACATATTATGTGCCTTGAGTTTCCGTTTAACGTTCTTGATTTCCCAATTTGTATGTGAGCTCTCACCTCTCCGCTCCCAGTGCGCCCTCTCGGATTTCATCAAGCTCTTAACCCCGCCAGGCCTCAGATCCGGTTAACACTGTAAGTGTTTTAAAAAGTGCTTCCTCTACCACCGGCACGCTCGGCACTGCGTGCCCGCCTGTGTGCGACCACACTGGAGTCGCACCTCTAACTGATTTCACAGTTTTTATTACAACCGCTCTTGACTTGCCTTCACAAAACATCTGTTTGAGCAAGTCAAAAGAGATTTGTGCGTGTCGGCTGGTAAACGGCACATCTCTGTCCCGCTTTTCCGCCATGTGAAGCCCAATGAAGCTCCTCAATTCATTTCCAAGTATACTACAAGATGGCAGCAACGGACTATTTTTGTCAAATATGACGGGCCTCAACTCACTTCAACATAGCTCCACGGCAGCAAGATGCTTCTACATGGCACCAAAATAGGACTTTTATTTTGTGTGCTCACTGTGTTTTAATATTCCTTCTTGCTTTTGTTAAGTACACCGGCGCTCTCCTTTCCCTTATACGAGGGTATTACAGGAAGTACATTTACAGTAAAGCCTACAAAAAAAATTTGTGTTAAAAAAAGCTATATGGCTGTCACTGTACAATCGAACTCGATAGTATTCTTAATGTGAAGGAGAGTTTTTCTTTTGGAGATTGTACAAGTGTACTAAATGAACTTTCCATTGGTGATAGGATGCATTCACTGACATTTGGGTTTTTACCATTTCTAGAAAAAAAAAAGGAGTAGAAGTAGCTCGACTAAGCTTGGCTTTTTTGAATTAACAAGTAATACGGGCAGCCGGACGGCGACGTGCGCCCAAGAAGAAGAAAAAAAGATGAGAAGTGGCGATGATGAATGGATGGAGAGCATGAAAGCGTGCGCACCTTGCCTTTGGGTGCGCGCTCCCGCTCCGAGGATGATGAAACGTTAATTAAAGTAAACGAGCTTGCCTGAACAAACCCCGCCGCCATGTCACCACTGACTGCTGGACCAAGAAGAAGAAGAAGAAGAGGAGGAGGTGGAAAAGCTGTTTTAGATCGTTCGATCGTTAGATGGATAGATAGACATTTGTAACTTTTCATTTGCCGGAATACTAGGATTTCCCACTGTCCCTGAATCCAACATCGGACGGCGTTAATATTTCGTATATATTCATCAACACAATGTTCTTTTCGAATGATTTAGCCAGAAAACTGGTGGTGCGTAGGTGCCGGGGGTCTGTTTAATAAAAAATCTGCATTGTGTTTTGGAACTAAGGAATATATTGTAAAATTACCTCATCATTTTCACCACCCCGTTTGTCTGTTAATTTCAGATTAGAAATAAATTGTAATTATTTTCAAACATCTCATTTCAATTAAATCTCTGTGCTTGAATTAGCTTTTTGCCCCCTAGATTTTTTTTAATGTGCATGCATGTTGGGTTTATCGAAACGAGTTTTACTGCACTCCACGAAATATGAATTGAAGTATATGACATCATATTGGGCCTAATTATGTGTCCATTTTTTTTCAATTGCTAGATCACTTTTGTTTGGTCAAAAAAAAATTCAATTAATCCGCTATCTAATTCGTTTATTTATTTATTTAGCGCCATCTCGCACTCTCCCTCTCGTCCTCTTTTTTTTCTCCTCCATCTCTTCGCAACGATTATCCCGCCGTCTAATTAGAAATCGATGTCGCTCTGCCGGCGGGTGTTTGCAGTGTGTTTGTGGACGCTCGCAACAATTCCCAGGACAGCACACGGAGGGAGAAAAGAGGAAAAAAAGGGAAGGAAAGCGAGGAGAGGAAGAGGAAACGCTGGAAACGCACGCACACACACACACGCACACGCACACGCAATGACTTTCCCGCTCGCAGCTATAAATCTACACACTTAAAAGCAGCAGGCTGAAGTTTAAAAAAAATGCAAGGAAGGGAAAAATGAAAGGAAAAGTGTTTTTTTTTTTAACGAATGAGGTTTGGGAATTGTGTGCACGTTCTTTTAGGAAAACAAACGAAGAAAAAAGTGTCGGGTGCGCGACGTGCAGGCCCTGCCGAACGCAATGCACAGGATTCATTGTGACGTCATCGAAATGGATATTGTTTTGAGATATTTTTAGACATGCTTTAAAGCACGCGAGTCTACATTTATTTGTTTTGAACGTTTTCAGAATTATTTGATGGATTGCGTGCCAGTGTGTGTTTGTGTGTTGGGACTGACAGCTGATTGTGACTTTTTTTTTTGCTATTGCTGTAAAATAATGTCACCAAGTCTTGAGCATGTTTCAAGGCACAAGAATCGACATTCATTTTATTTTTGAGGCAAGGCAGTCTATTGATCTATTTTTTTCAATTTTTAAAATACAAATTAGATTTATTTATTTATATATTTTTTGTATTGGGATCGTTTCCCCATTGTTGTACAAATACGCTAATTGTGACGTCATTTAAGGTCGGAGGGTCATGTCATTCCGACGTGTGTGATTTTGTCCTGGACTTATTGCTGATTGTAACGTCATATTTTTTCTGAAACAATGTTAAATCATTTTAAACGTGCATTTCTTTTGTTGAATACATATTTTTTGCAGTATTGTACTTACTTATCACTGATCATTGCTAATTGTGACTTCATTTGATACTTTAATTGCTGTCCATTATTTGTAAAATAACGTTAAAAAAATTCTATTTGTTTTGAGAATTTAATTTTGTATATATGTTTTTAAATCTATTGACATATCGAGACCATTACGCATACATGAAGTCAGTAGGATAAAACCAATATAGCTTTGAGCACATTTTCTCAATTTGATTTAAATCACGTATGGACAAAAGCGACTTGCGGCCACTTCACCCACAGAAAGTGAAGGTCACAGGAAACGTGAATATTCATTTGTGTTTTAGAACTTCGACTGCACACTGTGGACAAAGTATTGGAACAGCCTTCCATAGTTTGATGACAAAACAGCAGTGATTCGCAAAGTGTGCTATGAGTCCCACCAGTGGTATGTGGGCTCCCTCTAGTGGTACGCAGAAGAATCAGTGATTAAATGTGGAAACCACCTCAGTTAGAGTGGCTTCAACTTTTTTTTTTTTTTTTTGTATTCAACTTTTCAAAGCAATACATTTTTCTAGAGTCATTTAGAAGTGATTCATCCATCCATCCATTTTCCGATCCGCTTGTCCTCAGAAGGGTCGCCGGACAGGCTGGAGCCTATCCCGGCTGTGTTTGGGCAGTAGGCGGGGCACACCCTGAACTGGTTGCCAGCCAATGACACTTGCAACCCTGTCACATTATTGTCCCCGTGTATTGCTTCCCATCTGCTGTGACGTCATGTGAAAGTGTGTTGTCACGCCCCCTCGCGCCCGCCCCCAACCCCCCGCCCTGCAGAAATTTTCATTTTTTTTGTCATGGTTGCCTCACATTTCGTCAACCCCTTGTGATACTCGGCTTGAGCCAAAACTATCAATCGTAGCTCCGCAGGGTGTGCATACATCTGTGTGTGTGTGTGTGTGTGTGTGTGTGTGTGTGTGTGTGTGTGTGTGTGTGTGTGTGTGTGTGTGTGTGTGTGTTTTCCTGTCATCCTATCTCAGCGTGGCACCACCCTTGACGTCCCACCTTTATGCTGCATGTCTCTTTGCGTGTCGTGGACACAGAATGCCAAGATGAGCTCCTTTCACTACTGTACGTGTGTGTGTGTGCGTCTGCGTGTGTGTGTGTACACGAACATCCTTGCATTTTCTGTCAGTCTGTCTCTCTCCCCTCATTAAACGTCCCTCTCGCACTGCTCCCTCCTCTTCTTCTTCTTCTTCTTCCTCCTCCTCGGCGCCCGGCGCTCCCCTTGCCCGTGGCTATATGATCGCGAAAAATGTGTTTACAAAACTCGCTCTCTTGCACATCAAACTGTACGGATGAATCAAAGACTTTGCCGAGACAGCCAGAGAAGAAGAAGAAGAAGAAGCGGCCGGAGCAGGCCTTAGCATTTTTAAAATTCCATGTGTATTTTTTTTTTAACCCACCCCCCGCCAACGTCTGTGCGTGTGTGTGTGTGTGCGTGTGTGTGTGTGTGTGTGTGTGCGTGCGTGTGTGTGTGTGTGTGTGTGTGCGTGCGTGTGTGTGTGTGTGTGTGTGTGCGTGTGTGTGTGTGTGTGTGTGTGTTGTTGTTGTTGTTATTGCGGTAATATATTCTCCGTAAGGTCCCCGTACAAACAATGAATGTCTCCCGGTTAACAATGAGATAATGCAATATTGACGTCTCAGGCGGGAAGGCAATCCGGGCCAGGGATTTCAGCGGCAAGCAAGCTGCACAAATTACGCTTTGCGAAACGAGCGTGGGAAGTCGGGATGTATGGCACAACGTTAGCGTGGCATCAGGTGACCTCGCAGACTCGCACGAGTGTTGTCGAGAGGAAGGCGAGGTTATGTCATGTGAGAGTTTGTTTGCACGTCCGGTGCTTACAAATTTATCGTGCACACGTAGCATAAATTGGGCCAAATTTGAGTATTTTCAAATTCAAGTAACATTAGATGTCGCAAAAGGATTGTCCCGTGGGGTGGGATTTGTTTGGGAAACGGTCTCAAGCCAACAGTTGTAAAAGTGGGGCACACACATTCTGATAATCAGGCAAAAGTGGCGTATTTTTCCTCCCTTCAAATCACTGTCAGTAAAGGCCCGGTTATCAGCCATTTTTAATGATTATCTTGGAGTGTGGGGTGAGTTAATATTGATTTTTTTTCTCCGTGATCTGCTCTGAAAACGGCTGCAGACCGACAATCGTAACACACATGCCAATAATCAAACCAAATTTGAGGATTTCTCTCCCTTGTGATCGGAGTCAGCCAAGGCCCAAATATCTGATCCCTCGAAAAGATTATCCTGAGCAATTATCCTGTGGAGTAATTTTTTTCCCCCTCTTTCGGGAAAACGGTCAGTGTTGCTGCTCGTAAATGTGGAAAGCACTCAATAATCTGACAATATTTTAACATTTTCCAGTCTTCTTATCAAACTCAGCCTGATTATCAGAAGTCTACCAAAAATGATCGTTAGACGTTAAGAGTACCCCGCCCCCCCCCCGGCACCTCCATTCTGCTCAGAAAAAGTCACAGGCTACTCAAAAAATGTGAGATGTGTGAATTTTTTCAAATTTGTGATTTTTTTTTTTCTGTGCGATCGTTGACAGGATTTGAGGGTAAAAAAAATTTTCTTGTTGATCGACCAAAGTAATTTTTCTGCCCATCAAAAGTTTTTGTTGACAGGGGAGGCTGATGCCCCCTTTCTGGTGGATGCCAAGAAAGGGGGCACACTCGTCGTCCCGGTACGCACACTCGCCAATTCTGTTCTTTGCCGTGTGTGAGGTCTATCCTGTTTTAAAAGCGGGTTTAAAATGTTAAAATGATGTTCCCTGCGTACGGACTTAAGCGAGTAACGAGCCACTCTGGTGATGTATCAATTGTTTGCAGTTGAAGTTGTTGGTAAATGTCCCCGACGTGGGATCAATAGTCTTATCATCTCTGATCAATTGACTGAATGTCGCCGCTTTACTGCTCGTTGCCGCCTTGATAGACACGAATGGAGAAATAGATGTAAAAGCACCATAAAACAACATGACTACAAGGCAAAAATCCATGCCATCCAAACTACTTTATCTGTATTTATGAATATCACCAAAGTCAAACCAATTTGAATGTCGCTTCTATTCCTACGCTGGAAAAAGTTATTGGTTAAATCTACTCCATTTTATTTCACAAAATAGAATCATCTGGATCCAGATGCTTTTCGTAAGTGGATGGTTCCATTGTGCATGTGTTGCCTTGTCAGACAAAGAAACTCGACAGCGAGTGACAACATGTTGCTTTTACGCGGCCATAATGGATAAAAACCACCCCAGCGCCCCCACCCAAAAAAAAAAACGGATAGAGTCAGTCAAAGAAAAGAGGAAGGGTGGGGAAGAGGAGTGGTCAGGAGGAGGAAAGTGAGACGGACATGCACAGGGAGCGATTATAGCAGCTTTTATGTATGAGCTATTGATTGAGTCAGTGGTGACTTCTTGAGTGGTTAATTCGGGAAGTGAGAGCGATCGAGGGAGTAACTCAGCGACTACAGAGGCCAGCGCAGGGGAGATGCACAGTGCGTGTGTGTGTGTGTGTGTGTGTGTGTGTGTGTGTGTGTGTGTGTGTGTGTGTGTGTGTGTGTGTGTGTGTGTGTGTGTGTAACAGTACTTTAGGTCTCGACGTAGGCCAGAACTGGTTACTCATCCGTAACTTGAAGTCCCTCTAACGAACAAATGGCATACCTCCAATACTTCCTGGATCCATCATTCATGTGAAAAAGTTAAAAATATATATAGATACACACACGCCTCCTTCCAATAAACACTTCATATTTGCCATTGGAGGGAAAAAAATGCTAATCACCATCTTTATCTGTGGTTGTCCATTCATAACCTGAATTTACTGCCTCCATTTGTCACTGGGCTGTCCTTCCACTGAAAGAAATAAATGCCCCGTCAAATAAACACCCGTCTTTTAAAAAAAGTGTGTACAGTAAATGTAGTCATCTCACTTCAGTCCATAACTTGACGCCGCCCCCTAAAAGTTGCTGTACTGCCACCAGTTGTTGGATGAGCCATCAACATGACAACCGCCCCGCAAAAAACAAAAAAAAAAACCAAATCAACTCCACCCTCAAAGTCATACCTCTCTTTTCTGATATCAAAAAAAATAAAGTGACTTTCCATGTGTTTACGCATCCCAGACGACTTAGTAACAGATTCTGTACCACCGTTAGTGGCTGGATGCAGTCAGGGCTGTCCAAACCCGGTCCTGGAGGGCCACTATCATGCACATTTAAGATTTTTGCCTCCTCCTACACACCCGGTTTGATCGGCTCGTAAGCGAGCTCTGCGGAAGCCCGATAACGATTCCGATTAATTGAATCGGGTGTGTTGGAGGGGGGAAACATTGAAAACATGCAGAGCGTCCATCGAGGACCGAATTTGGACAACCCCGCTGTAAGTGGATGAAGTTCTTGTTAGGTTCTTTTTTTTGGGTGACACTGCCTTCTATTGACCCTAAAATAAGCTCTCGCGCATGCACGCAGGCACACACACACTCACGCACGCACGCACACAATTTTCTACAGGCGTGAAGTTGAGCCCACAGGACACTCATCTGTTCCGAGGATAGAACAGATGGTCGTCTTGTTGTCACGCCATCGCCTTGTCAGAAGCACATCAGCATTTTAAGGTGGGATTTGGTTGGAGTGACACCTTTCCAGTGTTATTTATATTCGTCACGGCAGGTATTGGATATCCCTAGAACCAAATCAGCAGCATGTCTGGTGAACTAGAAATTAATGACGCAAGCACGCAGAATGGAATTCTCAACTGTTCGAAGATCTTTGCATGTTGGGTGCAGATGGTGGTTTAGTCAGGGTTGAAATTACAGAAAATCTTCACTGCGTGTGTGTTTTTTGCTGTGCTGAATGGCTAGTCAAAAGCTCAAGCTAACTAACCAAGGTCTCGTGATTGGTATTCAGACAAGGTGCACATACAGTAGGTTCATTTCCAGCAGTAATGTTGTACAAAGTAAGATGGTACAGCCAGATCCTATTTTTGTCCCTTTGGGGGTTCGCTATTGTCACATTCTACACTGTAGTGTCTGTGACGCCAAATGTGTGTCGGTTTAAAAAGTGGGTCTGGTGTGTTGAGTGACGTGGAGGTCAGCGAATGGGAATGTAGAGCTGGCCGGCTGTTAGCTAGCTAGAGCGTTCTCGGCTGTGCGTGTTGAGCGACAACGTCAGTTGAGGCCATCGGCAGGTCGGCTAAGAAGATGCTTATGTTTACTGTCTTTGCGTTTCCTTTCTTTGGTTACCATCAACCAGCAGCTGTGTCTGTTTTCCTTCCATGCTAGCCACCTGTGAAGGTTTGTTTGAACAAGTTTTTAAATATATTTAAAGCATGTGCGAGGCATATTTGCATCGAGTGCGAGTGGCCCCAAAATACTTTTCAAATTTCGATTTCAGAGTTGCCACTTTCCTTCAAGGCGCCAGGAGAGAATGCCGAGCACTTTGTTTCCCTGCTTGCCAAAAAAACCAAGCACATGAATGCGCATGCGTGCGCGCGTGTGCGCGCGCCAAGGTCAGCTCGCCGCCTCACTCCCGCGCACGTTTTTTGATCTCTCATCCGTGAGATCAAAGGCGCTCTCGGGCTATTAGTCCGCGCGAGCCATTGATCCCTCATTGATCGGAGCGAGACGCCGCCGCTGCCGCCGCTGTGCACGCGCGCGTCAGCCCCCCCAAGCCTGAGCACGCTGTGATAGTGATAGCTAGGCCAAACTAAACTCCAGTGCAGTCCCCCCCAGCCCCCCCTCTTTTTTTCCCTTTTTTTTTTTTTTTTTTTTTTATCCCGGGGATTTTTTAGCCGCGGGACATGAAACAATGAGGCCCGAGCTGGTTTTAATAAAGCCCGCTTTCCCGCCTTTCAACTCCGGCGCAAGGCGGACGAGCCCCGGCAACGGAGAGCGATCGATAATTAATGACGATGAATAATTTAACCCTATCGATTGATACTTTCTTCTTCATCCTCTTACTACCCCAGTCTTTTCCTTATTTATTTATTTTTTTGGCGTTTCCCCCCTCAATTCCATACCATATTTAAGACTAATACATCCCGCTCTCTCCAGCCACTCACCTGCTCTTCCAAACTTGTGGCGAGTTCTTCTCCTTTCAGGGAAAAGTTTGGAAAATAATTTTCTCGTGAGTAGCAGACACACCCTCGCCTTGGATGTTTATTGTAAGTGATATCAATTATCATCAAATGTTTCATATGCTAAATTGTACTGGAACCGAATATTGAGTCAAAGCGGTAATCGTTCACAGCTAAAATCAAATAGTCCCGCAAGAGAGGTTTTTTTTTCCCCCCACAAACACACACACCCTCAACAATTATCTAAAACATAACTCAAATCTTCATGAGTTAAAGCTGGCTGTAACCATCCACAGCTAAATGTTGCCCCCCAGAAAAGGCTTTTCAAAAAGTGTAATTTTATTGGAGAAAAAAAATGTCTCCTTTTGATCAGCACACTCACCTTGGATGTTGATCTTCTGTCAGTTATACCAATTAGCATCCAAAATATGATGTTTAATATGCTTAGCCATGCTGGAGCCAAAATCTTGATGAGATACAGTGTCTAAGGGATCTGTAACAATCCACAGCTCAATGTCGTACCCCAGAAAAGCCTGGAAAAAAAAAACAGGCAAATTTCCTCATCAGTAGCCCACCTACCCTCACCTTAGGGCAGGGGTGTCAAATTCATTTTTTGTCACGGGCCACTTTGTAGTTACGGTTTCACTTGGAGGGCCGTTATGAATTTTGGTAAGCCATATAAATGTTTAATCACCTCCATATGTTACATACTCAGCGCACAACAAATTGATGGACAACTAGTTTTAAAATCAGAAGTCAGGAATAATGACTGTTCTTGTGGATTACATATGACAATTTGAAATTTTGTTGCAGATTTTAGCAAGCATCATGGAACTTGACATGCTTGATTTGCTTTCGTGGGCCACATAAATGGATGTGGCGGGCCAGATCTGGCCCCCGGGCCTTGACTTTGACACCTGCCTGAGTGTTTTATTGAATGTCATGGATAACAATTAGCATCTAAAATATTGTCATCAATATGTTCAAAAATGTGCCATTGCCCAAATCTTCACGAGTTCAAGCTAGCTTAGCCAGCTGTATTTATTAGCCAGAGTTTAGCCATCGACGGCTAAAAGTAGTCCCCCAGAAAAGCTTTTTAAAAAAAAAGCAAACTTCCTCGTGATTAGTACTCGCACCCTATGGGATATACAGTACATCTGCCATCTGATGGGTTTTATGTTTATTTCTCCACATGCCAATTTTGGTGAAAGGACAGGTTCGTCTTCCGCCTTCCTCCCCCTCGTCTCCACTTCTGGTCTAACAAACGCACATCGCACAGTCCCTGTGTTGTTGCAGCCCGAGGCGCAGCAGTGTGTCAGAGCTAACCAGGGAGAGGAACGCAACGAGAGGAGAGCGGGAACACTGGAGCGAGAGGAAAGAAAAAAGAAGACGGGGCGGAGGGTGGCTCGGCCCTTTTTCAGCGGGCCCCCCCCCCCCCCAAAAAAAAAGATGAGACGCATGCACAGAGTTTGTTTCATGTGCTGCAAAGAGAAAACGCCTTTCTATCTTTTTATATCGTGACCCGTCACGCTTGCCTCCTTCTTTCGACAGCACGGGAGACGCGTAATGTTGCCTCACCGGTAGCCCCCTCGCCCTGATTGAGCACCGTCACTTCAAACTACTGGCCCACTAACCTCGCTTCCACTGGGCCCACTTGTTAAAGTCAACATCAGTCAGACCTGTTTGGGAGGAAGGAAGTCGTCCCCCAACGCACATGACGTCAACCGACACAAATAACATAAAAACCTTGCCGGCATCTTGACAGATTGTCTCAGAACAGTGTTCCTGAACCGGTGGGTCAGGATCCAACAAGTGGGTGGCTTGCGAATAGCGATTAAAAAAAAAAAAAAAAAAAAGCCATGTTCCCACTTAGACCCAGAGTTATACGAGTTTTAGAGGTTTCATTTTAGTTCATTTTTGACTTTTGAATTGACCACAGTGAGTAGCCACAGGCCAGTTTTGGAAGGCCGATTGTCTTGCAACTTATCTATCTGCCTACAATATATTGATATAGCTTATCGTACCTTGCCCGTGGCTCGCCGGCTGACATCGGAACAGCTTTGCAAACTTGCCAGTGGGCACCAATTTGAGAAGAGTATTGGCTGTCACACTTAGCTGCAACGCAGAGTATAAATTATGTTGTCTGTTCTCAAAACAGGATCTGTTCCGAACAAGGCCACTGATGAAAACTCTCAAATTAGAGAGCAGGACTTCACGCAAAGTTGGGGAAAAGTCAAGTAGGAGGGCTACAGCCTTAATAATAATAATAATAAATAATAATACATTAAATTTATAAGCGCCTTTCAAAACACTCAAGGACACTTTACAATCAAAACAAGAACAATAAAACCACAGATAAAATTATAAATAAAAAAGGAGAGATGAATTTAAACTGAATTTAGCGACTCGAAATAGTTGACGCCGGCAACATCGCCGCCGCAAGGAGCACAGGCTGACCCAGCCAGGCCGGCCAACACGCCGTGGTCCGCGGATCGGCCGCCGTTTCCGCCGCTGTGTCAGTGTGGCTGGGGC
>NW_017806170.1:1071220-1172230 GCF_001891065.2 Hippocampus comes
CCCCCCACGGGGCGCAGTGGGGCGGAGAAGGCACGGAGCACCGTCCGACAGCCGAACAGGCAGGACGCCGCGACAGCACGACCGAGGACAACCGTGCGACGACCGACGGTCCAAAACCACAACGAATTGCGACAGGAGCTGAGGGTTTCTCCCATGACGAGAGTAAACCGTAAAAAAACCCGTAAAACAAACGCTAAAAAAGAATAATAGCGGGTGAGCAGCGGCAGCCAGACGCGGCAGCCAGACGCGCCAGCGTTCACTCAACCCGGAAGTGAAGCCTTGTACATTTCTGCTCGAGTCGAAAAAAATGATGTCAATTCAAAAGTTTCCAACAGTGTCAAATGCAGCGACCTTATTTGCCGCATAACTGTCTGTGGTTGTACTCTCGTGTGCTGCTTTTGGCCCACGGTGCTGCAGGTTCCCCAGTTAAGTGCATTGTCAACGTGTGATCCATCATCAGGGGGTTGGGAAAGGCCCCTTTTGTTTGGAGTATGGCGTCCTCTGCGCTGTTGCTTTTGTGCTCTTTCATCAGCCCGCCAATGTCTTTTTTTAGCAAAACAAAGTGCTCTCTGGCCGTATTGATTCAGTCACTATCGATGGGCTCTACGTCTTTATTTGTGTCGGCTACCTGAATACCTGCGTGTTTGTACCGCGCTGTATAACTTCCAAACGCTGTGTGTGTAACAACGAGTGCATGTAGGCGCCAGCATGCACGAGCAGCACTATTCCCTGGGCTGCTAGTTATAATGTTTCTGGGGGTGATGGGGGGAACTTGAAAGCCCTGCGCTGCCCAAATCAAAACTAACAAGGAAATGATGGAGGCGCCTTTATCTCCTCTCTGGCCCTGGGCGGGGAGCTGAGGGGATGGGGTGGGCGGAGGAGGAGGTGAGCGATGGAGGAGGGGGGGGGTCGTCTTGCTTCCTCTTTGATTTGTAAAAAATGCATTACCTCCGAAATCAAACAGAAAATTACTGCACCGAGGTGAAGCACACCGAGGGGGTGGTGTGAGAATTGGGGGGGGCGTGGCTCAGAGAGAGGCTCATGAGACACAAAATAGGTGGCGGCGACAAGGAAAAAGAAGGATTCACCTGGATGGCGACACGCAGAGGGAAACACGAAAAGCGTGATGCCGCAGTGATGACCCGCGGCACGCGGGGAGGGTCAAACGTATAAGCTCCGACCTCAAACGCACAGAATATCGTATTTTCGTTCGAGGCGGCGGCTTTCGGTTCCACGCTCGGGTTGGAGAGCAGTATTTGAACTGAGGGCCATACTTTTCACGGAGCTGAGCAAAAGGCTACAGTTTTGCAGTTTTGTAGCCGCCATGTGAAAAAGAAGAAAAATATCTGCAGGGCTGTACAGACTTGTTGTTGTTGTTGGAAAAAATGTGGGGGCGCTTTGCTCAGAATTAGTTACATCCAATTTTCCCGAATGAACACCTGAATTATCACTGAAGTATTGATACCAATTATAAAATGACACTTGATCCTTCTATCTGTCGTCTGTCTGTAAATGACACTTGATCCTTCTATCTGTCGTCTATCTGTCTATCTACGTCTATCGCTTGGTGGCTAGAGAGCTACTGCATTTCTTTCTCTAGCAGCTAGCTAGCTAGCCCGCTAGCTAGATATCCAGGTAGCTAGCTACTGTATGTATCTATCTGACAAACATGAAAACCCAGATCACGCATTATTGCTGTGATGGTGGTGGACTCCATGCTACACAAAAAATAATCAGTTCTCCATTTCAAATTTAAATATCTAAATTTGATCACATTTTTGACTTAATTACAAAAAGTGACAAAGTGTCAGGGCATTCATTTTTGTCTTTACAAATATAAACATGACCTTAAGAAGTCACAAAGTTCTTAGTGTGCTTTTGTTTGAGTCACTGAACTAATATTTTGTCACAAAAATATAGTTAGATCACCATGAACAAGTATCAGGCAGGTCTGCCGCACAGTTTAGAGATTCTGGGTTCAAATTGGTTCAAGCCTTCTTCCTGTGTGAAGTTTGCTTGACCTACCTGTGTTTTCTCAGGGTAACCCAGCTTACCACAAATGTATTATATGTTTGTGGAAGACTCTAAATTATCCATTGATTTTTGTTTTGTCTACATGTGCTCTGAAATTGATGGATGGTGATGATGGTTCCCATTTTTGAGAACCATCTTGGAGTTTTGGTTTTTTTTTTTTTTTTTTTTTTAGAATATGCCACGAGCCTCTAAAAAAACAGCTTTAGACCTGCCAATAGCCCCCAGCCTGGACTTTGAACATGCATTGTGTACAGGTTGACTCATTGTGTGACAGTGCAATGGGAGAGGGAGCAAAAATAAAGAATGATAAGATGAATGGTTGAAAAGAACCAAGAAGACCAGAGATGTTAAGACAGAAAGGAGCAGCGTGAAAACACCACACATAAAGTGAGCGAGAGTGTTGCTACCATCCAAAGGCCACGAGCCGGTCGAGAGAGGGAGTCTTTCTCGAAAGAGAGAGAGAGAGAGAGAGAGAGAGAGAGAGAGAGAGAGAGAGAGAGAGAGAGAGAGAGAGAGAGAGTGCCTGGAGTTAGCAATAATAATTTATACAAACACACCTTAATAATTCACGTTCTATTTCAATGCTGGAGGGAAAAATCCCAAATTCACAGAGCATAATTAAATAGAGGCAGAAGAAGAAGCGTAAAGGCAGCAATGCAGAGGGCAGCATTAAAGATGGCAAAGAAGAAGCAGCAGCACAGCAGTCGAAGCGGCGGCGAACGGGCGAGGGCATTTTTTCGTCTTCATGTGATCTTTTGTAAAGCAACGCCGATGAAAAGTCGCCGTGTGTCGACCGCACCGCCAGCCCAAATCCTCTCCTGCTCGCAACATCATTAGCGTTATGATTAGCATTTCACTGATTTACATGCCGCTAACACCCCCTACCTCGTTTAGACCTGCTGGCACGTTAAAATAATTTTTTTTTTAAAGATGCAATGCAACTAATTGGAATGCAACAGTTACTTTTGAGTCTGCTCCCACCGGAATTTTCTCGCAACAAAAACAAATGCCCTGTTCTCAGAAGAAAACGCACATTTTAGGGCTGCTTGAAAACGTATTAACAATTAACCCTATTTGCTTGAAAGGATTACAAATTAAAACTTTGAATACATCCATCCATCCATTTTCTGATCCGCCTGATCCTGGATTTCCAACTAAATTTGATGCGGGCTTTAGTTAACACTTTAATAAAACCATTTTTTTGTCACTATGTAGACATAGTTGAGTCGTAAATGATGACGTTAAAGTATTTGCTTGCAATTTTGAGATGCATTTGCTTCCAGTGTTTCAAGCTACTTTGCATTTCTTCCCTGCCACGTTTTTGTGGGTACAACAAAAAAACTTCTCCTGCACTCCAAAAATTCCTCTCGGCGTATCGAACATGATGCAGTGAATGTAGTACGTGTCGAATGAACAAAACGCTTCACACTTGTTGCGTATAACGCGGCCCTACTTGACGCAAGAATACTGGAAAATTCCGCCTGATTAAATCGAATGAAACTTTAACGTGCTCTTCAAGTGAACCGCTGCTGCTTATGGATGCGGGCGTGAATGTCCAACGCATTGCATCACGCTCGGCCTCAGGTGGATGCATGGGATCACATCCATCAATCGCTCCATCGCTATACGAAACATAACCTTGCCGCGTTACGCATCAATACCAACCATGTTTCAGAATCGGCATCGCGCAGCAAGTTTGTGTTCAATCCCCTCGGCGACCTCCAAATAAAATGTGCTCGTAGTTCACAGCTTGCGGACTGATGAATATTTTTCATGTTTGTTTGTCAGGTGTTGCAGAGGCATGGACTGTAACTGCGTCAGTGATCTGCTGCTGCCCCCGGTGCCCGCACTTTGGACGCCAGGTTGGTAACTCCTAACGCTTATCTTTCTCCCTTGAAATTAAGATAAAAACAATTTATCTGTTCCAGCCCCCCCACCAAAAAAAAAAAATATTTGTCAGAAGGGAACAAAGTTTTTAGCATCTCACGTCTTTCAGTTCAGTCGGGCTGTTGTCAAACTAGGAGCTAAATGTGCTACTGAGTCACTGTCAACTACCGTATTGGCCCGAATATAAGACGGGTTTTTTTGCATTGAAATAAGACTGAAAAAGTGGGGGTCGTCTTATATTCGGGGTCTAGATATTATACCCATTCACGACGCTAGATGGCGCCAGATATCATTGAAACGAATGCTGAACTTGACTCCCCAGGCCAAAGTCACGAAGAATAAAAATAGCGGTAGCACGAAGAAGAAAAATAAAAAATAGCGGTAAGAAAGAAAAGAGAAGAAAACAACAGAAGAGATAACAGAAAATAGAGAAACAATCTGGAGAAAAGTGGGTCGAAGATCGGCCAGGTTAACCGGCAGCTGAGGAGAAGTTATGATGTCATTTACATTTCAAAAATCAGAAGCCATTCATTTACGAATGTGATTGCACTTTAGTTTACATATTTAAATGTTCAGATGTTAAGATTTGAATGACGAAAAATAACATGCTTTTTCTCTCAAATATATTGTTATAATCATTTGTTTCAGATGTACTGTAATTATTTTCTGTATAAAAATTCATTTGGTGTTCAAAAAGTCTTTTTTCAAACTTGAGTCTTGAAAAAGAGGGCGTCGTCTTATAATCAGGGCCGTCTTATATTCGGGCCAATGCGGTAGTTTGGCATTTAAAGAACAATGACATGAATGAGGTGACACCAGTTACTCCGTGTTAAAAATACAATATTTCATTCCAACTACTGTATTTGCTTCCCGGGTCTGGGCAGGGTGTTGATCCATTGCATAGCCTGGGTGGAGGTCTGCCCCCTGGTCACGCTTTGTGTTGACTTTGATTGCGCGGCGAGTACCAACACTTGACTCCGTGTGTGTGTGTGATGTGCAAACAGGTACTTTTTAAGGCTCTTGTGTGCGTGTGCGCGCACCGCAGCATCAATCAACTCTTTCCCAGAGAGTTGTCATCACGCACCTGAGCAATCTGTGCAGCCGAGAGGGCCCGAACGTAGCTCAGGGCACGCGCTGTTCTATTAAACACCTCATCCCTCACCTTCATCGCTCATCCAGACGGCGACCTCTTCGTCCCCGGCGGCCATGGACGGAATTAATGACAGGCCTCTCTCAAATCCTCCGCTTCCCCCAACCCGCTTCTCCCTCCTCTGCGCAGGGTTCGCTTTCCCGGACTGGGCCTACAAGCCGGAGTCGAGCCCGGGATCGCGGCAGATCCAGCTGTGGCACTTCATCCTGGAGCTGCTGCAGAAGGAGGAGTACCAGGGGGTGATCGCGTGGCAGGGCGACTACGGCGAGTTCGTCATCAAGGACCCCGACGAGGTGGCCCGACTGTGGGGGATCAGGAAGTGCAAACCGCACATGAACTACGACAAACTGAGCAGAGCACTAAGGTAGCGGATGAGATGCGCCGCGGTCACAACTGCCTCATGCCGGGTCCGCAAACAAGCACCGGGCCGCTCAATGGTTGGAAGACATGGAGACTGGAAGTCATGACTAGCAATTTTTAGACGCAAGCACCGACTACGATATGTTGGGGTAAATACATTTAGAAAATGCTTCAAAAGTATGCTTCGAACAAGTTCGGTTCATTCATTTTGGATGAAGCGCACGAGATGGGTAAAACTGGATGGTCGTACGATTTAGCAAATTTTTATCTCTTGCGCGTGCTTCGTGCTTCTGGGACGTTCACAGACCCTTCAAATGCCGAATATTCTCGCTTTGAGTCTGAAATCGACTTTATGTTTAGAAAAGACGTGTTGAAGTTTGTAACCTCTGCCCGGGGAACATCAATATTCCTCCATTGCAGCTTTTTATCGGCGGCCATCTTAATACAAAGTTGACAGAGGAGCTAGTCAGCAAACAAAGTCAATAAGGATTTCGCCGTAAAGTTTCTGGGACTTTTCAAACTTGTTTCATTTAAACACGTCTCGAGCAATGCGTGGTTATCACAAATGACTTGTGCGCTCCCCCTCCCCTTTCCTTCCTCGTGCTTTTCCTTGGTTTCTTCTTAATGGAGGTTGTCGCGGGAGTCTAATTGTTATGAATTGGCTGGGGCCACAATTAGCCTTCTTGATTAGCCTCACTTAATTGCTCAATTAAGGGCCACTGCGCCATTGGCCACGCCAAGCAAGACCCAAGACGGCGTGTTTGGGGCGCTGATACATACGCGCTGCTCGAAGTGGGTTGATGTCGGGCATAATGAGGCGTTGAAACATTCAGCTGACTTTATGGGTACTTTCAAACAAAGGACGGCCCGCATTCCGCTAAAATGAACAAAGAAATTTGTGGTTTTTGGTTTTTCACACCTCCCCCCTCACCCCCGCCCGAGTGTTCCATTCTTCCACCTGAGCCAGGTGGCATGAGCACACGCCTCAGTGGTGGCACAGGAAGCTGACATGCCCACTGGGGTCGTTACCATGGAAATCCCCAATTTGGGCACACACGTACACACACACACACACACACACACACACACACACACACACACACACACACACACACACACACACACACACACACTTTGTTTCCATACTCTCTGAGTGACATGATGTCACTAGTCGGTGTTCATTTTCAGTCGTGTCAGTTACCCATTGCTCCAAAAATGTGCCCATTTTTACATAACGACAAATCTAACGTGTGACTTTTTCCTGACTAGCAATTAGACGAGTTACTTTTACTATGCAGAACGTGTTCACTTCTACTTAGAGGTGAAGCTCTTATTTTGAAGATGATACCTGATTTCAAACACCATCGTGCTTACTTAAGAAAGTCAACAAATACGCATACATTAAGGCAGGTGTATGAAAGGGAAACTGGTATTTACAGCTTGAGCAGAGCGAGGCATCGTGGGAGTCATCGTTTTATCTATCGTGACAGGATTCACCGGAAAACAAATAAATAAATAAAAAGCTCAATGATGTCATGTTTCGGTTTGTGACCAACAGGTGGCACTGTAGGGCTCTCCCTGCAGCTGCACACCTGTTGGTCGTTATGTAATTAGCTGTATAAAAGGACTCCCACCCGACCACTCATGGTCGGGTCATTGTTTGTTTGTTTGCTTGCATGCATGCATGCATGCATGTTTGTTTTGTTTGCTTGTCATGTTTGTTTCTGTCATGGATCTGTTATAGTTTTTTGAGCTTCAGTCACGGTTTTGTTTGATACTTTGGATTTGTTTTGTTGTTAGGACTTTGTTTAGGATTTCGTTTTTTCTGTGTTTATCAATACACTACCACCATCACACGCAACGTGACAAAAAGACCCTTGCCCCAACATGAACAGGAAGTCAGCCATGCTGGATACTCACGATACAAATGATACATTGCGAGTCTCTGATGTGAAGTGGAATTTTTCATGTTGCCATCTCGCCAGCTAATGGCGGAATCAAACTAAATAAGGCTCATGCGGTATTGAACGAAGGCATCCGGACACAAATGGATTAGAGGAGGGAGGAGACGTCTTAAAAGAAGTGGGAAATGAGCCGAGCGCCCACCCCGCAGCACAGTTTACTGATTCATTTCCGTAAAAATCCACCAAACCTTGACGCCGGCGTTGTTAAGCCTTCCCCTCCTTCATCCGCCTCATTCGATTACCTCTGCTGTGTTGCAGGTATTACTACAACAAGCGCATTTTGCACAAAACCAAAGGGAAGCGCTTCACTTACAAGTTTAACTTCAGCAAAGTGGTGCTGGTCAACTACCCCATCCTGGACATGGCCAACTCGCCCTTCTTTCTGGCCCAGAACCACTTCAACGCAGGCTCCGGCGCACCCGACTGCACACCGGAGGTACTCCAACATTTCACACTGGACCGCGTTTCAGCGCAGGTCATCAAATGTCATTTGCATGCTGTGTAGTTAGCATGAAACATAGCCGGGAAAGATCGGCAAAAGGAGACATGCTGTTTGTTTGGTTGTTTGTTTTTTTTTAATCAAGAAATTGATTAGATTCCAACAAAAATCTATTGCTGTCATGTGGTTTCGCTGTTGCAGCTAGCAGGGACCTGCTGGGCCTTTCCTGGATTTATGAAAATCTGTCAAAAAATAATAAGAATCTAGCCTTGACCCAAAAGCTGCCACACATTTTGAAGTGGTTGCGCTGTCTGATGAAAACACGACGGGGAACAAAATCACCTCATGACATGGTTAACATTGGTTGAAGTTTTGAATTTATTATACTCATAGGTGTCCTAATAGGAAATTCAGCAACTATTTTGCAATCTGTTCCAGTTCACCCAAAAATGTATTAGGGATGTATTGATATCCAAATGCATGATTTTATCGAGATAATGTGGGGAAGTAGGTGATATAAAAAAATCCCACGACACTGTATAAAATTCATGGTATTGTTAAAAAAAAGAAAAAAATCAGATTTGGGGCAGGGGGCACAATGTAGAATTTGTGTTTTTGTGCATAACAGCAGTGACAAGAAAAGTTGCCCGTTATTTTATTATCAATTTCTCTTCTTGGCTCAGCGGCGCAAAGAAACATGGTCAAGGTAGTCCACAATGCTGTTTTTGGATGATAGAACAACTCACACTTGTTCAGGTTATCAATGCATGATTAAAAAAAAAATAATTTGTGTGTGCGTGTGTGTGTGCATACGGGAAAGTTTCCGTGAGATCTGTCAAAAGTACAGTCTTGTCTGCGCCGTGCTTAAGGTCGAGAAAAGACGGCCTTAGGTCGTCCTTAACCTCCCCCCCAAACTGCCCCCGGGTCCCCCCAAAGACGACATGATCCCCTCTTCTCTCTCATCCCCCGTCTTTGGCGCGTCATCGATCTCAAATGAAAGCAGGGCCGTGTCAGATCAGATCAATGGCGCGCCTCGTTAAGCAAACGCTGATCTGCCGGCTCGGGGACGACGGTCTCGCCTTTCAAACTCGGGGTGACACGGGATATTGATCCGGGGAGAATGGGGACAAAAATCCCCCCTTTGTCGTGGCCATTCCCCGGATTCATCTGTTCCATTTGTTTCAGCTCGTCTCGTTGTCCCCGGTGTATTCCACAGCCTGCGTCCTGAGCGAGTGTCACCCCGTCAGATCTGGCTCGCGAGCAGCCCTCAATCGGAGCCGCGCTGTCCTCTCGCTTTCCTCCTCACTTATCCTTCGCAGCCTCAAACGTGTCCTCTCCTCCGCAGCCCCCCCCCCGATCCCGTGACAGCCCTTTGTATCCCCCGTCCTTGCCTCTGCTCCGTCGCCGTTTGCATCACGCTTGTCAACATATGACGAGGGTGAGGCCGTCTTAGTCCGAAGTGTGGGCTTATTTCTACTTCGGAGGGAATGACTTGACATTGCGGTCGATGTCCGAGAGCAGTGACGATTTCATTGTTGAACTTGCAGTGCATATAAAAAGTCTACACACCCCTGCTCAAATCATTTTGCGTTATATTTAATTAAAAAAAAAAAAAAGACGCAGATGAATCCTTTCATGTGGCCTCTAACCTGGACACCTCAAATGAAATCAAATGAAGTCTAAAGTAAAGATAAACAGCTGTGAAATTGTGGTTGCACAAGTGTGCACACCCTTTGATGATCGGAGGTGTTCAGTAAGAACCAACGACATTCAAACGCAAATGGCAGTCAGCACACAACTGACACCATTTAAAGTTCTGTGATGAGCCGCAAATAAAGTTCAGTTGTTCTAGGAGGCTTTCTTGGCTTTCTCGCAAAAGCCTAAAGTTGTTTTTTTTTTTCTTCAATTGAGTTGTCCTAGTTACAGGTCACATTGATGGTAGAAAATGTTTCGAAATGATTTATCTTGGTCTCAGTTTTTTGTTTTGCCACCAAAAAAAAAAAAAAAAAGGCATCTGATCGTTTGTTTTCCCCACGTGGAATTCTGATGTTGTTCAAGGTATATTCAGACTCATAACTCATTCAGAATCATCTTTATTGGCCAAGTATGTAAAACACTCAAGGAATTTGTCTCTGAAATGTGTCTTCCTCCTAAGTTTTCAGTGATCTGGATTTTGCGACGTTTCAGCTTTTTTTTCTTTACTCGTAGCCGAAGTTCTCATTCCATTGTGTATGTTCCTCGCCATGTAGGCCATCCAGTCCCTGTTTCCTCGCTTGCCAGACGCGGGCCGAGCGTCCTCTCTGTTTGATCGGGGCAGTGCGGCGCCGGGGGTGGACGGAGACAAGCTGCGACTGGACACGTTTCCATTCCTCGGTTCAGGTGAGAACACTTGAGTGGCATGTGGGGATATTTAAAATTAAAAAAAAAAAAAGACACATTTTCTCCATCGGGATCCACCAGTGTGAAATTCATCACGTTGTTATGGAAGCGTGGAACTGCCAATGTCGAGTGAATAGTTTTGACTGGGCTATGTTGTCATTCAAACAAGTCTTGTGAAGTCTTTCGAACGTACTGGTCAACGTAACGGTAAATCATAGGCTAAATGCGAATAACATAGCATTTTTCCCCCCACAATGCTACCTGGTTTTGACTTGTGCATGCGCTGAAATGCGCACGATTGCGAAGGTGGAAGTCGGTACCCTGTAGCATTATGGGGGAAAAACGTTTGCTATGTTGATTTATTTTATTTTTTTCTGGCATGGCCGCAGTACGCTTTCATTGTCAGTAGCTCAATTGTTGTTCAAGGAAATAAGAACGATGGCAGCCTGCAGTCAAGACTGTGAGGTGCGATCCACTTAGCTCATGATTTGTGCATATCATTGCTAAACAAGTGGAAGGAGGGAAGGAAGGTGAGGTCACTCCACTGTCCGTGACCGATGCTGCTTAATGGCCTATAGACACACACACACACACACACACACACACACACACACACACACACACACACACACACACACACACACACACACAATGCAGAAAGCGAGGGAGCGAGGTACCGTGTAAACACGCACCAACTCGACCCCCTTCCTCCCCCTCCTCCTCCTCCTCTTCTTCTTCTTCATCCTCCACAGTTTGTCCTGGGGTGTTATTTCCTTCTCCCTCCCATGTGTCCCCGGTGTCCTAATCCCTTCCCAAGCAGGAAGGCCCTAATTGAGGGTGCAGGCTTCAGTTTGTGGCCTGTGGGCGCCCATTACTGTGTTTTCATAAGCAAGCGAGAGAGGCCCGTCTGACTGATTCAATATTCATGTGTCTGCCAGCTACACACGCACACGCACACACTTGAGCGCTGTCAAATTAGGCCCGCATAGTAAATAACGTGGCAGGCTGGCGGATTGAGGGGAAACCGAGGGGTGGGGGTGAGGGGGGGGGATGCAGCAGCGAGTTGCTCGGCAGTTGGAAGGAAGTCAGCTGCGCTGGGAGGTGAAGATGCTTTTGTTTGTTGGTCCCAGCGCTCCCACTCAGCCAAACACCAGCATCTTTCTCCTATTAAACCAATAAAAGAGGAAAGTATGATTTTAAATTACATGACTTTATTTTTTTTTTCAAAATACACAATTTTACTTTTTTTTTCCTCTCATAAGCATGACCAATACACTGGTACATTGACATACGAGTTTGATTCATTCCTAACTATGCTTGCTCAAAACACTCACATCCCAAATTATCTTTCCCCACTGAAACGAATGAAAATGCCATCAATCCGTGCCAGACCCCGAAAACACACACCAAAAAAACCTTTTTGTACCATGTTTTCAAATACAGGGTAATTACGGACCAGGCTGTCGTAAAAATCAGCATATAATTTACACTGATTAAACAAAAAGCGAGGATCTTCACATTTCCATATCACTCAGCTCACTGGAAAAGCAAAAGCTGTCATGTTCTGCGAATTAATTCGTAATTTGAAGGGAAAAAAAAAAAAAGACAAAATTTACTTTAAGGTGGCCCTGTTGCATTTAAGGTGGTCCTGTTTTATTTAAGGTGGAGCTGCCAAAACAAGCCCGTCCTGTTTGGAATTGTGAATGATGACGGAACATTCTTCCATGTAGTATTGTTTTTTCAAATACTTTTTTTGTCCTCCATTTTGTATGTGTGGACGCATTTAACTTTCATGTGGTCCTGTGCGCTAGGTGGCCCCTGCTACACCAAACCGCCATCCCTGCTGGGCGCGTACCCCCGCAGCCCACCCTTCGACTACCCGTGGGGCTTTAACCCCTACCTGCCGGGGGCCTTCTCCCTCAACAACTGTCCCAAACTTCCCCCCGGCTCCCTCTACCCCTCCCAGTTCTACCCCGGTCCCCTACCTAGCGGCCTCTCACAGCTGCCCCACCCCTTCTCCACCCTGTTGCCCCCAGGAGAGGCAACCACTGGTGGGGGTGGCACCAATGTGGCGGCAATATCGGCGGGGGGCCGAGCGGGCCCGCCCCCCTACCAGGGGGGCCTGTCGCTGGGCCGCACTGAGCTGGGCAACCCTCTCCTGGGCGGGGAGCGTGCCCAGGCCACGCCCCCAAGCCTGGGCCCGGGACGCCAGAGCCCCACGGAGAGGCGGGGCAGCATCAAAAGGGACGCCGAGTCGGACTCGGACCTGGAGATTACCGACCTGAGTGACTGCAGCTCGGACAATGAGCAGGATTTCACCGTGGCCAAGGACGCTGCGGTGGGGGGGAAGAAGTCAGAGGTGGGGGCAGCGGTGGCCTTACCCCTGCCGCCCATCTCCTCCCTGCCGCCGCCCATGTCTGCCCACCCTCTCAAGGGCCTGATGCCCCTCACGCCGCCACCGCTGCCCGCCATCATGCATGAGCGCCACAGGGAGAGAGAGACCCTCAAAATGATCCACAGCTAATACTTCTTCTTCTGCCTGTTGTTCAGCTGCTCTGCTTTTTTTCCCCTTTTGTCCAAGTCTTCAACATCAGATGTTTCGTCAAAACTTTTTACAGCGTAACATTTACTTCCCATGGCCATTTGAATCTTCAAATCTACATGAATGGCCTCCACTTGTGTTTCCTGCGTTCGAAACAACGTTCACAAAGTCACGGGCCAATACTGCCACCTGGTGGAGTATTCGGTGTGTGTCTCTTTGATTGTCCTGTGCTTGAAATGGTTGCTCCTCATTTTACCTCATTTCAAGTTGTGTGAAAACATTTTGTTTCTGAATTTAATTTAAGCTACATTTCTAGAGTTGTGGGAAATCGTGTAGTTCTTTCGTCTTAAATTTGTCTTCAATTTAATGTGTGCCACGTTTCTAATGCTTGACAAAATGTTTTTGTCCTGCTTTCTAGTGTGTCGACATTTATTTAAATTGACTTTAAGCCACTAGTGTGAAATTGCTTTCCTGTATTTAATTGTCAGACTTTATTTGGGTAGAATTTTTTTAACCACATTTCCAATGCTGTGAAAATACATTTTCCTTGTAATTTATTTAATTATGTATTGTTTCATTAATTTCAATTCCATTTGATTCAAATCACATTTACGGTGGAATCAAAAATGTATTTTGTCTTATATATTCAAATTGGTCAATTTATTTTCATTTCAATTCACTTAAACCACATGACAAGGGGTGTTAAAAAATATCTTGTCTATTTTGTTCATTTGTCATGAGAACCACTTTACACGTGATGTGAAAACATTTTTTTGTCTTGTATTTTGCATCTTAATTTATTTCAATATAATTTCAACCTAATTTCTAATGATGTCTTTTGTTTTGCCTCAAATTGTTTTATTGGAAGTTACACAGTACTTTATTTATATTCTTGCACATTCTCGGAGATGAAAAAAGGGAAGAAAAGAAGATCAGATTTTAAATTTGTATAAATGCGTGTGTGTGCGCGTATGTTTGTGTATATATTTTAATATGTTGTATATTTAATGATGAGCACCTATGGGGAGAGCTAGCTGTATCGTGGTGATTTTATTCCATATTTAATTCAATATTTCGGGGGGATAAAGTTACAAGCTTATGTGTATCCAAAGTTTCAATAATTCATAAGCAGATGTTTTTCTATGATGAGCTTATCGGGATCCTGTCCAAGTTTTTAATTGTGCCCTATGGTCTATTTATTTATTTATTTTTTAATGTCCACCCCGCAAATCCTTGCTTGTAGATTTATTTTTATATTAGCATCCATCTAGTGTAACACAGACTTTTTTCTTTTGCTTTAATTTTAATTTAATTGAATTGCATTCCCTGAAATAATAATTGAAAAAAACATTATGAGCCACAATGTACCTTCTACTGTAAAGTTCCAACTGTGACACATAAGCAGCTGTAAATACAGTTTCATGTGTGTGCGTGTGTGTATGCATCTCAAATGTTTTGTTTTACTGTAAAGAGGTCATATGGGGGGGGGTAAAAAAAGATGAATATCTTGAGAAGCAATAAACTTAATTATTTGGGATATTGGACGTTAGTTGGCACTTTCTTGGTTTTATTGCTATCTAGCTATCTATCTTGTTCTGTTTTTTTGCGACCATGCCGTTATTGATGCGCCAGGCGGCGCCAGACGCCCTTAAGACAAAAGCTTTGAAAAGTGCGGTTCGTTTTGAAGTCTTTGCTTGGTCAACGTCTAAAAATAAATCTACTCATAGCGTCATTAGTAGACGTTCCCGTGCCAAAGGATGGCATAATGGGCGTGATTACGGTAAATAACTGTTTTTAACGGTCAAACAGAGATATGAATGTCATTTTAGAGTAGGACATTTAGCCCCACGGCCAAGTTAATTTAACGGGGGAAGTTTGTTAACCCGACGAGACACTTTGATTAAAACAATTACAATTTTGCAAGCAATAAAACACCGGATAGAGTATGTCGTGAATAGCGTGATATTTTGCGTTTTAAAATGTCAAATTAAAAAAATAAATGCAGTCAATCCTTTTAACGTGTACACTGTACAGTACAAGGGGGACGATTTAATGTGTAACACAATGCAAAGTGACTCTTTCCACCGACTGTTTTTAAAATAAAACTTTTATGTCAAAATCATTGCAGTCATTATTGGGTACTAAATAAATACAATCTTGACATTTAAATAAAATGTATTGACATTTTAGTGAGTGACTAAATTCTCGTGTACTTCCGCGTACTGTTTTTCCCCCTCCTCCCCTCAACCCCCACCCCACCTTTGCTCACTTCACTTCATTTGATGACACAACGACAACTTTTTTCCCGACACAAAACACGGTTCAGGCGCTCGGACGGACGTTTTCTCCCTCTTTGCGGGTGAGTAACGCTTTTAAACATGACCACCGGTGAGTTGCTTGTGGAACATTTTAAAAAAGTGCCGAAAAAGGTTGACCGCGAAGGTGTTTTCAGTTTTTTTTTGTTTTGTTATGTTTTTGGACGCTGACAAATCCTCCAGCACAGTAACGCTGCCCCGACCGGGGCTGCCGTCGGACTACACGTTCTCCTATTGTGTTTTAAATATAAAAATAAATACACACCGGTGCGTTTTAATGACGCTTTTCAAGGCACTTGCCACAAAATGTTGTGATTGTCAGACGTGAGAACTAGTATGAGGCGGCGTTTGTGTGTTCTAGTGGAGTTGATGTTCAGATCAAACGAGGTGTTGCGTTGACGCGTCAGAAAAATAATCCGATTTCACAGAGTTGGTGGAATTATTGAGTGACAATTTGAGAAATGCTTTTGTTGATCGAGTCTTTGTGTTGTTAATGTCCTGTGACAGGCCAACAGTAGGCCTGCCCCACAGCGGCATATGACAAAGGGTGGAAAACCTGCAACCAGTGGGCCATACGCAGACTGGCGAGAGCATTTTACGTGGCCCGGCAAGTTCATTTTAAAAGCCCCCAAAACATGAAAAGGATAAGTCAGTCACACTGTCTGCGGGCACCAGTTACTCCACCAAATGCGTATCCCGTGGGCCTTTTCTAAAAAAGTAACTTAACATTGATGATACATTGAGATTTTCTAGGAATGTTGTAAAAGGGATTCTTTGAAAATGGTAACACTGGCGGAGATCCATACAAATTGACATTTATTTTTTGTTTTCCTAATTATTGGAAGAATTCACCAACATGAAAAAAAATCCACATGATTTATTCATTAACATAATAAATACATGATTAAATATATCTAATGCGTTTTATAAAATAAAATATTTTTGACTTTTTTTAACAACCTGTTTACCATGCAATTCTAAAAAAAAACAAAAACAAAAAAAAACTTAAAAGGAACTTTTAAAGGAAAAGTCTAAAACTTTGAACTTTGAACAAATTCTCATGCTGTATAACAAACGTTTGCTCATCATTTACATACCAAACCAAAAACAAAATGGCTGCCCTGCATAGCCTCGTTAAAGATGCAGACGAGATCAATAATGAGTGTCTGCATAGTATTGATTACTTCTTTTTTTGCGTGTGTGTGTGTGTGTGTGTGTGTGTGTGTGTGTGTGTGTGTGTGTGTCCTCTCAGGAAACAGCAGTGAACGCATAATTTGCTTCAATAAGCACAGATAGTCAGTTAATCATTGAGCATTTTGGTGGTTTTTGCTTGCCTGTGATGCAGCTGCAGTTGATGGAGACTGTACCAACTTCCTGTCAGAGCGTAAAGGTGGAGGAAGGGGGAATTGGTGGCACCGCCCACTGGCTGAACAAGTGCAGGCTTGTGTGCAGCCCAAAGGCCACCTTCTCTTCCTTTTAAAGGAAGGTTGCCTGTTTCGTCGCACTTCGCTTCCTCCGTGGCGTCGTAAAACGGCCGTTAGGATAAACAGCGGACGGGTCATGGTCACTACACCCGAGTTGGGGTTTAATTCATTATCTCACAATATCCATTAACAACCACACGCAAAGATGTACATTATAAAAGGGACATATAGCCATTGCTTTTTGGAGGCCTAAAAAGCAGGACTGATGAGGATTTAACATTCAATAATCTTCAGCAAAAATTAGGCTGAGCCTGAAAGAATTCCTGAAAGACACGTTTTCAGAAATCAACAGAAACTCCCGATTTACTTCTTGTTTGCTTGGTGGGTGAAAATGAGCTTGGTGGTTTTTTAGATCACTTGTGTCCAAGATGAGCGGTCTGCACGAACAACTTCTTCGATTTCATCCGCATTGCGTTCATAGCGAGGATCTTCACATTTCCATATCACTCAGCTCACTGGAAAAGCAAGAAAATGGAAAGAGTTATACCCCGTCTGTCGTGGAGAGTCTTGCGGCAGCCGGTTAGGGAGAGCTGAAGCGAGACGCCCAGCAAGCGAGCGAGAATGAAGTCATTCATGGGACGCCTGGAAAAAGTCCCACTCGCTGGGTGGATGTTGAAAGCTTGCACTCGGGTCTTTAAAAAAAACATAGTCATGCCTTAGGAAAGTTATCTTAGCTAAAAGCTAGCAAGCAACGCAAAATGCCATCAACATGCTAACAGCTAGCATCGACAGTTGGGGTTTTAGAAGTCATATACTTTGTATCTAGTATACTTTTGGGCATATATTCTTCATCCTCTACAAATGACTACTATCACGGCATATTATTGAGTTGCGAAGAGTAGGAAAAAAAAGCATTATTTGTGTCTGTCTTCATGCCAATGATTAAATCGGCCAGTTGATTAATGAGACTTTTTTGTGTGTCTTTAGCATGACTGTTGGGTACCCCAAACAAAAAGACTGCTTTGATCCGGATCACTTGTTATGTACAGTAGACTGACCTGGGCCATAAGAGAGAAGGCCATTCATCAGAATATGCACTCGCAGTACCCCCCTCCCCCAACGCAACTTTCCTCGAAATTGGTGTGAGGTTAGCTGCGCCTTGTTGTCTCCTTGCTAGCAAAAACCGCTTCCAATGTTCTACATGGAGGCTATATCAAAGCAAATGAAATCCAGACACACACAGCAGACTTATAAATAAACGACTCAGTGTCCCATAGTGGCCTGTGTGTGTTTGGCCTCGGCAATTAGCCGTCTGCGTGCGCGCACACACACACACACACACACACCCGCAATTAGCCGTCTGCGTGCGCGCACATGTGTGCGCGCGCACACACACACACACACACACACACACACACACACACACACGGAAGCAGTTAGCACTAGGGAAGTGCCAATCCATGCCAGTCGATAGCTCCTGGCCTATCAAATGTTTCCATGGTGTCGGTGACCTCCATATTGAGAGGGGACTAGGTGGGCAGTGCGGTGAGGGTCGATGATGAAGGAGTTGCGAAAGAGTGAAACGTTCTCTGGATGGAATAAGAAGAACATTTAATGGTCACCTGAGTCGTAGAAAAGCGTCAGTGATAATGCAGCCGAGTGACATCGAAAGAGAAGTGGCAAGCCGTTGTCTGGTTTTGGCCGCTATGTAACGCTATTGAAATGACATTAAGTGGCCCTGGTCTGCCTGCCGTGGGGGTTATGAGGTACACAAGGGCTTGCTTTCTGGGTTGTTGTTTGTTTTTTGCACTGAAAGTCTTTTCACAATACAGTCGTGCCTTTCGACGTAAATCCTTAATTTCTGATCTCAAATCGTTTTTTCCCCATTGAAATGAATGGAAATGCCCTTTATCTGTTCCAGCCTCCCAAACACCAAAAATGTGCAATGTTTTCTTTGAATCAGAAAAATAGCACTCAATAATATATCTTCGAAAAACTGTTATGACATCATTAATTAAATAGATTGAAATTAATTGCCACATTGCAGCGAGACTTGTCCTGCCTGGAACTCCAGTGGCATTCAAATTAATGGCTCTCAGCTCATCAGTGCAGCACTTATATTAATATTTCTATGCAAAGGATAAAGAATATGTTTAAAAAGTTTTCCCGCAAAAATATACAATCTCTGTTCCCAAAAATATTTTTTTCAGGGCTGTCACTGTGTGTGTGTGTGTGTGTGTGTGTGTACCAAAGACAGGTGGGATAGGCTCCAACACGACCCGGGACCCTTGTGGGCATAAGCGGATAGGAAAAAATGTATGTGTGTGTGTGTGTGTGTGTGTGTGTGTATGTGTGTATGTGTGTATGTGTGTGTGTGTGTGTGTGTGTGTGTGTGTGTGTGTGTGTGTGTGTGATAGGATAGGTCCTTTTGTCTTGAAACTATATCTGAAAAATGGCTGCTCATTTTTAATTGTAATTTCCCTCTCTATTGACATCGATTGGACTGCGCAGGCATCTCTAATGTAGTGCCCTGCTAGCACCGCAGCGGCCGTGTGGCCAGTGCTTTGTTTTTAGCCGGCTGTCAGAGTGGCGGTGAGATTGCTGGGATAACTTTGCCCTTTGTATGCGGCACACACGTGGACAGACGGGCGGACGTTGGCTGGCGTTTGTTGAGAGAGTTTGGGTCGGGAGTGGGGGGGTATCCAGAAGCGGGTTATTCCTGCCCCGAAGGTGTCTGCCTGTCTGCTTGCTGGCGCAAGTGATATTACAAGCTGCACAAGAAAATGACTGTTCGAGTTTTAGTGGGCATTTGTGAATTTTGCAGCCAGTGTTGCAAAATTGGTTACTTTGCCGCAGATTTTTGCAGCCTGGTTGGAAGCTCTTAACTAGCCAGCAGAGATAAAAATGGATGATTATTTATAGCGTAGACAGTCAAGTAAATTTATTGTTCTGTGGCCTTAGCCGAAAACAATCATCTCGATCCGGTACAGTGGTGCCTTGGGATAGAAGTGACCCTTTTTTTTAACTGTATGATGCTAGTAAGCTCCAATCACTTCCAAATAAGCAGCACAAAGGCAAATATTGAAAAATTCTTTTGAAAAAGAGTCTTCAAGATGTTTAATGTCAAGCACAGTTGAAGTTTACTGTCAAACTTAACAGAGCTTGGCCTGAGGTATGTCCGCTTCGCATCATGCTAACAACTAATCCAAAGCACCATTGACATGCTAACGGTTAGCATCGATACTAGCGGTTTGAGAAGCAACAGATATTTGAACACAAGCGATGAAGCAACGCATGAAGAGAGTGTTTGCAGTACTCACAAGGCATGTATTCTTTATCCTCTACTGAAATGATGAATGACATCTTAGTCACTGACAAGTGGAGAAGATTAAGTTCTCTTCTTCTTTAGTATTATGCTCCCTCCTGATGTGTGAGGTGGGCAAACCAGATGGACCAGTGCATTTTTTTTTTTTTCTCAAATGTACTTTTTTTCCCCTCCAAAATAGTGCCTTTTCACTTTTAGTACTTATGACATTTTTTTTTCTCAAAAATATCTTTTTTTTCAACGTTTTTACTTTTTTAAAAAAAATATATTTTAATAATTATATTTTTAAAAATCTACCTTTTTCTCTCAAACACCCAAATGATCCACTTACTCGCGGAAAAAGAACGCTGCCACAGAACTTGGTCGAAAGACGAGAGCCTGGCTGCTGCTGCCGCTGCTTCAGTGTTCAGTGAGCCGGAGCAGAAGCGTCGCAGCACACGAGACAGGAAACAGCTGCACTTGTGAAAGATGTTTTGTGTTGCCCCTCACATTTTCCAACTCTGCGTGAGCGTGGTACTTTCAAATTGCCCGTCAGTTGGCTGTATGCTCCTTTGTTCCCAGCCAGTCACAGCCTTTACATTTCTGTTTCATGCGTTCAATCATGCAACATCAAACGGTCAAGCTCCAATGTCGTTCAGTCGAGTGAACACCTCGGCCAAGTCCCAATTGTTGGATCGTTTTATTTATTGGGTTGCCAGCAAAGTTTGACACTTGTCTAAACATAGTATTCTGATTCTAGATATTGCATTTGTGGAATGAATTCAGTCGCAAAATCCACCCGATTTCATCCATCTGAGGGGGCAGCCATTTTGCCACTTGCCGTCGACTGAAAATGATATCACAGTGGCTCAGGGGCACAGCTTGTCACATGACTAAACCCAGAACATGGAGGTGCTGTGGCATTCGTTACCCGAGCGTTAAATGCTGCCCATTGTCAAGTGAGTTGAGGTCACCTCGTACCTTAAGTATGTGCTTGTAAGTCAAAAAAAAAAAAAAATCTGAACCATGGCTCGCATCTCAAGGCACCACTGTACCTGACATGTAGTGAGTCCGTAAAACATGCCGGATGCTCTTATGTAATCGTGGCTGTGTGATGGCATGCTGAACAGAAAGACATTAACAGGCGCGCGCGCGCGCGCGCGCGCACACACACACACACACACACACACACACACACACACACAAAGAGGCAGCAGTGTTTTCACCGAGGTGTTAGCTTACGTCACCTTTGCCAGCTGCATCCAAAAAGCATTTGTCCCCCGGTGGAAGTGTTTAGTGTGTTTGTAAAGAGAGAACATTGTTCACGGTCACTTACACCCCCCCCCCCAAAAAAAATACTTTCAGGTGATTCTTTTTCCGCCGTGTTTTTTTCCCCGCACTTGACCTTCTCCGCCTTGTTATTTTTTGCCTCCTCTCTTATTTGTGTCCTCCCTGGTCTGCGATGCCCCCCACCCTCGCTTTTTACTCCCTCTCTCTCACTCTGTGTTTAGTCTATGGGCTGGGGGTAGGGTGTGCGTGGCGTTCTGTCCTAAAAGCTGTAAAAAAAAAAGCCGCTTAAGGTCCTGAAAGGCAGTAAAAAAAACAAGAGAACATGGTTATACAGCAGTGGTTCTCAATTATTTTCAGTTAAAATATTCTCATAATAATGTTATACTCTCCAACGTGACTCTTAATCGTGTCATTTGTCTACACAATTATTAAGTACACCTCTGAATAACATTATATCTTTTATAACATTAAATAAAACAAACAAAAAATCTAAATCTGCTGAATAACCTTTTTTAATAATCCCTGTGCCACCGCCACCTACGTGTCTGGGTGTGCAATTATATTACTTTATACATATTTAATGCAATAATGAAAGGAAATATGAATGCAATTACAATATCTATTCTTAATCATTCATTATTCATTAATATGATATTTTTCCCCTTTTAGTGCAAATGAATATCGACTCAATATCAGTTATCAGTCTTTTTGTCTAATAATAAGATTGGTATCGGCCCTGAAAAAAAAGAACAATATAAAAGTCTGTCTCTCCTAAGAATTTCAGTGGGCCTTGCATCCTTTGGTTTTTTTCCTTTATTGGCCCTCGAAAAAAAGTTTGCACACCGCTGATTTCGTGTGATGAGGCTCCACTGTATGTCGGTTTTGCTGCTTGAGGCCACACGGTGCTTCTTCTTTTGTTCGTCAGCGGGTTTTGTTGCCGTGTCACCTTCCTGTGCCGCTTCCTCATGTCAGTGCAAAGGCCAGCTCTCATGCTTACACTCTTACACCTTTTTTTCCCTCCACCTCCTTCCATTCCTCCTGTCTGGCTTTCCCTTTCTCCCATCTGATGGCGCTAGGAGGAAATTCTCTGATAGCTTCCTCAGGAAATTACGCCCACTTCCTGTCTGTGCGCCTTACCACCTTCCACTCCCCCAGTGCTGTTCTCTCTCTTTCTCTGTAAATCTTGTGTGTGTGTGTGTGTGTGTGTGTGTGTGTGTGTGCTGTTGGGAATCCCCCCTTACTGGTGGCTAATGAGCCCATGCGGCCGGATGAGCACGGCAAGTACACGGCAGCCATTAGCCGTCGTGACCACCGGGCTATTTTTGTGCCACCACCCTTGTTGAGTACAAGAGGACAGGAAGTGGGCTCCATTGTGAGCGCCTGTAAGAGGAGAGCGATGACCCGACATGTCGATGGGCCAGGTGCACCTGGGAATGCTTCCATGGGCAACATTTTTTGATTTGATGCTTAAAAGAAAGACCACTTTTAGCTGTCCTAAGTTTGATGCTAGACATGAGACTTACACGGTGCCTTAGCTAGTTTAATTGCTTATCAAATCGGTTTTCACCCATTGAAGTGAAAAACAAAAATATGTTCTTGCATAAGAAAAAAAAAATGCCATGCTAATATTGTACGTCAGATTAAAAAGAAATGATGAAATTGAATATTAATACATTCAACCGTTAGTGCTTCATGACTTAATGTTGCAATCCAATTCATTGTGCTGCTCCAGCTGATGTGCCCGCCTTGTCACTCCAGTCTTATGTTACGGTTGACAAATTTTCCTCGTTTGATGTTTAGTTTGACAGCAAACCTCAAATCCGCGCGGCATTTAGCATGTTGAAACCTCTTGTTTGAAGAATTGTTCACTGTCTACCAAAAACCGCTGCCCGCTGTGAAGTGACTCGAGTTGACTGCCGACACACATGACTTCTCATATTTTGAAAAACTCGTTAGTTGGGTCACTCGTATCTCCGCCGTACTTGGCACATTACACATGCAGGAAGCGGATGTGTATCAATATTATAAGTACATTTTTCACCGTGGTAGAGTTTGTAGAACCTTCAAGATGTCAAATTAATTTGTATAGCCTTTGTTCCATTGCTTCCTAAGTGATGTTGGACTGCGGCCTGGAGGACGGAGGAATGCTGCATTAAAGACCAGTTGTTTCACACACAGACACACACACTCTCACACACACACACACACACACACACACACACACACACACACACACACATACATATGCACACGCTCTCTCTGGCTCCCCACAATCACATTGGAATGGCCCCCTCCCACATACGTGGCGAGTCTTAACTCTAAAACACACACACACACACACACACACACACACACACACACACACACACACACACACACACACACACACACACAGAAGCACATACGCTTGATGGCTATCATTAGATTGATGCCACCTGACACTTACTAAGAACTGGAATGTGTTAGGCGGGAGAGCAGCAAAACTATCCCCTCCTCTCCCGCTACCTCGTAGAAACCTCCGATAAGCCAGACCTTTCTAACTATGCTAAGCTAACGAGGCTAACATTCCCCACTTGCTCCCCTTTGACCTCCACAGCTGACTTGAGCTTCACACTCGGGTCGCCACATGCGTCACACTTGCTCACTTTTGACACGGCGTTGTACAGCCGTCGGACTTCAGCTCAGCGAGCTCCAAAAACATTGGCTTGCGTGGTGTGCGTCTTTTTTTGGGGGTGGGGGACCAAAACACACAGAGTATGCGCTAGGGTAGTTAGTGTGTGTAACAGTCACAGGAAAAAATGAAGTGGCGTGAATGGCAAACATCATGACGTGTTTCTTTGTTGTATCTTAAATCATTATTTGATAGTCTGTGTTTTTATTGTTTTATAGTTTGAGGTGTCATAAAAGCAAAACGTGAAGTTGGTGAAACAACTAATGCTCATCACGAAAGAATGGTTAAAAAAATATATATAAAATGATCTGGTGAAAAGAGAGTCTTCACTTTATTTTTTTGAGGCCATTCCCGCCGTCCCGTTCACCACTCGAAGCTGTCCAAAATGAACGAACAATGACCAATAACAAATATGTGCCGCAACAATACGCACCTCAAATGACTAAGCAGGGAGTGTGTGGCTGTGCGAGCAGTCACACCGGTCAGAATCGGTTAAGTAAGCCAGTAAAAGACCGCTTCAACCAACATTGAGCCAACAAATTAAAGTGGAATTAAAAACGGTGGGTTCAGACAAACGCAAATGGCTAGCTAACATTTAGCTTAGCATACACAGCCTATACTGTACTGTACATGCGTACATCTACATTTACGGTATGTTTTCAGACTGCTGTGCTAAAATATCTTGTTTGTTGTTTGGGCAGCTGAATGAAGCCATAACCATGTGCTCGCCCCCTGGTGGTTGGCTGACTTATAGGGAGGAAAAAGTGCTTGATTCAATCAATATGCTGCACAGCCCAAATTTTAAATGTCACTATCAAGTTCATATCATATGTCATATCATCCTTAGCACTTCAGCTGTCAACTGTTCCGTTGCGCTTGGAGAGTGTCATGTACGTCTCTACGGCGTTATTGTTTGGCCTTGGTGGCGTGGGCGGCGTTTGATTTAGTTTGGTTAACCCTACCCACGCGAGCGGCTCCAAAACTACCCGCAAGCGCACTGCGAGTGACCACGAATGAATGAACGCATTCTTCCTCTCCCTCGCTCGGTCGATGGCTCGGTTTCGCCCTCATCCTGCTCAGTCCAAGCTTTGTTGCAAAAGAACTCCCTTTCACCCTGAATGGCTTGTCAGCTCTCCTGGCAGCCTGATGAACGCTGCATTCACACGTCGACGCCTTCCTTCCTCGTAAAAAGGAGAGTCTGCACGTTGAGTACAGTCCGGTCGCAGATGCTGCTGATTGAATTTCACCACCGTTTTCCCCTGCGGGAAATCATGCCCATAGCAGTAGATGATCTTTCTTAAATGTTAATTTTTTTCAGGGGGTGGGGGGGTTCTGTTTATGTGGTCCAATGAATTGCTTGTGCATGACGGTGTTGCTGTTTTAATGCACGTCAGATTTCAGATCTTGTATCTGACAAGGAAGTGTCTGCCTGTGTCGATAATGAGAGCCATTTCATTGCATGGCTTCAAAGCTTCCATTGTACGTGTTCACGCAGGTTTCCTCTCAATATTTTCGTAATTTGACAACTTTCATCTTTTTCATTTTACCGTCAAATTAAAAGGTCATCGCCAAATTCTCACATATCCTGAAATTAACACTTTAAAAAATGTACGACCGTTTTGAGCACTTTTGCTCAAAAATTTGCAAAATTCACTCATTGTGATTGTAATTTTTTTGCGGTGCAGTTGTGTGACTTTTGTCCATATCCATGTACGCATCTGCTCCAAAACACCGGTTGTTTTTTTTTCCTGTTTAGTCTGCATCACCTTCCCCTTGCTTATTACTCAAGCTTCCAACAACACAAAGCTCTTACATCAGGAGTACAAAATCAGCTGCGAACCACTTGGGGAGTCATTTTTGCCGTGGCATGATACATTTCCGTCTTGTGTGATGTTTGCAAGGATGTTCGTGTAATTGTGCATTTCACGACGCAGTTTACACTACACAGCTGTACATTTAGCCTGTACATTTGACCTTTTTTTTTTTTTTGTAGATTGAAGCACATTGCCTTGCAATTTATTGCCAATTTTACAACCAGTTGTCTACTTTTTAGGAGCAGATTTACAAGTTGTGGATTCATTTTTCTACACATGTATGAGTTTGGGCAACTTTTAAAATGTTTTATAGATTGAATCGTCTTGCTTTGCAATTTTAGGAAGTTTGCGTCCAGATTTACAAACTCAAAAATGTGATGACCAATTTTATAAGGAATTGTACGTATGAGTTTAACGACCAATTTGGAAAAAATATCGACTGACCATTTTGACAGATTTTGCTCCAAATTTCATTTCAAATGTAATAAATTACACAAGTATTTATTTATATATTTACTTATTTACCTATTTATTTATTTGATGAATTGCCCTGCTTTGTAATTTTGCAGCTAATTTTACTCATTTTACAACCAACATTACAAATTACATAACCAGATGTATTGATCAACCATTTTTACGATTGTGCAATTTTTAATTCAGATTGGTTTTTTTTTCTTCCCTATTTAGGCTGCATGACCCTCCCTTGTTAGTCAGTGTGCCGGCAACACAGTGCTCTTACACAATGAGCGCTTAATGAGCTGGAACCACTTGGGAAGTCATTTATAAGGCAAACACACACTCGGCCCGCAGTCTCTTGACCTTACCACAAAAGGCTCGTCTCGCTCGGCCCGTGGCCTGCGTCGGCAGCCCACGCATATCGCGTAACCGCACTGAACGATGACCTCGGTGTGCAATTAAAATGAGATAATTCAACTGCGGAAGAGAGTCAGCCGTAATGACGCCGCTTCGTTCCCGTAAGGAGTTGGCGTTCCTCGTTCCGTTCACTCCTCTGTGAGGTAGTTGAAGTAGTGTTGTTCCGCGTGCCGAATTGACAGGCGCTGCCTTTAGAGGAGTCTGTCACCCTCGGCTGTTTTTTAGCGAGACACTGAATGAAACAGGAGTATAATTGTAAATATATTGAGACCAGCGTTGTGTTCGATAGAGTAGAAAGCTTCCATTATTCAGTGATTCCAGCCGAAAATTGGATGGAAAAGAAGGCATCATGCAGTCACCCACAAGCCAAAATTTTGCAGGCACTCTGCTGGAGAAGAACCTAATTAGCCTTCCTCTGTGGGAAAAAAAAAAAAATATATATATATGTATATACACCCTCAAGCTCATTATTTAAACCATTGCCAAATGTGAATTTTTATTTGTTGAGTGAGTATACGCTGACTGGAAATTACATACCCAGAAAAAAAGTGCCAAATGATGTTAAGAAGTTGTGTTATCGAGATTTATTTTTCTAAATATTCACCATTGTTGTCTCTTTACATGACAGTTTGACACTTCTGTCACTTCCAACAAAAAGAGACATAAAAAGTCTACACATTCAAATGCTGTTTTTGTTATCTATATACATATATACAACCAAGATACTCTACAGCAAAACCTTTTCCCACCAGTAATGTGACCTATAATTTGTAAACTCGATTGGGAAAAGGAAAATCTTTTCAAGAGGGGACCTGCCAACATTTGAAGTGCATGGGATTCGTTAATTCCAAACACAGCCACAGCCTCCGTTGAAGAGGGTGTGCACACTTATACAACCACATTTGAGTTGTTTATTTTTACTTCCCGTCCTCTTGAAAAGATTAAAACTTTTTTTTCAATTGAGTTGTAGTGGTGGAAAATCTTTTGAAATGATTATCTCAACCTTGTTTTTTTTTTGTTAGTTTTTTTTTTTTTTTTTTTTTTACCAAACCTGGCATTTGAACTGAGTGTGCAGACTTTTTATATCCACTTTGATTCACATTATGAATTTATGTCTATTGTCGTTTTCATTCAAACAATCCCATTAAATTATTGAGCAGGTGCTTTTGACTCACCTGCCGTCAAAATGAGAATAGCCCATATATATATATATATATATGGAAAGATGGGTGGAATGGGGGCTACACCTCAATTGGCATGAGAGCGGTTGAGGGGGTTCATGCTCGAGGGCAGGCATGTCTAACCCCAGTGCTTGAGGGTCCCTCTCCGGCCTGTTTTAAAATGTCTCCCGAATATTTTGGGTTTTAAATGGGCTTTCTCTTGTATTTCGCTTTTCTACCTGAGGTACTCCAAGTGCATTCATTTTCCCTCCGGACGATGCAGCGTCAGGATGAACCGAGGGTTCAGACATCATCACCGGGGGTTGAGGATGAAACCCACAACCTTTGGGTTGGACCCATGCCGCCCAAGCTTTTGAAGTAACTGCGGCAGGGCCAGCAGTTTCAGCTCTTTCTCTCGCCACTGATCTCACCAAGCTAGTTTTTTTACTGTATGCAATATTACCTCATTTATCCACTCTGGGGCGGCCCGGTGACGAGTGGTTAGCGCGTCGACTTCGCAGTGCAGAGGTCGTGAGTTCAAACCCGGCTCCGACCTTCCTGTGTGGAGTTTGCATGTTCTCCCCATGCCTGCGTGGGTTTTCTCAGGGTACTCCGGTTTCCTCCCACATTCTAAAAACATGCATGGCAGGCTGATTGGACACTCGAAATTGTCCCTAGGTGTGAGTGTGAGCGTGGTTGGTTGTTTGTCTCTGTGTGCTCTGTGACTGGCTGGCAACCGGCTCAGGGTGTCCCCTGCCTACTGCCTGAAGACGGCTGGGATAGGCTCCAGCACGCCCCGCGACCCCTGGGAGGATAACGCGGATCAGAAAATGGATGGATGGCCGGATGGATTATCCACCCTTGCACTAGATGAACTAAAAAAAAGTAGCGACTAAATATTGATATTATTTCAGGTCTTTTTGCACTGGTGCATCCAACTTTTTTTCTCTGGTGCAACAGTACAAAAGTTATGTGCACCCTAATTTTTGCATCACAGCCCTTTCAACACCACAGTTTTGTAGGTTCACTCCTAATGTATGTGTGTGTGTGTGTGTGTGTGTGTGTGTGTGTGTGTGTGTGTGTGTGTGTGTGTGTGTGTGTGTGGCAGGGCGCGTTTAGGGCTCAGTGCTCGGACGCAGCCATGAATATCATCGGGGCCGAGGACGAGGATTTTGAGAACGACCTGAACGAGGTGGTGGACGAGCAGTGCATTTTCAGCAGCATTGAAATGCTGAAGGAGCGGCCCGCCCACCTGCTGGTCTTCATGCAGCACGTCATCCTCCAGTTTGACCCGGCGCCGCTGGTGAGACGCCACCACGCTATGCTCACTTTCACTTTTGGCTTCAGATTTAGAAGCGGGTGGATACAGTTTATGAACATTTTTTTGTTTTTTTTCCAGATTTAGATTTTTTTTTTCTTTACAAATGAAACTATTTGCACCCATTCTGAAACATTTTCCATATTACAAGATTTCTACAAATGCCACACTAATGGTAATTTCTACACCTTTGAATAATTTTACGATTTCCATTTTGTAATTGTACCATCAATTATTACAAATTTCAACTAAAATTTCGACAAATTTCACCTCAACTTTCGCCACAATTTTTTTAAAAACAAATTTTCCATCAATTTTGATAAATTTTACCTCAATTTGAGTCATGATTTGTAATTGTTTTTTGACTTGCCTCGTCAGGTGTTTTTTATTTTTTTTTTCATGTTTTCAACTTTCTTAACACAAATGTTCCCTCCAATTTAAAACCATTCTAATCATCTAATGAGTGATGATTTCAACCGGCCCAAGAACTCTTCAATGTCTGCGCGTAAATGATAACAAACTACAGCTGTTGCCCGCTGGCATGCAGTTATCTATTCGCACAGGAATACACCACCCTCCTTTGGTGCACTTTTTTTTTTTTTTTGCCACAGACGCTTGCAAACGCACCAGTAACACTCCCATTCGCTCCGACACCCTGGCTCCTTGAAACGCACCACTTCCCCTTTCTCACGGTGGCTAACGTGAAGACACGCTGGTTTAGTGGAATGCTTTGTCATCGTAACTCGTGTTCATGCGTTTTGAATGTGTTTCCACAATCCACACAAACCATCGTCACCGTGTGTCCTCTCTCAGCTTTGTTATCTCCACGCCGACCTCCTGAAGAACCTCAATGCCAAAGAAACCAAGAAGCAGTTTGTGGAGTTCCACAACACCTTCTTGGACAAGGGTGCAGTAAGTAGGAAAAGGATTCGGGATCCTTTGTCGCTCGCCGAACTAAGCTCCTGTGAGGTACAAAGTTATTATCGGCAACGAATACTCCTGAAAGAACTAAAACTAAAATTTGAGAAAAAAAAATTGGTTCGAGAATTAAGGGGAAAAAAAATAAACTTCTGAAAAGTCATGATGTGTTTATAAAATTAATTAAGCTATATAAATTATTGCCAAAATATCTTTAGTTTTCATCCTTGCAAATTAACATCATACGTGAGCTTTCGAGTTTGATTTTAAATGCCTTAATTTTTGTGTTGCAGCACATCCACAAAGAAGAAAGAAGCTCAAACAGTCGTTTGAGAATTGTAGTTTACATTATGACGCAATACTTACCGGTTTTTACTTTTTTTTTTTTTTTTTTAACAGGCATTCGACAAATCCTCCATGTATTAAAAAACTAAAACTAAAACTAATAAAAACTTATCTAAAACAGAACCTTTTCATAACAAGAAAAACTAATAAAAAAACAAACCTGCTCCTAAAAAAACTAAATGAATTGAAAAAGCAAAAGTCAAAATGAAATAAAAACTAAGTACAATGAAAAATGTCAGACTATTATAAAAACAACATCACATTTGAGGACATGATGTCACTTTGCTTAGCCATACAATTTTCTTAATTGAAACGTAGAAAAAATCTTTTTTTTTTTTCTTTTTTTTTTTTAGGGGGGGTGGTTCTGAACGGATTAATGGCATTCATACAATTAATTTCAATGTGGGGGGAATAAATAAATTGAGTTAAGAGCTGAATCACAGACTGAATTAAATTTGTCAATCAGGGTACCACTGTGTGTATTCTTGCAATAAAAAAAATGACATTTTCCAGTACATGTTCCCTTTAAAGTGCAGTAGAGTTAGCTTCACCTTTATGCACATGCGGTATATCTATGAGACCTGACAACTTCCTGTTAGGATCGTGAGAAAACCAGGCTTGTTCTTTTTTTCAACTACCATTCTTTTCCTGATTGGACTTCAACCTTCACCTAGTGACAACTCAAAGGTCATTTGTAGTGTTGAAGAGACCCCTTGTGGTCATGTTGAGTCACTGCCAACTGTGTTGTCATTGCAGATCCTCAGAGTCACAGTACCTCCTGTCATAGCCACTGAACTGGGTAAGCAGCGCTCATTTGTGTAAATTCTTTTTATTATTATTATTTTTTTTTAAATATCGCAAACAATGTGCCGACTCCGCCTCAGACCGGATGCGCCTGGACATGCTGTCGGAAGACGTCCAAAGACGCTTTGCGTACGAGGTCCAGTTGGAGCAGGCAGCCGAGGTGGCCAAGCAGCTGGAGGACTTCCGGAAAAAGCGCAAGATGGGGATGACGCCCAACGAGGCGGAGCTGATCGATGTGGAGAGCCACTACCCCACCGACCGCATCCCCTTGGAAATGAAGGAGAAGTCGGTCGCCGAGAACCTGCTGGACAAGATGTCTGAGACGCAGTGAGTGCCACAAATCCCTTTCAGTCTTCAAAAAAGCAATACCCCAAAAATACCCCACCCCCCCCAAAAAAATGTCATGTGTAATTTAAGTAACGGGAAAATCGCAATCTCTAATACTGTACTTGATCCAAATTCACCATAGTAAGCATAATTAACTGCAATTAAAAAGAATCAAAAGTTGTTTGACTGCATCAACTGAATGACCACTGTGCTGCTACTTCTGGTGCGCCCATCATACTGTATGTTGAGATGTTTCAACTCCTCCCAGCTTATCAGTACAGCACTAATATTAGTTTTTCTTCACAGAGAATAAATAATATCTGACTGAGTAATGGCATTTATTTTCTGTATATGTTGCTTCGGGGCATCTCTCCAATAAAAGACAATTTGATACAGTACCTATTTGATACATGATGTACAATACGGTAAAGACTCTCCAAAACCCAAGACACTGTGCGTCTCTGATATGAGACCAATTCATAAGTGTCGGGCGATACGAATGGAGGATAGTCCATTTTAAACGCGATTCCATTTGCTTGAATCAAACTGATTTTCCGGTTCAAATCAGTTTTCGTTACCCCACAAGTGTTGCTGCAAAAAAAAAAATCATCCTAACGAGTCAAGCCACTCGTATCTCAAGGCACCACTGTACTCACTAGATGATTTGATATGGAGAATAAAAACAAATCACTTCAGTGGCACGTGTACTTGCTCATGAGGCGAAAAATCTCCTACTTTGGATTAACAACCCCGCTTTCATTTTTATAGTATTTAAAACAAACAATAGCACAAAGCCAGAAATGAAAGTCCAGACTTTGCCTTAATCTGTTGCCTTAAATTTTTGCGCCGCAATCAGCGGGTCACAATCAGCGGGTCACATGACGAGCATTATGAAACGTGTTTCACAGTGGATTTAAGATGGGAGGGGGTTACATGCTGCGGGCGACATGCGGTGCCACGCTGGCAGGAAAACTCTGGAGCTGGCATGCGGCCAGCGGGAGGCAGAGCAGGCTGGGCCACCGTTTCCAAACGAGTGTTAGCAAAGAAAACAACCACTAGTCTCCTAAAAGAGAAAAGGCTTCATTTTAGGAGGATCAAGACTTTTTTTTTTTTCCCACAAGGGGAAGTGACGGAATGATAGCAGAGTAGGCGTTTATTGCAAAGTATTTAGTCAACATTTTGGAGCCTCGGGATAACTTTAGGACTCTCAATCTAGAAAATGCTTTTTCTTTTTTCCTCACAATATACTTTATTCTTGTAAAAATTGAGACCTCAATCTCGGGAAAAAATACGATATTTAATCTTGAAAATATATTACAATTTTCTTGAAAATGTACAACTTTATTCTCTGAAAATTTGTACTTTAATTATCAAAATGTACAACTTTGAATTTCGAAAATATTTTCCCAGAAAATAGCGGGGGGGGGTGGGTCCTTCAAATTCATTCTTGTCAACATTGCGACTTTAACCTTGAAAATATTGCTCTTTTATTCATCGAAAAAAAAAAGACTTTTAATCTTGAAAATGTCTTTTTTCTATTCATCTGGAAAATGCATGACTAATTTCCCAGAAAATGTGATGGTTTTTTTTCTCAAAAATCGAACACTACGACTTCAATCCTTTAGTGTAATATCTTTTACTTTTCAGCGCGACCCTCTAACTCCTGTGTAAAAGAAATGAAAGGGCGAGAGTGGAGCTTTCAGGTATCCTTGTAGCCCCCTTATATTCACGTAGGGAGGGGGCCCACGTGCACAAGTAGCAATGGGGGGGGGGAATGTCTGACAAGGACAATCAAATGGTTGCCTCATCTGACAAGCGAGTCTGTTTTGCCTCGCACGCTTGCACCCGCTCACCCCTCTCCCACCTCCTGGCGGCAGTAACGAGCGTTTGATTGGCTCGCACAGGGAAATCCCAAGGAAAGCCCTCCTCCCTCCCTTCCGCCCCTTCGTGTTGACAACAAGACACAAGTGTCGTGTTTCCGCTGTCTTGCCTTCATATTGCATCAGCCAGACCAAAAAAAAAAAAAGAAAGCTTAAATAGTGTTTGGGCTCCCCCGGCAACATTCCGACCTCGCAATCCTACACGAGACACATACCTCACTCAAATTTTGCTTTCCTGAAAATTTAGTCGACGTTTGGCATTTGAAGTTACTTTTTTTGCATTTGTTCATCAGATTACAGTGCAGCTTTGTATGCATTGGTCACTTTTTTGATTTTCTTTTTTTTCTTTTTTTTTTCTTTTGGAAATTAGAATATGTTCAATAGCTTGAGCTGGGAACAAAACAACACTTCAGTCCGCTTTGATTTGGATCACGACAGGCGCGATCGCTTTAAGTTCCACCGGCCCAAAAGACAAATTTTGTTGTTATTACTCAGTCGCACACGAGAGAGGAAACATGCCACTTAAAAGCAAGAGGTGAGTCTGCTTGAAAAAACAAATAATAATAAATGAGCTCAACAAACTGCATTTTCTTCTCTTTTCAGACCAACTATTGTCTCAGATGAGGAGAAATGGTGAGTTGAATATGTTTTGCCAGAACTTCATTGTCGTTTTGGAGAGGAGGATTTGTGTGCTGTTGTTAAACTTAGCTGAGGTCAAATTACAGCTAGAGTACACACAAAAAAAAAATCCTTGCTCATTATTTCATGTCCTCATGCATGCAAAAAAAAAAAAAAGACATTTTTTTCAAAGGAGCTGCATCGCAAGTTGACAATAACAAAAGTTGTGTGCATTGATACGACATTCTATACGAGACAAGAATGATTTCATTGTTTGCGGGCCCTTCCGATTTCTCCTCCAATTTCAGTCATTTTGTCTCCTCCTCAGCAACGTCATCACATCTGTTGCTAAATCCAGATGTGCGGGGTACACACAGAAATAAGACTTGATGCTCTTATGACTTATAGTCAGAATTTTTTTTTTCCGCAAAAAAGAAAATAATAATAAAAATAAATATGATAGATGAACATGTCTGTGACATGCTTTTTGCAAACTACCCCAATGCTCAAGAATATTCAATAGGCTGTATGTAAAAATGTTAACATTTTTAAAAATGAAGACCTTCACCTCGTAAACACCGTACCCCGAATAGACGCCTCCTATTCTGGCAAACAGCATAAGTTTCCCAAATGCGATTAGCTCATCCATCCAGGCAACCATCCACCTACTGAGCTGTCCGTCCACCCATCCGACCACTCACCCCATCCAGCCACCAATCCATTCATCCATTAACTCAGCGGTGTCAAACTCATTTTTATCGTGGGCCACATTTTAGTAACCGTTTCCCTTGGAAGGCCGTTATGACTGAAACCAAATAAAAATAAATAAATAATAACAGTTTATTCAACTGTTGTTTAAGTTACTGTAATGAGGGACCAACCACCCAACACATCCACTGTCCATCCATCCATCAACCCATGCATCCATTCACTCGTCCTTTCAACCCGACTGTTTTGTCACCTTCTCACTCACCGATCCATCAGGCCACCTCCCCTCCATCATCAACGCCTCCACCAACCCGACCCCCCAATCTCTAATTCCCCCATGCATAAACCCACCCGCCCATCTACTATCCATCGACTTATCCAACCCATCTCTCCAGATGTGATGTTAACTGCTTTCAATGTTGCGTGTTTTGTAGCCAGTCCATCTTTTCGGCAGTGGCCTACGTCATGAAGCACCTGGGGGTTAAGACCAGGGCGGTGGACAGCAAGAAGTCCCGAGGGGGCTTCTTCCGCAGTAAGCTGGTCAAGGTAAAGGCAGGCCAGCACCTTTTTCGCCCTTCACGATTCGTGTCCTTCCTTTTCCTTCTCATTGCATCCTCTTTCCTCAGAACAAGAAGGACGAGTCCACAAAGACCAAGCCCAGAGGCGGCTTCCCCGGGATCCCAAGCTGGATTGCTGGCAACCGTACGTAATTGCTACTTGGCCCACGGCCCCCGTTAATGAACCGTTCCGTTCCGTCAATGACCGTTTCTCTCCTGTTACAGCTGAGGTCAAACCTAAAATGGAAGCCGAAGGTACAAGTCTTCCCGAGTGCTCGCTCCCACTTCACCCCCTTATCTATACAGTGAACCCCCGTTTATATCATGGAGGATACCGTTGCACTCCTGATAACATTATTTTCTGTATAATTGCTTATGTATATTAATCTTGTTAGCAACCTTGCACTTACAAAAACACAAACAAGTTTGCCCCCCGAAAAATAAACCACAATGCAAGAAAACGATTTCCAGGCAAAATGTTTTGTCCCCTAAAATTGACTTGAAAATGCCCTCGGGCTCGCTTGCAAACCCAGAAAACAGGAGAGATGTGATTTTCGCAATGCGAGCCTCAGAGCATCTTGAAGCTTAGCCGACCCCAGAGGGCGATATAAGGCCAAAATGGTCGTCCCTTGAGATGGACGAAAAAGGACCAGTGGGGGCACATAGAACATAATACTGAAAGCACATTATATCCCCCCCCCCACACCCCTAAACACCACACCGTATAATTTTGTCTAACGTCAGGACTCAAAGAACATTGTTGAAAACGTAAAATTTTAGCAAACGAAAGTCAACTTGTGTAATGCAAATATAAAAAGTGAAAAGCTGTAGACAGGCTAACGTGAATGAGCATACAAAAACAATGGGATATCTTGAAACGTCAAATAAAGTGGGGGCGCGAACAATGACCTGGGGGTTCACTGTAGACAAAAGTTAGACCCTACTAATGACCCCACGAGCATGTCTGCATGTCCCCAATCACACTCGGTTTTATTCACTTGATTGAGTGCTTGGTTGGTTGTAGGCTGAGTTGCGCACCCTCAACTAACCCCCGTCCCATTTCCTCGTTTTCACTAAACAGGGTGCATGATGGTGGTCTCCTCACTCCCAACATCCTAACTTGGCCCTCTTCCACTGTTTTCTAGCGGACAGGGAGAAAGGGAGTCAGGAGCGTAAAGGTCCGACGCCCGTCCGGGGAAACTTCGCCGACCCGACGGCGCCCGCACTCCCCGGCAGGAAGTTGGGATCCGGCTCTGGGGGCGGCGGCTCCGGCCCCTTGCCTTTGGTGGAGATCACCGACGGCTCGGGAAACAACGCCAGCCTGAGCAACAGCCCCGAGGCCCTGCACCCTGATGGTACGTCCGTCCCCACGAGTGGGATTCGTCTCTGGTGAAGCAACATGTGGCTCAGTATCCAAGGCTTATTAATAGATAGCAATATGAAACATTCCAGGGCTCCCCAGCAATCGTCTGGAGCCGCTCATCTTGTCCGAATGGCCTGACGTCTCCCCCGTAGGCCCGGGGGCCTCGCTGGGCGTCGGGGAGCCCTTCTTGGTCAGCGACACCCCCATAGAGGAGAACCCGGAGAAAGACAGGTGAGGACGGAGCATGGAATCTCAATGGCGTCTGTCTCCAGCCAAAGCGTCAGTCCTCAGGCTGAGGATGTCTGTCCCTGCTGTGTGCTAGCTTTTTTTTTTTTTTTTTTTGCCATGCTGTGCCCGCCTCCCTCACTCCGTCGAAAAACCAAAGCGCGCCCCCAATGTCCCTTCCAGCCTTTCACCTCCTGTCTTTAATCCTTTGAATCTCTTGTTTCGTCTTGCCTTCTCCTAATGTTTGAATTTGCACTTTGGTTGCTTTCTTCGCATTGTTTGTGATTCCCTGTAGTGCAGAGATGCAATGTTGTCAGGAATTGTTGCAGTGTGAGCAATTTGCTTCTTGCGTTTGGACTCAAATAAGGGATGACTTGAGCCGAGCCGCAGATGTTGGTTGTTTCTTGCTCGATGGAGAGTGGAACTTGTGAAGTCAGATAAAGTCTTTCTATGCCATGATTGTCCAAACGTTTTCTTCTGATGACTGCATGCAGAAAAATAGAAAGATGCAAGGGGCCACTTTGAATTCTTTTTTTTTTTTTTTTTTTTTTTTAAATTTTAACTTGTTGAACACAGAAAATGTAATCAATCAAGCAAGCAATTCTACATTGTTTATATAATGTAGTCATTTTGAGCAACTGCTGCGTCAAGGCGTTCTGTCAAACAAGAGAAGGCTCATAGGTTTGTTGGGGGGGGGGGGTTGTTGTGTATCCTGCTAGGATAGCTCCTCCACTGAGCAACTGCTGAATCCCATCTCCTCATTCAGAACCAAATCAAGATCAATCAGTATTAAGCTGACCGTGCTTTACGTTACAACCATTCATGTGATTCACTGATTGGACCTTGACACTAAACACAAAGTGGAAAACAACCATTTTTGTTGCTGAAACGGAACAGCTACAAATCTAATGCTTGCCCACCTCCAGCTTTAAAAAAAAAAATATACCCCCCCCAGCTTTAAAAAAAAAAAAAAAAAATATATATATATATATATATATATATATAAGTATATGTATATATTTTATATAGCATTGCAGACCAATCGCACGCAGATTTTTGCGATTCACCTTAGGGCCCATATTAATGACTGTGAAGGAAAAATTGGATAATCAATCGGAAAAATTGTACCGTAGTGATTCCTCCGTACGTTAATTCCATTAGAGATTAAGCAAAGTATGAACTCCACACTTTTGTGTGGAGTTTGTTGTCGCCTGCTTATTTTGTTTGCCTGTTGAAGATGTCTGCATGTCTGGGCGGACGCAGCCCAGTTGACACCCGTCCCCGTTGTGCGTGTGTGTGCATTGCGTGTGTTGCTAGCAAGCCGTATTTGCACCGCGTGGAGTCCGCACTTGTCGCAAGTGTGATTAGTTGAGGTGTTAACGGTGTGGTGTCCCGTGTTTTTACAGACGCAGGACAAGGTGGGCACCTTGACTGAGGCATGGACAATGCTTCACTACACACACACACACACACACACACACACACACACACACACACACACGCTAAGTAGCACAAGCGCAAGTTAAGTATTGTTTTCCTAGAATTAACTTGATTATTGGGTCCAGATATGACGAGTTGATGATACTTTTTTTTTTTTTTTTTGCTGTTATATTTTGCATGCTTTGTGGAACTAAATTATCCCTCTAGGAGATTTGGATATTAGCGTATTAAACATATTATCACATCCATTGAGAAGCATGTATCTCTGAAATTTGTGATGTGTTTCTCTCATCTCGAAAATAACGTTTTGCTCCAAATGGTTTGAGAGCCTTGAATAGTTACATTTATTTAAATGTTTTAAAACTATGAAATAGAAACGTTTCAAATTTTTAGAAAAAAAAGTGAAATTGATTCTGGAAAAACTTGAGTATTTTGTGAGAATAAAAACCAAATACATGTAAAAAAAATATAAACATTAAATTTTAAAAAAGTATAGTAGACCCCTGCTATTATCAGGGGATAGGGATCAGATTTGTTTGCAAATAGCAATAATCTGTAAATAAATGCTATTTTTTTTCATTGCATGACCAAAAAAAAAGTAATTTTGTTCGGGGAAAAAAGGAATAATAACAAGAGATCATGTTTACAAATTCTATGAAAAAAATAATATTGGATGGAACAATATTCCAGAAACATATGATATAAAAATTATCACATTTTTAAAAAAAGGCAAAAATTATGTTTTCAGATTTTTTTTAATATGTATTTTTAATGTATATTAATGTACATGGTATTTCATGCAATTTAGGATGAAAAGTATTTGGAAGTATTGCGTTGAATTTTATGTTGAATGGATCAACGTTTTACTGTGAGTTGGCGATGCATGCATTTCATTGGCCAAAATGAAACCTGGCCTGAACGTGGAATTGTCTAACATCATATTTTTCATTCCTCTGCCATTTCTGATGTCTTTCCTTACTGCCTACATGTCACTTTGCTGCTCTTTATAATTTCTCTGCCTGTATTTTCCCGTCCACATTTTGATATCCTCGTTCCCCGTCTTTTCCCCATCCTCTTGTCCACTTGCGTCCACCCCCCTCCCATCACACCGGCAGTAAGAAGGTCGCGCGTAGCGAGAGCGCTCGCGTGGCCCGCCAGCCGTCACGCCGTCGCGGCTCTTCCCGGGCCAAACAGTCGCGCTCTCGTAGCGACGTGGACCTGCAGCCGCTGTCAGCCGCGGCCACACTCGGCTCCCATTTGTAAGATTGCACAGCAGGGATGGACAGAAGCCTGCATTCAAATAAGTATCATTCACTTGCATTCTTTGGGATAACAACACAAATCACATCAGAAATGTTTAAAAACGTTTCAGAAAGCTTAACAATGTTTCAGAAATTATGAGGATAAAAAATATTTTTTTCGGTCTAAAAAGGGTTGAAGAAAAACTTTTCTACAAAAGAGACAAGTTGAACTTTTTTTTTTCTTCCCCCAGAAGTTTTGGACAAGAATAAATACAGTCGTTTTGTTTTTTTTTTGATTGGAAAATCTTTTTTTGCGGGGAGTTGGGACAAAAATTATAAAGTTGAAACCGCTTGGGATGATTTGAACATTTCCAAATTGTGTGTGAAAAATGTGTGATGGTTGACTTGCTGATGCGTTTTGGGCCAGCAATGAAGGAGCGACAACAGCTGCTTCGGAGGGCTCCGGGTCGTCGCCCGCCAGCCCCGCCCCCCAACCCGAGGAGATGGAGCCGCGCCTGCTGGAGTTCGAGCAGGAGCCGCCCAACTGGAAGGAGCTGGCCTCCCCAGAGGTGCTGTCCAGCCTTAGCAAAAAGGAGACCAAGAGGCAGGAGGTCATCAACGGTGAGACGCTTTCCAGTACAGCGGACAACAGTGTCTTGTGTACAAAGCATGTGGGAGTGGTCGAACAAATTTCACAACTGTTGTTTTGTATGCTCCAGATTTTAGATTATCACGGGTGGGTCAGGAAAATGTCCCTGCGATAAACGGGAGTTCACTGTGGGGAAATCCAAGGAAATTGGTGTCAGAAGCTGCTTCTTTTTTGACAGTATTTCATATTTCTTCCTCCCAATTTCTTCTCGCAGAGTTGTTCGCCACAGAGCACGCCCACGTGCGCATGCTAAGCGTCCTACAGATGGTCTTCTCCAAGCCTCTGGAGCGGGAGGAGCTCCTCACCTCCACCGAGCTGTCAGCCATCTTCCCCAATCTGGACGAGATCATCGAAATGCACTGTGAGCAATTTTAGTTTATTTTGAGAGGAAGCGGAAGTGGGACGCACCGGCTTGAGTTCAAACGGTCTTGTCCTCTTTGTCCAGATCACCTCTACGAGAACCTGAAGAAACTTCGTCTGGAGGATAATTTTATCGTCAAATCTATCAGCACCACTGTTCTCAACAGAGTGAGACCTCATTTATTTATTTTGCCACCTCCCTCCAAACTTTTATTTAATTTTACATGGAGTCTGTTAGTTAAAAAGCACTCTTTTTCAGTTTTATCTGAAAGTCACAAAATTTCGAGTAATTATGTGCTTCAATAGGTAGTAAATTGTTGATTTATTGTCCGCACAAATATTTAATCATACACATAGTGGGCATTTTTTCTATGACTCGGTCCTCATAAAAATGCTCCAATACTATGAACTGATACTTTAAGCATTGTCATCGGTGACCTCGCCGATGACAATGCTTAGCTGACTGCAAATGATGCTGTCTTTAAAAGGAATGATGAATGTAAAATGATATATATATTGTATATTATTAATTTTTTTTTTTTTTTTTTGGATGCATTTAAGTTTGAGGGCACGGAAGGGGAATGGTTCCAGAAGCTGACGGCCCGCTTCTGCAGTCACCAGTCCTGGGCCCTGGACCAGATCAAAAGCAGGCAGAAGAAAGAGGCTCGCTTCAATGCCTTCATCCAGGTACGGCTCACGTTCACGAGCGCGACGGCTGGCGGCCATCTTGGGAGTGTGGCTAAAAGGCTGCCGTGGTGACGACAGGAGGCGGAGAGCAAGCCGCAGTGTCGGAGGCTGCAGCTGAAGGACATCATTCCCATCGAGATGCAGAGGCTCACCAAGTATCCGCTGCTCCTGGAAAACATCGCTAAGAACACAGGTGCGTGTGTGCGCGCGCGTGCGCGTAGCAAACCAAACTAGCATTCATGCGTAGTATTTGAGAGGACCTCCAGAGGAGAAATTGCTTGGCAAAAGTGCCTTCTTGTAGCCTCTCCATGGCGTGTGCGGTTGAGCGCTTTCTCTTCGCTTGCGTTGATTGTTGTTGTGCATGGCAGAGGATCCCGGTGAGAAAGAGCGCATCCATCAGAGCGCCGAGTGCTGCCGAAAGATCCTCAACCACGTCAACGAGGAGGTCAAAGACATGGAGAATCTTCTGGTGAGTCATTCGACGCGGTTACCGACTCGCTCGTCAAGTTTAGCTTACTTACGCTCAAACGTGTGTGCGCAGACGCTCAAGGACTACCAGCGGCGATTGGACACGTCAGGACTCAAGCCCAGTAATGAGCTCTATACGGAATATAAGGTACGCGGCCACGTTCTCGGCGCCTGCAACACCACCTGGCGACTGGAAGCGTGTATGCGCGTGCATGTGGAGTTTTTTTATGTGTATTTCCATGGGTGTGTGTCCATGTGTGATTATCCTCATCTGTGTGTAAGTTAGACCCATCGCCAGCCCTGTTTGTAGGTCGGCTATGTTAGCGTGTGTGACCGTGTCTGTGTGTCCACGTGAATATCCGTTTGTGTGTACATGCGTGTTGATGTATGTGAGAGCATTGTGAAAATCCGTGTGTATCGGTAATGTCTATCATAGCATGTGGTGAGAGCATGGTTTTTATGTGTGCGTGTTTGCGGGGGTCCGTCCTTCATCACTGCCTGCAGCTTTCTATTTTAATCATTGTTGTTATTGTTTCCCAAGATGTTTGACCGTCTCACCACTACCCCTTGTCCCCCCCCCCCCCATTAGAACATAGACCTGACGCAGAAGAAGATGCTGTATGAAGGCCCCCTCACTTGGAAGGTCACCAAGGAGAAGGCTGTCGGTGAGTCACACACAAGACGCAGTGTGGCAGTTGGGGTGAGGGGTCGTGGGGGCCCTCATCACTCCAAAGAAAGAGTGTGGCCAAAGAAAAGCAAAAAGGCACATGACGGTTGGGTCGTGTGTCCCTTTTCAGAGGTGCAATGCGTGCTGCTGGGCGACCTGCTGGTGCTCCTGCAGAGGCAGGACGACAAGATGGTACTCAAGTGCCAGAGCAAGAGCATCATCGCCGTGCAGGAGGGCAAGCAGATGCTCAGCCCCATCATCAAGCTCGACTCGGCTTTCCTGCGCGAGGTGGCCACCGGTTAGTCTCACACACGCTTACACGAACAGATAAAGCAGAAGAAGAAGAATCAATGGTCTAAAGGTTTCAGCGGTTTCAGGTTTTGGCGGGGTACAGAGAAAAATAACGTTTTTTTTAAGGAAAAAAATAAAATATTAAATCTGTTCTCAGAATTAAAAAAAAAATTAAAAGAAACAACTGAACATCTCACTTGTAACACGGTGATGGTGGTTGCAGATTTAAAGGCCTTCTACGTGATCTTCACCTGGGACAGCGGCGCGCAGATCTACGAGCTGGTAGCTCAGTCCGTGGGCGAGAGGAAACTGTGAGTGCCTTTTGATGGATAGAAAAATAAATCTGTTGCTGGGTCAAACTGTCACCAGTGTAAAACCTTCACAGTTGACTTTTTTTGTGTGTTGGTTCACTTAATATGCCTTGTTGAAGCTGCTGCTACTTTTCAGTGATGTTCTATAATGCGTGTGTGCGTGTGGTGTGCGCGCAGTTGGACCAATGTGATCAAATCAGCTGTAGATGATCTGAAGAGGAGCGGAGCACCCATGAGGATCACCCTCCCTCCTGGAAGTGGAGCCGGATTTAATCCTTCTGGGTGAGTGTGTGCATGTGTGCGTACGTGTGTGTGTGTTGTATCCATGTGTACTTGTGTTTCCAAGTCCATGTGTATGCACCCCAGATTATGACTCTGTGTGTGTGTGTGTGTGTGTGTCTCAGGCTGAGCGCCCCCCAGAGCCCCACAGAAAATGGCGGTTTGAAGAGTAGTGCTGGTGAGACACAGATTGATAGTCCACCCGCCCATATTGGCATTGTTCGCTCGGTGACTCGCAGTTCAAATGGTGTGTGCGCAGATCGCGATAAGGACGGCTTGAGCGACGACAAGTCATCCGATCCCCGGCACTCTCTGATCGATTTCCTGTCTGACAAAGGCTTCGACCTCCTCGGACACTCCAACAGCTGTCAAGAAAAGATTGCCGCCAACGCCCTGGATGAAGGTGAGTCTCTGGTGTCCCACGTGTCCGTGACATCATCACTTAACAAGCCCCCCAACCCCTCGTGTTTTAGTCATGCTGCTGAAGAGGCTGCTGGTTGGGAGCATCAGCCTTTTGGAGGATGGAGAAAATGGGGAGGAGCCCAGTCTAGAAATGGACAGCTGTCAATCAACAGGTATTTGTTGGTGCCTTGAGATACGGATATCGCAAGTCATCTTTCACCATTGAAACGAATGAAAAGGCCATTAATGAGTTTCAGACTCCCGTCATTGTTTTTTTGACCACATTGCTGTTGACCACAGCTCACATTCCAGACAATCACATGCAACGGCATCAGGCTCTGCCTCTCAAAGCCACATGCAGCCAATTTGCACTGTACTTTTTTTATTGAAATACATTTGTAATGTTTAAAGTGTGTTTTTAAGAAGTGTAATTATATTTAAAGTGCGTGGGAGGAGTCTGGTGCCTTTTGAGAGCTACGTGGAAAGATTTTGAGAACCACTGCGATTTTTCCCGGTGCTAATTGAGCTTCGGCTTACTTAGAAGAAGGCCAGCCGGCGGAGCGCGGCCCCGAGGAGGAGAAAGAAGGCTTCGGCCCCAAGGGGGACACGGAGAGCCTTCCCTCGGAGACTGCCAGCCTGGTGTTGTCCCCGGAGAGGATGGTGGAAGTGTACCGGAGGCTCGCCAGCCTGGAGCAGCAAATCAAGAAACTCCAGGTGATTTGGGGAGAAAAATACCATCTAGGCTCACAATAATAGCAAAATGGCTGACAGGAGCGAAAAAAAAAAAAAAAAAGCATTAAAACGCTGGCTGTTAGTACGCCGCTGAAAATTGCCTGCTGAAATTGGACTTGGGTGGAAATGGCGGTCGAGGTGTGACAAAGAGGATGTAAGAGGTTGCGTTGTGTGAGTGGGTTTGTGCCTCTGAAGGAAGGTGCTATTGATTTGTTTTTGTGCCTTGTAGACGGTGGAAGAGGAACATCACAGGCTACAGGAGGCTTTGTCCAAGTTCTCGTTGGAGGGCGGTGACTTTGCCTAAGATGCCATCACACCACCTGCTGGCCATTAGGTGAGACAATTCGAAAGGCAGGCCTGACAGCAGCATGGCACAAGCATGCCCATATTTGGCGCTAACAGTGAAGTGACAGGAAGTAGCCTGGTTTGGATGTAAAGTAGGCCACAGTAGCGACCAATTTTTATTTATTTTTTTCAACAATTCTCGTTTTATTAAATGTATCCATGTTACACATGTCCATCCATTTACATTTCGCTATGATCATCTATACATCTATACTCCTTAATCACTCCGCCACCACCTCTCTTACTGGCTGCATCGCGTTAAATAATTTTCTAATCGTGTTATTTTAATTGTTATCTAAAAGTGCGGTGTGTAGAAACCTGCTCCTACGTAACTGTGATGCCTTCAAATGAAGCTTTGAATGATGACTCCTTGTCTCTTCTTCTGTTTAGACTTTTTTTTTTGTTGTTTTTTTTAACTGGTGCTGATTTGGAGTGCAAGAAGCTTTTCCGAAAACGTCCGCAAGCTTTCCCTTCACAAAGAAAACGCTCGGATGGGTCCTGGATATTTGCTGGAAGCTGAGCGAGGGGAGGAAAATGGCTTTTGCGGCCAGTGCTGTGGGATGTGTGTGCTTGTGTACGCCACATTGTAGCATGATGTTGCATCGCCGACTGTTATGTAGCGCAGCGTTCCGCTGATTTGCGTAGCGCTGTGCTCCGTAACATGACAAAGCACGGTGTTAACGTTCTGTTACGTAATATTACTGCATGTTACATTTTGTGGCGTATAGCATTATGCTGCCTAGCGTAGTGCAACGTAACATAGTGTCGCGTTGCACGGATTTGAAAGAACCAAAAATATAAGACCTCTTTTGAGTGTTTATTTGCGGAGAGATTCCAAAAACAAGTGACAGAATCAATACTTTTTCTTGCCTCAGAAGAAGCGGTTGATCTTCACATATTCACCGCTGAAGGAATCACAAGAAATCACTCATAGTCCCCCCTCCCCCCCTCCCCCAAAAAATAAAAGAAAACATGCAAGTTGCCTTAGGAAGCCGTTGTTACAAAAGGCTGCACGGTGTTATTTCTTTGCCAAAGTACAACGAAAATGCACATCTTTTATTCTTAGCGTTGAAAGTGACGGCGAGTAAACAGCGCGTGTGGATGTGTGGGGTTGTTGATTTTCTGGAGGCTTCTGATCGTAACAAACGTCACTGTCTTTAGGAAATAGGGCTCACCCAACAAAGCTGTTAATAATGGAGATCTTCTTTGTGTTGACTGTTATTTATTCCTTTTTGGTTTTTGCCCCGAGTGGACGCGAGGCAGCGCTGGGCCCAACCGAGAGCGTTGACGTAGACGTGAAGGCTAACATAGGAAGTAGAACAAATGCAACGGAGCAAAAACGTGTCAGAGTAGTTTGGTTTGAGTGAACAAGATGCAAGTCGATAGTTATTGTTATCAGAACAGTGGACAATGTCAGAGTAGGATAGGAAAGTTACGCAATACCATATTTTCTCAAATTGTGGTCACCCCTTCCAATAGATCGACCGGTGTCATCCGCTTACGGAAAACTGAATGCCTCCCTCGGGGAAAGAAACGGTAGTGTCGCGTCTTACTACAGACTTTTGCAGTATTAAAGCTGATCGTATCAGATGTGACGCTTACCATTAATCACAGAAGAAAAATAAATGCCTGTACGGACCTAATATCAACAACCATTTCAACTCCGCTGCTAACCAAAAACAGCAGCACCTACCAAAACTGAGAAATCAAAGTGTAGAGACTTAGCAAAGCTAATTTTAGCAGTAGAAATTGTGACGGTTTGTTTGATGCACGTCTGACAATTAAAGCTTCCATTTACATAACAAATGTAACGAATGTAGACATAAAGTTCATCAATGCCGTCTTCCAAATACGGCATTGTAATTCCACAGAAGGCCGGGCCGCTATTTGTGGAAATAGGCTAAGTCCACAATGGTAAAACCGGAGGGCTCGGCGCTGCTACACTTGCAGATGACTGACATGAGTCTTCAACACCATTTGCATTGGTGATTTTCTTAAGCAGTGCAGGACCAAAGAGGCAAAAATGATGCTCCTATTTCATGTACTTTTTTTTTTTTTTTAACTCCACGTGGTGCCTGCCCCGCAAATAAACAGAGTTCTTATTTCGAATGTATTTGAAAGAAACCCAAAATAGAGCAGAAAGGTGCCCAATGTAAAATCAGTTTTGGCGGCAAATTGTGACGCAGTCCAAACGCAGACTGGAGAAGACCTTGATCGTGCGACGTATGAATTTGATTTGGATGTGCCAAACACTTGAGGTCAAAAACGTACTATTATTGTATTGTTAGATGGAGGGAGGGGGGTGGGGGCTTCACATAATACATGCTGCCATTTCTATAGAGTATTGGAATTGGCCAAACAATGAGAATTTAGGGCTCGCAACTTGTATTATATTTCCAGAATGTACCATATTTGTCTCTTATACGTGATGACTATGCAAGAAGTATACTGTGTATTTTGGGTTTTGATTTTACTGAGGCTGTTTAAATGATGTACACTTTAAGGAAAACAAATGTGGTACGTAGTTTTTTTCTTTTTTTTTAATAAATTGGGGAAGTAAGTGTCTCTTTTTTATTATTATTGTTTATACCAATGACTTAGGAGTCTGCACTTTTTGTTTTCCTCATTCAGCAGATAAAGATTTTCTCTTGACAAAGTTGGAGTAGTTCGAAACTCTTATGAACACAATCTGTTCCAGAATGCTACTTGAAGAATTTTTCACCTTGTTGACAATAGACGTTAATCACTGTGAACACACAAGGTCAAAACACCAGATTTAATCCTTTGATGCTATGTCATAAGCAAATATATGACGGTAAACACATTAAACGTTGAAAATGACACATTACTGAGAGGGATTGATAGAAAATGTCATTTTGGTGCGTGAGGTGCTTCTGCTTTTCTTTGTTAGCCACACACACACACACACACACACACACACACACACACACACTATCCAAGTTGTTATCTCGCTGTATGCTAGTTAGTGTACCAGCCGATAGCATGTTAGCTTTTTAGCAGTTCTAATTTGAAATAGAATCCGACTGAGGAACGTTAGCACTCTATTTTTCTAAATGTTAAATATTAAACTATAGACTTGTTAGCATTTAATCAGTTTTTTTCTAAATGTTAAATATTAAACTATAGACTTGTTAGCATTTAATCAGTTCATTTTTTTAATGTCAACATACCAAGTGTTTGTCTGTTTGCCTTTTTTCAGTTCCCATTTGAAAACGGAAATCATGCTAGCAGTTGGCATTATTAAGTTCAAATAGTTCTAGTCTTTGTTTTCATTCTGATCCTTTTATTTATTTATTTTTTATAGCAGCTGGGACTTTTATGCAAATGTTTCATGGTTACCGAAGCGTAAATCCTGTCAGAACAAATAGACAGATCATTTTGTTACAAGTTGTTTCTCTTCGCCGTGTATTCATCCAAGATCTTACATCATCACGATGGCCACAGTCTACAGCATTTTTATCATTGGCTGCGTAGCAGGTAAGTCCAATCACTTTTTTTTTAATATTTTGAAAATAGGGAAGTAAAATAAAAGTAGCGGTGGTAAATGTAAAGATCGAACAATCACGTAAAGGTCAATTTATAGTTTAGAATCGATTTTTTTAAAACATTATATTTCGCCTTTTGTGTTACACTTAAGTGACCTGCTGCGAAGAGTTTGACCATATATGGTAATGCGAGTCAAAATATTTACATAATCAAGTCTTGAAAAAATTGTTGCATTCATTTAGCCCTGTATAAGAAAAACACATGCAAATCTGTTTTATACATTTTTTCATCCTTTTTTGTGGTGTGAATACTAAAACACAAAATAGTAAAATGGCAACAATTTTGTGGGTACACGTTAATTTACTGTATATAAAATCGTACGAATCAAAAAGTAACATTTTACATGTACTTTTCAAATTACTAATTTTATGAACTGAATGTTGTAAATAATAAAAAATATTATTGATTGATATTTTCTTTATTGGTACAGTATTTCCACTTTTTTTATAGCATCTCTGAAATGAGATAATGAAAGTTACTTCCTGTGGGAAAGCTCAATTTGCAGATTTATCAGTTTAAGTGTACCTTCTGTGTTAGTGGTCTCCATCGGGGTGAAGGTATCCTTGGAGGTGGACAGGCCTTGGCTGAGGGTCCACTTGTCCCATCAGGCCGTGCTGGAGTGCTGTTACCGGACCGGCACAGCCTCCCTCCCAACCATATGGCTCGTGCACCGCCAGCCCGACAATGGTACTGCCGTCCCGCTGTTGGTGCCTGCGTCAGACCGAGTGAGGTCGGGCTTCAGAACGTACGCCGGGGTCACCTGCGGGACCCTGACCATTGGTGAGGTGAAAGTGGCCGACACGGGCCTGTACAGATGTTGGTTCAACGACACCACCATCATCACGCCAGGCACCTACCTGCAGGTTTACAGTAAGGAAACGCATTTTTCCTTTTGATTTGATCTTTTTTAGATGTATTTCCTTAGTGGAATGCTTTGACCGTTGTAATTTTCAGCCATTTGAAAGCCAGTCGACGTGTGAAACACACATTGAGCACGCTCATGTAGCAGCTGCTTTTGGCCACAGCTCATACCCAAACACTCACGCAGACTCGATGTCACACGGTACCTTGCCAAGCCCCGCCACTCAAAGGCACATGTATGTACACAGACTGCAATATGTATGTACAGCATTCTGCCCTCCTACAGCTTCCAGGTTCACTGTCCTGGAATTGTGTTCAGGGCGTAATTCTATGGACGACCACAAGATGGTGACACACCGTTTTGTTTGACGGTGTACATTTAAAAGAAGAATGAAAACGGGGAGCATTAAAGGCCAGTTTAGGTTTTGCTGAAAGTTAATGAATGTCAAGTCCTCTTCAGTCCTCTCCGAGTGAGGTGGCGTGCAAAGATGGGAGTCAAAGGCATGCTAAGCAGTGCTAACACCTCATAAGCCATAAATCCTGTTAAAGTCACTCCGCGTTGTTGTGTCAGTGTTAGCATCTGTATTTGCTTGTCTAGCTAATCTGCACTCTGCACCATGCGCTCATTAAAATCACTCCCACTCTTTTCTGTGAAAGCTGCAAGCGTGCGAAGTGGAGGTCCTTCTCACAGTGAAAACACAGCTTTTTGTCCTAATCTCATTAGCTGCTGATGTGAAACAACCTATGGAGGATTATGCCATAAGCATTACCTAACAGTCTGATTGTCCATTTATGTCGTTCGTATCGTAGACTTTGTTTTCCACCCTAAATGGTTCACTTGTGTAATCAAGCAATTTCAAGTAAACCTGAGAGTCTCAGTGGCCTCTCACTGGTGACGCTGGTGGCATTTTTGCATAATTTCTCTGTGTCTATGATGGCAATATCCGGAATTGCCAGGATGATTCTACCTGAACGAATTCACTTTACGGGATAAATGCTGAAATACCTTGAAATTTGCCCAAATGTTTGTGTGCATCCAGAGCCGCTGAAGAAGACGATAAACCTCAGCGAAAAGACCAAAGACAGCATCCTGATGGCCGAGGGAATCTTACTACTTCTGTGCGTCCTGGTGCCTTCGGCCACACTCCTCTGCAAAGTCAGATTGGTTACGAATTTAGCGACACCAACAATTTCCAACAGATAAAGCACCAATTGTGACTTTTTTTTCTCTTCTCTCAGTCAAAGCAACTCCAAGCACTGAAGCAAAAGAAGGCAAAGAGGGAAGAGGAGAACATCTATCAGGTTGGAATGATGAGTTAGTTACTGGCCCAAGCTCCAAGCAGGAAGCAAAAGTGGCGAACAAGGCACAACGGTGCTGGTTGTAAACCAGCACAGACACACTTGATACTAATCGTGTAACTTCCGTAATATCATATATTTTTGCAAGTCTAAGTGCCAAGGAAAGGGTGAAAAAGTCAAGGTCACATCAATGTCCAACATGAATATTTGTATTTGTTCCACATAGTGGACATGTACGTAGAAGAGTGGCAGTCACTCCAACTCTTTTTTTTTGTGGCATTTCTGGTGATTACATTAGGTCAAAGTTAACTTCCAGCAAGGTGAAAAATCTGTTTGCAAAAAAAAAAAACATATTACGTGACTAGCCTGAGTAAAGGCCTTGACAAGTGTTTTCCAAATCTGTACATATTTTGTTTAATATGATGATTATTCGATGTTGACTTTCATCCACAGGGCCTCAATCTGGATGATTGTGACAAGGCAGCGAGCCTCTACCAGGATCTGGTTGCCAATGTGCATGAAGAAATCCAGCTGGAGAGCCCATGAGTGGAACAGAAGAAATGAAATTAGAGGGGAGGCGGAGAGGGACAGAAATTGGAGTCCTTGTTTATTAAACTGCATGTGATGTTTGCATAGCCAATGGATTTGTAATGGCAAGCATAGCTTTTTGTATCCAACAATTTAGTGTCCCCATCTCTAGTTTATGATTTGTACTTCATGAGCATTTGAGTTTTTTTATTTTTTTTTATTTTTAGGATTTTTGTGGCAGTTCTGCTGAGGGTTTGGATGTCTTTTTAGAATAGCACACCGGGCTGTAAATGCCTGTATAGGTTGCCGGTCCCTGCTTGAGACCACCCTTTGTATTATGAAATTTCTTATGTTCATGATTTTCTAAATAAAATGTCGAAAGGTCTCTTTGTTGTATTTGTTTTAATTCATTTACATTTTTATCATTATCACCAATTTATCATTTTTAATAATTTTTATTTTCACGTTTTACTTTTAGCCGAGTTTATTTTGACTTATTTTTCTTTATTCTTGAAAATGCTGTATTTTAAAGCTATTTAAATTTGTATTAGTTCATTTTAATGCATTTTGAATTGTATTAATTTTTTTAAATGTCATTTGTTCATATTTCATTGATTTTTACTGCGCTTTTTCTTTGTGTTGCATGAATGTCATTGCGTGTATACATTTGTATGAACAACTATTGTTAAACTCTATGACGCCACGTTCGTGTCCAAGCAACGGACCTATTACGATTGGCTGCCGTGCAGAGACGTCGTCTCCCATTGGCTATAGCGAAGCCAGCATGGGCGGAGCTTCGGCGCCCCGCGAGGCAGGTCGGGAGAGGTCTTGCCCGCTTGCAGGCTGGCGGCGGCGGCGAGTCAACAAGGAGCGTGCGAACATGGCGTCGAGCAAGAAGAGTGCTGGGAGCGGCAGGTTCGACAAAGGTGTCAACGGGAGACGTTCGTCTAAACAAAAAGAGGCTCCAGTGGGTGAGTCGGGTCTTTCTTTTATGTTTTTTTTTTTGTCATGAATGACGTCTCGTCCGAGCCCGCCCCTTACATACTTTCAATTCCTTGCTAGTTTAGCTGCTAACTCCCGCAGCTGGCTGTTAAGCCGTTAGCCGCTTAGCGCCACACATCAAAACAATTTAGCTTGTGACGCTATGAAAGCGTCGCTGTCCGTTGCGAAATAAATGTGCGCCACCCTTTCCCTTGCCCTTTCGTGTTGATGACAACCAGCACCCCCTTTCAGCCTTCATAGTGTTCCGAGGCGTAGGTTTATGCCTACTTTTCCACGTTTTTGTGTCCCAACTTTCAGCCACTGAATCTGACAGGACTCATCAGAGCAGGTACGGTTAAAAAAATAAATAAATAAAAGTCATACGTTGATGCCCCTTTTACGTGTTTGTGTGCGTGTTATTAGTCATAGTGATGTTTCCTAAGTTCTCAATCGTGACGTCAGTCCAGACAGGAAATGGCTCGTGACACAACTGTACCCATATTCACTTTTGCATCCTCTGTCCTCACATATATTCTTGTGTGCATCGCCCGATTCCAGAGTCGCTTTCAGCAGGGAGTGGCACCTTTCGAGGTTTTGTTCATACGTGAGTCAGTTCTTCCCATGGGTTTGCATGATGGATGTTCTGCCTGTGCTTACGTCCATGGGTATTGTGGTTTCCTCCCGCTGTTCAAAAAATAAAAAAAAGGGGGTTAGGTTCACTGAGGACGCCTGCTTGCAGTGTCAAGAAGCGTCTGCACGTTGGTGAACACTCGGTTCTCCCAATTTAGAAGCAAATTCTCCCACAGGAAGCGGAAATAGAAATACAGTGACACCCCCCCCTCCCCCATTGGGGATACATTCCAGAACCACTCGCAATTTGTGAATTCGTATGATAAAGAGAGACCATATGAAAGATTTTGAATAAAATCTATATATTTTTACCGCCCACAACTTGCTATAAATATATTGAAACTTCCAGACCCAGATATTTGCTTGATTCATATGTATTTTAAAGCGCCATGCATAGAATACCATAATATATGCACGTGAGGTGCAGGGATTATTTTTGTCCACTTGGAGTCACTATACTCAACTTTGTACAATTGTGACTGAATGCGAATGACATCTGACTCAGGCCTGAGGATTTCAGAAATTAACATAAACCATTTTTCGGTTCTGTTGGATTGCCCAATGGGAAACCACGGTAACTAATTTTGGGTTCCGTAAACGTTCATCATGGGAACCCATTTTTCTTTTTGAACTGATATTCATAATCAAGAATTCCGATACTCAAAAGTATAATATTTAAAGGGTAAATGTTTGAAAACTATGCGCTAACAATGAACATAATTACATCAGCAGCTGTGTACTTCAGATTTATTCAATAAAATAAATGGATCAAAATATGTTGTTTAACATTTTAATTGTACTCATATGGCATCATGAATACAGCATACCACAAAATCTGGCTATTCACCATGGGCCACAGCTAAACCTGAGATGTAAATAACCATAATATCAATGGCTACTCACCTCACCCCCTTTATTAATACAAAAGCATGTAATAGGAATTGAATGATTAAAATCATGTGATGAATCTTTTTTTTTTAAAATGACCTTATTACTATACATAGACTTAAGGGTATTGCTATGGCTTGACGTCCTCTTTGCAACCCCCAGATGACGCACTGTGTAATCTACGATCAATTTGACCAAAGAATCTACCATACATTGTTACTTCTACCGACAGTTAACATTAGTATTACTACAGCTTGTGACGAATGATTTATTCTTAAAGTTACCATGTCGACAACTTGTAAATTATAGAATAGCTAAGACTGTTTCATAATATTTTTCATAGCGATTAGCCAAGAGATCTAATGACCAACTTCAGCACTTGCCTCGGAATCGTGCTTCCTGTCGAATCTCTCTTTTGTGTTATGCGCATACATTACACGTGACCTTAGTGATACGCCCTTCTTCGGATGATTCGAATGAAAAATTCCGACAGGCATTCCCATTTCTTAAATGTTGTAAGTAATACACCTTTTGGTGTTGTTTTTTTCTCGCCACAATCTAAATCTTTCATCCACGTGCTTTTTCAGCGTGCAGGCTAAGAAAGCAACCCGTAAAAATAATCCCACGGAAACGACACGCTACCGGAAACGATCGTTACCGTGAAATCCTCAGGCCTGCTAATTTAGGAGGTTGACAGTGTTGTAACCATGCCTGCGAGCGGAATTCTCGCAGTGTTTGTGTGGTCACAACACCCCATGAATCAATATTGTCCCAAGACTGCTGATTTGTACTACAGCCAACACAAAGCAACAGTGTGTCTCGGGGCGGAATATGCGGTTGTGACGAAAACTTTTCCCGGTTGGCAATCGGCTTAGTTCACAAATCAACGTCGTGTTATTTAAGAAGGCCTTTAACCGCATAGTTACAGTGCAACAGTGACAACCATCATTCAGCGCCAGGATGCCATCTGTGCCAATCATCGAGATAACAACTCAGCTAGTCAAAACAAGGCGCATGCTGGCGGGGGGTTGGTCGGAACAAAAGTTTGGTCGGTGTGCACAAGTTGCTGCAAGTATTGTTCTCAATGTCCCGCCTTTCCCGAGCAGATCACGTTGGAACTGTCCCAGATTGATGCTGTAGAGAACTCCTTTTGAATGTTTCACGTATCAATCTGGTTCTTGCCAGGGCAACAGTACAGGGCCAGCTGCTAACTGGCTTACCCATGAGCCAATCTGCGGGTTGAGTGTCATTTGTGGCAAATGACAAGTTTTATTTTGTTGAACGTGATTTGAAAGCGGACGGGCGGCTTGTGTCTGTCCTACTACGGCTGGAGGGATTACAATTTGTTCGAGCGAGCAGTGGTAGACTTGATTAAAGTCGGTATGTAGATATTGATGTTCGTGATATTAACATTCAATGGGCAGTTGTGTAATTTAAACCAGTTTCACGTGTTGAAATCATAATTGGACTGACACATATCTTCTGTGCCGCAGCATGAACACCGACTGATGCCTGCGAGTATTACAATACAGTATTCTCTATCTATCTATCTGCAAAGAAAAACTAATATTACTGTTTAGTGCAAGTAACCTTCACCTGGTGGTAGGAATTGCACCGTTAGCCGGATTGTACTCCGCGACAAGCAAAAGAATCAAGGCTTGACTCAACTCAGCCTTTCCGGTATGCTGCCACACACGGGAGCCTTTGCCCCGTCACAAAATTTTAATTATTTGTTGTCGATGGGTCGACAAGAACCCAAATCATCCTCCCTTTTGACCTCTTCTTTGCCCGACATGCGTGAAAGGCCACTTAAAAAAATAACAAGTAGCGGGTAGAAGAGGAGCGCACAGCGTGGGGTGGATGGAGAGCGGTGACCCCTGTCCCAGAAGTGCACACGAGATCAACTTGAACAACAGGAAGCACGCAACAATGGCTGTGTGCACATTGGCTCTGTGCACATACTCCCAGCAAGACAATTATAGACGAGAGGTTCCAGGTTGCAGTTCCTTTGATGAGGAAGTCACATTCTTCATTCTTGTTGAGACAAGGCCCCATCACAAATGTGCTATTTGGCCGCATAAGAAAGAATCTTGCAAATTCTTCAATTATTATACAGTTCATTTATTAGACTAGTTGTCATAAAATAACACCCAGAGACCATCCAGCATCTTGACATGCTTTAATGTGGACTCTTTCAAACTCCGCGAAATTGCAACTGACTTTTTTTCAGCCCTAGAACCCACTTAAACTAAACCCATCGGTCTTAACACTATTCTGACGAATATTGCATTTGCAGAATGAGAATGAACTCTATTGGTACCATAAATTATGATACACGTCCAATCGTGTGGCTCGTTTCATGCTTCTGCTGTGACTTTAATGACAGTGTGTGTGTGCTTGTGTGTGTGTGTGTGTGTGTGTGTGTGTGTGTGTGTGTGTGTGTGTGTGTGTGTGTGTATTAGTCAGTGGGTGAAGGGTCACATATTCCGCTGAGATCCATGCCGCAAAAAAAATATTTGTACAGAGCTGGCACAATTTGCTTGTTCGTTTTGGTTTTACAATCATGACAAATATCCCCCGAGCCTGATCATTTATGTAAACCAAAACATCTTGCGAAATGGATTCTAAGCGACTTTCTAATGATTTCATTTTTCACGGAATGTCACCTTCGTTTGTTATTGGCAAGTGCACAGCACCTCCATATAGGACATATATAAATCAGGATGTATTGTATTGTATTGTATTGTATATAAGACACTGCTCTGTATTACCCGCTCCAGTTCATTGGGGTGCAGCAGATCACCAAAAATTGTGCAGGGTTCACCTCAGTTGCAAGAAACAAACAAGCACATTTCGGGTTCCTTTCCTTGAATTGAAGGGCATCTCGAGTTTTCTGTGTATTATTCACTAGTGGGGAAACATGCTTTGTGTTGTCCATCCATCCACGACATTGCGGAGTGAGCACTGAGACAACAAGGCTTTGAGATTAAGTTGAAACCATAAGACATTGTGGAGTTATGGCCAAGACAACAAGAATTTGAACTCAAAACCCCAAGACTTTGAGGCGAAGTCAAGACTAAGACTTGAAGCAGTCAAGACCAAGACTTTGAGGCCAAAAAATATCAAAAATCTAAAAAACAAAAAAGTTCAGAATAAGGCTTTGAAGACCCGAGACCGGGTCAAGACCAATACCTTGAGATCAAGTTGAGACCAAGACTGACATCAAGTCAAGACAGAAACTTGGAAGAGATCAAATCAGGTCAAGACTGGGAATTTGAGGGTTAAACATTCTGCGGCGACTTAGCTTTGTCTTAAAACGTCTGCTTGCTTAATGATAACACTAAGTGGAATGCTTGAAACAGGCTAACAGAATTAGCATCAACATTTTAATCTAAAGATATCAATAATGTGTATTTGATCACAACATTGGCAAAAAAATGTGAGTAATCACAGGTATGGTTTGACACTCTGTTTTTTTTACTGTACATTACTGTAGATTAGGGATGAGAAAAACGGATTAGCTGCGTGTGCGCACCACACTGCCCCTGGAGGCCAAGGTGCGCACAACACAAGCAACACATCTTTGTGGCCAGGAGGAGCCAGAGCCAAGTCAAAGGTGTGGCAATAATTGCAAGGTAAACACGAATAACAACATTAAAGCCGACTGTGTTATGCTCGAAAACTCGAGTGTCAAATTCAAGGCCCGGGGCCAGATCGGGCCTGCCACACCGTTTTATGTGGCCCACAAAGGCAAATCATGTGTGCCAACTGCGTTTCTCGCTAAAATACAAACACTGCAAATTGTCTTTACTGTCTTTAGTAAAATAAAATGTCAACAGGAGAGGAAAAGAATAGCACTTTCAACACACGCGATCTTATGAAACATCTGAAGAAATTCGGTTTGACACATGTCCTTGAAAGAAACCACAACTTCCCGTGAAGATAACCCACTCCAGTACTGAGTGACGAGCTCATGGTGTGATTTCATACTCATGCTCGGACGTCACTGAGAATACCTCTCGGTCGAGAAAGCCGTACGCCGTTTCGCTCAACCTGTAAATTGAAACGGACTGATATGAGCAATGTGACAAGACTTACCCAAAACGTGTGGTGACGTTTTGGGGGAACGTTTTTGTGGGATATCGCCGAACAAAAACTTGGTCAAAAATTACCTTTATTAAACAGTTTCTAACTTTCCAGGCCAAAATTCCGAGATGTCAGCAGGTCAAAATGACCGTGATGTTTTAAAAGCTGACACTTGCCCGAAAAATGAGTGCAAATTGGCGATTATTGGTGAGAAGCGCAGTGTGGGCAGCAGATATGTCATGGACCTTCTGCATTTTATTGGGGTTTTTGTTGTCGTTGTTGTTTTTTTGTTTGTGAGTATTTTTGTTGCGGAGGATTTTAGAGGAAATTGAAGGGCACATTCCACTACAAATTCTACAAAGATGCTGGCTACTTTTTACTCTTCTTCTTACATCAGACATCCATCCATCCATTTTCCGATCCGCTTTATCCTCGCAAGGGTCGCGGGCGGTGCTGGAACCTATCCCAGCCGTCTTCGGGCAGTACGCGGGGGACACCCTGAACCGGTTGCTACCAATCGCAGGGCACACACAGACAAAGAACCACCCACGCTCACACTCAGACCCAGGGACAATTTGGAGTGTTCAATCAACCTGCCGTGAATTTTTTTTTGGGAAAGTGTGAGGAAACGAGTACCCGGAGAAAACCCACCCAGGCACGGGGAGAACATGCAAACTCCACACAGGGAGGCCGGAATCAAACCTTGCACCTCTGCACTTTGAGGTTGACGCGCTCACCACTGGTCCACCGGGCTCCCCGTACATCAGACAATTGCGTGAAAAAAACAGGGTGCTAATTATTTTTAAAAAATAGTCCAAATTAAAGTAAGCAAATGAATGGTGTTCAAGAAATTTTGTATTTTCAAGCACTATTTGACAAAAATAACCCATTTTCTTCACATCGTAAGGCGTAATGGCATTATCACTACTTGTTACCGACGAATACTACTCAAAACACTCCTACACAGTCTTAAAAAACGAAAAAGTGGCGTCGACGCATCCCTTGCGGATAGGTTCCCGTCGACTCGCGTTTCACATGATTTCGAAGGCGGTTGGTTCATTCAGCAACCTTGCCAAAACGTGTTGCTCATGTAAATCGCCAATTCTGAACTTGTAAACTGCGGTCGTGAAGAGAGTGTCCATTATTTTTCATGACCATTGATCGAGTCGTTGGAGCTACTTGTCGCTCCAATAATTCCAGAAGTGAGAACAGAGGGCACGATGTTTGCAAGAAAAAAACTGTGAATGTTTTCTTAGCGGCTCTTCCGTGTAATGGTCACGCTCCCTCCCGGATCAGCGTCACCTGCCAATTCTGTCGAATGTCAAATGGGGAGCCACATACACCAAAGAGCCAATGGCGAACGGAATTGTCACACGGAGGCGCTCGAGTGGGGCCGCACTTGTCTGTGGCAGCGCCATTTAAAAAGCCGAGTGGCGAGAGTCGAGCAAATTGAATCTGGGAAGCTCCTGACAAGATATCGACTCGAGGCTGTGAGAGTAAAACCGGAAAGCTGTCTCTTCTTTCCGCTGGCCGATCCCTCCCCTCCTCCCTCCTTTCCTTCCTTTCTTTCCTCCTCACTCCTTTCTCTTCTTTTTTCTCCACGCTCGCAAGAGGGGACACAGACAAGGACAGAAGCTTGAACACAGATGCTGGTAAAGTCTTTTTTGTTTGTTTGTTTGGTTGGTTTTTTTACATCTCTATCATAATTGTGTTGAGTGCGCACGCAAGTATGTTGATACATCCATGAAATTATTTTCATGTTTGCAATGTTGCTTTGTAAGACTTGTGGTTAGCTTCAGGCAGCAGTTCTCAGACTTTTTTTACACCGAGTACCATCTAAAACAATCCTTGGCTCTCAACTATTTCATATTTTGGCAAGCCGCGGTGAAATTATGCAGTTTGAAAATCAAGACTGTGTGTAAATATTGGAGGGGCGGGGGGGGGGGGTACGACAAACTACTTGTATTAGTTCAGTTTGACAAAGTGAAACACAAATTTTACTGAAATGTTTGAAACAGTTGTAAAAGTAAAGAACAACTGAGCTGTACTGAACAAATAAGATAAGACAACCTTTACTTGTCCCACACTGGGGAAATTTGCGCTGCACCGGAATTTAAAAAGTTGAAGCCACGATAACACGCAGTTTGAACTCAGTCGTTTCACTAGAGGGAGTCTGAGTAGCACCGTTGATACACACTTTTTAGAGTCATGGGCTTTAACCCTTTCATGCACCCTGGAACCTGATAACATGATCAGCTGTCCACCGGAGTAACCGCTGTCCCTGAAAGGGTTCAAGATGTTTGGTTGTCACCTGCAGTGAAAACCCTACGCAAGAGTGGACACTTTCCACCCAAAGTATTGGAACAGTGAGACCAGGGTCTTGATTTTTGCACCAGAGAGAAAACGTTTCAGTTTGACACCAAAACATAAAACGAGAGAACAGCAAATGTTCTTTTATTTTCCCCTATCTACATCTGCAAGCATGACCTGACCTGTAACGAATGAAAAACATTTTTTGGAGGGGCGGAGGGGCGGGGGGTGACTTCAAAATGCTGAAAAAGACTTAGGTATTTCATATGACATGACCAAACTTTGGCGTTCTTTGTTTCGTTTGCTTTCCCAGGTGTTAAGTTTGTTTTGGGGCTTACTCACTGAAGAGTAAAGTTTAAGTCTGGAGATTGACACGGGCAGTCCAATAACCTTCCAATTCCATTTTGGGTCATTCGATTGCTGCAGGATGAATGTTGTCCCAGTCTGTTTGGTTACATCTCTCACGAAATTGGCGGACAAAATGCTTTCTGTCCACTTCTGATTTTGATTTTGCTGTGTCGATCGTTGAAGATTATTGATCTGGTCACGAAAGAGGCCGTGACATTTGCTCCTATATGTGTTTCTCATACGAATCTGTCTTTTGGGATTCACGGCCTGAACCTCTTTCCATCGCTTTGGTAAAGGTGAGCAGGTTTTTTTTTTTTTTTTCCTGGCCCAAATGGAGGCAGAGGTGGTACCATCCTGACCATGCCCGCCATGACTTGCATGTGTTGGGTAAATTCAACAGACTCACTTTCTTTTACAGGAAACATACTTTTAAGTTTTAATGTGTCCAGTGTATAGTTGGTTGATGGCTGACTCACAAGCGATTGCCCGCTTTGTTAGCGCGCGGTGCTTTTGGCATAAATTTGGCTTTCCTCAGTTATGCCTGAGCCAGGTAAAACGATTCAGCCTCTGTTTGTGGGTTTTTGAGATGGTCTGGAAAGAGGAATTAAAAAAAGTTTCAATCGTGTTCACGTTGACTCTGCGTTGTTATGCTCCTAATTGGTAATTGATTCATGTCGCGCCGACTCGTCCTTTCCTGCATTCCGGCGCTCGCTATTAACAGTGTTTCTGATCAAATTTCCGCCATTTGTCACCACTATGACTGATTACATTTTAACTGCCTGTTGTGTTAATTTCTCTGTTCTATTTTGACTGAGACGTGGCTTTCCTAATCACGAGTGGCTGATTTTTCCCCACCATAGAAATCAAAAAATATTACTTTTGACACGAAGGAAACATTTCTTTGAATAAAGAGGACATGCTTGGATGTCACTTTTGGTGACCTGACAGTATGAAGCTCCATCCAGCGCGGTTCCATAGCAATACAAACGACTAAATGAACACCCCACTGACATTGTCATTCAAGTCAGTGAATTATTATCAGCCCAAAGGCAGAGTGGCTGACAGAACTCTTGAAATATATCTCATTGGTTGTGCAACAGACTCGCTCATGTGCCTGACAGACTCTGCTCGAGGGTTTGACAGCATTCAGCCTAATTAATTTGGATTTGGGCATTGTGGGCAAATGGGTTTGACCTTTTCACTTTGACACATATTTAAGACATTACACTCCAATGTCCCCCAAGGCCCACTGACTATTTTTGTACGTATTCGGAAAATGTTTGTGAGGTTGCGGGACGGGGGAGTGACTGCTCTATCAGAAAGATGCAAAGTTTGTCTCAGATCTTACCAAAGTCATGGGATGAGTACCAATGCGTGCATGTGCGTGTTTACTCAGGAACAAATCTCACTTTCATTTCATTTAGCAGAGCAGGGACACTGTTAGCAGGGCGGACTCAACTGTGTGTCTGTGACCAATCGGCAAGGCTGAATAATCACACAGTCTTGCTTACCATCCCTGGCCGAGTGCCCTGCGGGGCACACGTTGCCCTCGATCCGTATCGAAAACATTCAGCGTGAGCCGTACGTCATTGCCACATACGGCCACACAAAAAGGCCTCTCTGTTGATGACTGTGCGGTTTGAGGCAGGTGCCTTAGGAGCGACGTAGACAAGCCGATGCAAAATATGTTTAAAAATAATCCGGTATCTTGGTTTCTCTATCAAACAATTCGGATCAAAACGATTTCATCAAACAGTGTGCTGTTTCTTCAGCAAATTCAAAGGCCAGCTGATCACCGAGTATGTATGATCCAATTAGACCACATGCAAGAATTATTTAAATACTATTGTTTGACCACAAATGTTTTTCACGAGGATCATATTTCTTCGAATTAGTCGGGGACCGGCGGCTCCTTGAGAGTTCATAGATGTGAAAACCGAACTGGGCTAGGCATCGGCGCCCTCGTCCGTGCCACGTAGCGATCCAAAACAACACTTTGCGGCTGTTTGTGTCGGCCCCTCAATGCCCATCCCTCTGGGACTCCTCTATTAGTGCTTGTTTTGATGTTTTTGTATGGCTCTCGTGGAACAAAAACTTTTCGTGGTTCCCTGCACTGCTGTTTGGCTTTCAGGGGCTTTTTGCCGGCTTCATGTTTCCGGTCTGTCACAGCAAAAATATCTCCCATCCCAGTGGTAATTTGCCTTTGTGTCTTTGTCTCTTGCAGTGATGGACACCAAGGCGGTTTTTGTGGCCCTGTACAACGTGTGCGAGGAGAATGCCGCCTACTTCTCGGGAAGAGCCAAAGGGCCGCAGAACGACACGGCCCGGCGGCTGGTGGACACGATGAAGCTGATCCAGGAGCACGCCCGCAGCCTCGAACCCGTCATCTCGGGCTTTGCCGCAGTCTACCACCATTTTGACTTCGACCCGCACATACCGGCCAATGGCTATCGCTCTCTCGTCAAGGTAGACCGCAAGCACACACGCCCGAAAGTAACCGTATTATGATTGCATGTGGCCTGACCGACCTAAACGAAAAAAATAAAAATAGGATGAGAGATCCATTTCACAAACTTCACTTCAACATCCTGGTCAGATTTGATGCACCCGTTACAATATACGTGTGTAAGACTGCCAACATTTTAGACGGACCCTGCAGTTTAGGCATCCTTGTCCTCCGCTCTGGCCGCACTGAAGAATTGCTCTCCAGCCTCCCATTGGCAGGAGACGGCTTTGTTTCAAGGTCAGCTCATTTGTTGCACAAATTGATTTTGTGTTGCAAATCAGGTTAGATATACTCCTGCAGCAAGCAGCACTCCAATATATCCGTCCCCCTATACGCACAGTATTTTATCCCCCACAGTTATTGATGAAACTTGGTGACCTTCGAAAGCTGCAGCCCCTCCACAAGTGAATAAGGCAAACCGAGCAGCAAAATTAATGCCTCTCTCTGTTTGCCACGATCAATCCCTCTCATTCCCACAATAGCCCCGATTTATATGGACATAACTCCCCAGGCAGAAGTCCCAAGCTTGGTTGCTTTTACGCATCACAATTTCAAACGGAACGCACTAAGTCTCCGAGTTTGATCAGGCCTTGATTGTAATTTTTTTTTTTTAACCATATAAATAATTAAATCAGTTTCTCGCAATAGAGCAGACCTGAAGGCCTCTCTTGTTCCCACAACTAATGCAAATTTGCAGCTGAAGCAACCATCTGTTCCGAGAATCCATCCAAAACTAAATGAATTTGTTCCCAGCTCAACTTTTCTAAAAACTTTCTTAACGCTTCAAGCAATTTATTTGTATCGCCATTTTAACATTTCAAAGCATGGGTTTTGTTTTGTTTTCGTGCTGGTTGTGCTGGCGCCACCAACTTTTATTCTACTACTGATTCCAAAATAACGGAAAAGGTAGAGGTAAACTTCTTTTCTTAGTGAAAGGGGAGAGTCTGCTCTTTGGTTTGGTCATTTCGGTAGTTCCGTAGTCACGGAACACAATATTTTAGAAGTTTTCATAGATCAGTCAAAATGCTCTGAAATGGTTGGCAGGGAATTAATGGGAAGCCAGACCCATTCCTGTGGCACAACATTGCACGCTTGGGACATTTGTTGATTTGAATGGCAAAGGGGGCACCAAAAACAACCTTGAAACCCTGAAATGCTCACAGAAGTCAAGTTTGCAGAGGTTATCTGAGATGATGGATGAAGATTTTCTCTGACTTTTGACGCATATTTTCATTGAGATTTTAACCGCAGCGTGTTGGCTTTGTCTATCGCCACAAGCTGAAATATTACTCACTTGGCGTGGCCTCTTTCAGGTGGTGCGTTGCTGCCTCCTTCACATCATCCACAAGGGCCGCTACATCACCGCCAACCGCCGCAGCATCTTCTTCCGTATGGCCCACAACGCCGGCGAGATGGAGGCCTACTGCAACGCCCTGTGCCAGCTGCGGGCGCTGCTCTACCTGGCCCAGCGCATGCTGCACGACAACGGCCACGGCAACCTTTTCTTCCACGACGAGAGCGGCCTCAGCGAGAGCTTCGTGCGCGAATACAGCTCCATGCACAAGGGCTGCTTCTACGGCCGCTGCTTGGGCTTTCAGGTTGGATCAGAGTCGAATTGCCAGCCGTCTGTTGAGGACCGCAAAGGTTTTCAAGTCAATTCTGGAATTTCTAGAACGCTGTTTTCCAACTATGAGCCAAGCTATACATATTTTACATGAGGGAAAGCTGCCAAACAAAAAGGGGGGGCCATCAAGTGGAAGAGAATTGAATCGATCTGCCTGTCGTTACACAATAGTGCCTAAAATTCTGAGTTGAATTTGTTCCCAGACCACCTCTGCGAGAAGTGAATTCCGCGATAGAGAAATGCCATTTTTAGGGCACTTCACACTAGACACATTTTTAAAATAATTTGAACACGTTGAGAGAGACCAAGAGCAGTAAAATATTGTACAGTTTAACAGTGTACCAATCCATTTGTGTTTGCAGTTTAAAAAATAAAAAATTAAGCTCTTTTTCCCCAACAAATTTAACTTTTCGTTTCATAATATACATACCGGTAATGTACATAAAAAATCCTGCGCAAAGATATACGTTACAAAATGAACTGTCGCTTTCTGTTGGCATAAAAAGCAGGATTACAGAAGATGACATTCAATCATTTTCAACAAAAACTGCGCTGTTCTGAAATACTTCCCTGTTTCCCTCTGTCCAAACCACCTATTTTGGATTACTATTTCTTCCAACTAGCTAACAATATTTACTCTACTGCAGTTTTGCAACTGAAACCTGTTGTGCTTTATTCATCTTGCACTTAAGCTCCTTTGATTAAAAATGAAATGGTGCCAAGCTTTGTACATTCTCACTTTTTAGCTCCTGGCTCATGCTCAGTACAATGTGAGCGAGCTCTTGTCTCATCCGTGCTTTTGGAATGCATCATTAAAATTGTGAATGTTGCACTCAAGGTGATGATTTTGTGCTTCGGCCCCCACCAGTTCTGTCCCGGTATCCGGCCGTCCCTGCAGACCATCGCCATCGGCCTTGTGGCCTTTGGAGAAAACTACAGGCCCCATCAGTCTGGAATAGGTCAGCATCGTCTTCATTGTCATTCAAGTGTCACTCTCTCATCTCACCTCACCGCCTCCGCGCTGTTCCTTGACCGCCCTCCCGCTCTCCGCAACCGCCCTGTCTCAATCTTTTGATGCTACAGTATGTATGTGCTGCATGCTCTTTCATCCCTTTTGGAATCTCAGGCGATAGCCTGCAGTCCTCTCCATATTTTAGAATGTGTCTCAACCCAGAAGAGCCTTCGAAAAATATTGATAGGTGGAACACTTTGGTCTAACATTATATTCAGTTTTTCGAAATGTTGTTTTTGCTGATAATTGACATCGCAGACGAATAACCCGGTGGGCTCGTGAATGCCAGCGTGTCAGAGAGCAGCTGCATTAAGAATATGACAGCACGAGAAGGCACTCAGTTACCGCCATACTTAGGTTTTCATTTGAATATTTTATATTTCTGGCCTCGAGGTGTTTCAAAAGATGACTTGACCACTGTTAAGCGTAGCTTAGTGATAAACTATGGCATGTTCGGACCGGTATGCAAATTTAAATTACATTACTGCTGTAGGAACGGAACGGCATCATCAACTGAGAACCTTTTAAGTGGCCCGGGCTCAAACTGTCACCATGAACGTTTATTAATTGCAAAGACGATGTTTTAAATCACGCGTCATTAAGATCTGTCGTAATATAACGAGAAGCCACAGTCAAACTACTTTGTATTAACCAGCCGACAGTAACTTGGTTGATTTAATCAAATCAATTTGTATGTGATATTCAATTGAGCATGTTGCTCTGAGCAGGGCAGCACGGATCGCAGGTGGTTAGCGTGTCTCCCAAATAAAAACCAAAACACACTTGGCCGGTGGTTTGATTTGACCTCCAAATTTTGTGCAACTTTTGCCGGTTTGAAAGGTTTCAGTGTAATTCAACTCATTCATCTTTTTTTTTTTGTGCTCTCTACTGTGTGCCACAGTGGAGGCAGGAGGTATTGCGCCATATGGTGAGTGTACACGCTCACGTCATCCCGGCGGAAATAAGAAACCCTTAGCTCTAAAGTGTTTGTACTCGTCAATAGAGTAGGCTTCTTACAACCCATCTTGTATAGTGTCCGTATAGATTTTTTTCCCTCCCCTCCCTGAGAGTTGGCTGTTCGTCCAAAGTGCATCTACGTGCCCTACGCAGAAAATGTTTTCAAAGTTGCATGAGAAGAATATACATAAAACATTCATAAATCGACAAGTTGGTCGTGCTGTATGTCAGTAAGGCTTTGTTTTGTTGTTCGCCGTTTTAGACAGCTCCGAGAGGCTTTGAGGTCTATTCCCCGATACAAAATGATTTTCACTCACTCGTCTACTTGTTGCTCCCTCCTTTTATTTACCCCGTTGATTAATTTTACTCCCCAGCCGCCGTCTCCTCAACAATACATCCTGCCACGCAAATAAAAATGGCATTCTGTTTCCTTTTTCCCGCAGGTGTAGCGGCTAGCTCCTTCTTTACGTCGGGCAAGTACGCCATCGACCCCGAGTTGAGAGGGGCTGAATTTGAGCGCATCACTCAGAACCTCGACGTCCATTTCTGGAAGACGTTCTGGAACGTCACAGAGACCGAAGTGCTCTCGGTAAGTCGAGGCCTTGATAGCGTTTGCCACTTTGCCAACTCGATTCACCACGACTCGTTGAGCCGTTGCTGTCCGGCAGAATATCCAAATATGGTCACATTTTTATTTCTTTTTTTCTCTTTCGTTTACAAATCGATACTAATGGTCCGTCCCCATTTCGTCTGTTACTTAATTTAATCAAATTAAAGCCATGAAAATAGGTTGATAATATATACATGTGCACTCTTGAACGCAACTCATGCCTGAGAAGTGTTGCAAAACTCTATAAAGAGTGAGTCTGGCTGTGTATTGTGAGCAGTGAAGATGATCTTATATTCTGTGGAGACTGTGTGTAGCGTTGAAGTAGATTCCGATTTAGTTCTGGATGGAATTGTGAGACTCCGCCACCACCATCTGGCTGAAGTGCTCCGTCAGTCTCCTCATGATGTGTTTTCAAAGTGACTTGATTTTTGTCGTTTTTATTTTGAAATAGGCACGCGCTAGCCCGTAGAGCGCTGTCGAACGGTGGAAAAGCAGAAGTTGCCATCTCCCCGTGTTGTGGCCACTTTACTGTAATTATGACGACCTCAGCCTTAGCATAGCTTAGCGATAGACTACAGTGCATTCCCACTCGCATACAAATGAGGCCTACATTGCCGCAGTAGGAGTAGAACTCAGTCGTAAACCGAGGACCCTCATACACTGGGAAAAGAAACTTCTGAATTTGTCCATTTGTTCGCTTGCACACGAGTAAAATCTTAAGGAAATCAGTTTATCACGTTTGAATCACGTGCAATCAACGGACATGTTCAAATTCCATAAATTCAAAGGACTTTGTTTTGTTTTTTCAGAAGACAATACTTTTCTGCCCGCGAGTAGACGTACACCGCTATCAATATGCATTTGCACTGGCAGTAATAATAGAGGCGAAATCAATTCATTCTGCGGCATTCATGATTTATTCATGTAGTTTCTCTTTCCCTCCAGTGAACTTGCCCTGTAACTCGCAATCCCCTTTTCTCAATTTGCTGCCATTCTCCCTCCCCCCGCAGAGTCTGGCCAGTATGACATCCGTCCCGGTCAAGGTGAACCGAACGCTCTCTGTGCCTCCCGTGCCCTTCGACCTCCCGCTGGCAGCCAATCACCAAGCCTCGGTGACCATACCGCCGCCGTCGGCTCACATCGGCACCGCTCCGGTTCAGATGAGACTCATCTCGTACGACCTACGGGAAGGACAGGTACAAAAGCATTGTTTGACTTCACAAAGGCTGCTTTTGCACTGCATGGTCCAAGTGACACAATTCCAATCTGTTGGCTCCCGAGTGGCACAGTCGGGATGCGCGTCACGACATTAGATGGAGAAAAACAAATTTATGGAATCTGTTATCTTGAGATTGGAATCAGGACTCTTCCAAACGTGGATGAAATCCAATATGGATCAGATCTCTGCCAGACTGCCACTCAAGAGTGCAGCTTAAACACGCTTGACATGCACCTGCATTTGTTCCAGTCGCACAAAGAAATCACCACAATAATCCAAAGCAAAAGCACACACAGACTACAATATGCTCTGCTGTTTTGTTTTGTTTTGTTTTGTTTTATTTTTAAACATAAAAGCATTTGTTTTTGTGGAGTCGGAACAACTTAGACATTTCAGTTAAGTTCAACGAGAATATTGATTTGATATTTGAGTAAATTATGTTATCAGCTTGGTCACAGAACAAATAGGAGACTGCCAGCGCCATGAGATTCTAATAAAAATGGGTGTATTGAAACCCACCTACTGTACACTAAACCCATCTATCGCAGATGTCTTTGGTACAGTAAATTGCAGTGTAATTCCACTGTCGACCACGAGATGGAAGCATACTGTTGATAGAGATTGTGTGTGGGGGGGGGGGGACAGGAAGTATTTCAGCATTTTTGTTGAATATTATTGCATTTCCTCTACAGTCCTGCTTTTTACGCCGACAGAAAGCAACGGCTGTAGGTTTTATAATGTACATCTTTGGGCAGGATTTTTGATGAATATTGACAGATGTTAAGTTGGTTGGTTTGGAGAAAACGAGATTTGTTTCCTGTAAAAAATATTTTTTGTGATAGAGGGATGGATTACTGTGCGCTAGTCAAAAAAAATGGGATACAGGCTTTAAATCAGAATTGGACACTTGGTCCTACAGTGTAAATCCCATTTTAATAGTTGTCTGGCCTAGTTTAACAATGTTTTCCCCACTGGGTCTGTTTGGCAAAGCTTAATATAGTCAAGCCCTGAAAATTCAGAAAGCATTTTTTTAGAGTTGGAATTTTGTTGACAGCTACTCCCAGTCGTCTCCACACATAATCCTCGTCCCTTTCATCGCCCTCACTGCCACTTTTTCAGCTCTTTATCACACTCTCTCTCGCTCGCTCGCTCACTCACTCACTCACTCATCCTCCTTGTGCGAAAGCTGGCACATAACCAGACAAGCAATTCAGCAAACGCCTCAGTCATTGATTTTGCTCAAAACAAAAACAGCACGGTGCTTTTTGGTGTCACGAAATTACAAGACTTTGTCAGCGGAAAACAAAAAAACAGCCAAAAAAAGGCCTCTTGGCAAGATGTCATCAACCTGGCTTTTTTGTGCTGCACAATGAATGCGCGTTGGTGCAGGTGCACAGCAGCTAATCCAGCTCTCTGCGGGGCCCTAGCACGGGCAGTAAAAAAAACTAGCCGCGTTTACAACTTGTCCTAATGTGCTGCTTTAAGCTTAAGTCTTGAAGGAAACTCTCTCTTCCACCCTCCCCCCCAGGACAGCGAGACACTGCTGTCGCTCACCCGCTCCGATGTGGGGGCCAAATCCCTCTCGCTGGGGCTGAAGACCAAGCGGCTGCCCTCATCCCCCTGCTTGCTCATCCACTTCCATGGCGGAGGCTTTGTGGCTCAGACCTCCAAATCCCACGAGGTACGATAGGGTTAATATTTTTATCTATCTATTTCTTTCTTTATTTATTTGATATTATTATTTTTAAACCAACCCAGCGCACAATGGCACAGACGAGCAACATCGCCTCCTAGTCCTTCCCCGTGACACATTAGAACTGTGAAAGCAACCAAATTGAATTGGTCAGCAGGCCGAGGAACAAAGTGACAGATAGGCACGTTATAATATGACATGTCATACAATTCTTGCCTTGAGTTTAGGGAGTTTCATTTATTCCGTCATCAGGCTCCCAACTCAAAACACTTACGTCTTATATAATTTTTTTCCCATTGACATGATTGAAAATGTCATTCCCCCTGCTCCCAACAAAGAAATGTTTGTGTTGTTTGATAAGGAAAAATGACACTCTAGAATCGTGCGCTTTATAAAAACAGAATTATATAGTTTGTGCTTCCACAAGCAGTGAGACACAGCTATATAGGTATAAAAAGTCGACACACCTCTGTTCAAATGCCAGGCAATCAATAAAAAAATAAATAAAAATAAAGGACCCAAACAAATAATTTCAACCCCCAATCAACGTGACCTATAATCTGTAAAATGCCATTAAAAATTAAGTCTTTAAGAGGGGGAAAGTACAAATAAGTACCGGTAACGTGGCTGCACAGTGTGCACAGCCTCTTATAACTGGGGATGTGTTACATTTCACACAGATTGCCAAGTCATATCTCGTGCCCCCCGTAAAGTTGCTTGGACCGGGGGTTGTGGCACCTGCGCTGCTCAAGATCGGCCAGATGCTCTGGTGACGCTTGCTGCATGATGCTGACTGCTATTGAAAATTCATGACTTGTGCTCACTTTTGGAGTCCCTCGCTGCACCATTTGTGCAGCATTATAGAGCAGACGTGTATGTGTGTGTTGTTCTTGCTTGACAGGAATTGTGTGCCCCAGAAGGGCTTCTGGAGCCATGTAAAATTAATCAGCCCAAGCCCCCCACCACACACACACACACACACACACACACACACACACACACACACACACACACACACACACGGGACTTATCTCCTGTCTAATAGGCCATTTGTTTTGCTCCCTCCGCGCTAGTGAGTGATGAGCTGGCCTGACTGGCCGAGCTGCTTATAATCTCTGACACTCACTTAAGCAGTGACAGTTCACATTCACCCACTGGATACTATTCTGTACCCAGGCACCATCTCAAGAGATCCAGTGCGGAGACTGTGTTTTTTAAAAGATAGCAAATAATAAAGAACGTGTTAGTTTAAACTCAGTTTAAGCATGTGAAACTGAAGTACGTGTTCAAATGAAGTGGGAGAGATGCAATTGTCGGAGCTTGACCAGAGCAGTGCCAGTAAGGGTAGTTGAAAGCTACCTTTCAAGATTGGCTTAAACAGTGAAAAAGAAAGCACTTGCACAATTGCGACCAGATGATTGTAAAGGATACCGGTACTAGCAAATCGGGGAACTGTATTATACACGGCAACACAGGAAAAAAAACTAAAGGTTGATTTTGGATTGGCGTATTACACACAGGATTTTACGATGGGGAGGGGGCGGGGGTTGAAAAAATATGGATATGACGTGATTAAAAAATTTTGATTTGTTTGCTGGGTAAATTGAGGTTGCTAAATAGAGCAAATAATTCCTGATTAAAAAAGAAAGTTGCAGACACCAGAAGGAGCAGCACAATGTCCATTGAATCCAAGCAAAAATGTCCAAAACTGTTTCATTATTTACATTCTTTCAAGTATGTGCAATATTATAGAGTGCTAGTTTTCTTTCATATGATACACAGTTTTTTCCCAGAGGCTGAAACGGAATCTTGCAATTTCCATTCGCTGCAATGATCCTAAATTGGGCAGGGGAATATTATGCACAGGTGTTAATGTGAAACAAAAGATGGTCACCTTTTTGAGAGATAAGAGTTTGAATTTAGAGATACCTACATGTGTTTATTCGGTAAAAAAAAAATCCAACTACAGCAAAACATAAATGGACATACACACGTATTAAAACTGAGGATTATTCGTGGCAGAAACAAACGTGTTGGATGTTATTGTTGTATTCTTCATGCTTTCCTCTGCTGATTGCGCATACCCAGTTGACCACACTATGATTCATCATTTTGACAACAGCACTTGGATGGTGTCGTCATCTCAGATTTCTTTTTAGGAGGTGGTGATTGAAAACAAACAAGTACAAAAAAAAAAACTTAGGACAACCTTTGAGGTCACCATTAATCTTGCAGCAACCCCGTCTTGTCCTTCCTTTTCGTGTTCTCATCAAATAAGGTCGTCTTTTGTTCATGAAGCAGCAAAGAAAATGGAGGTGACCGCGCGGGCCAGCTCTCCTCTGTCTAGACAATAAAGCCAAAAGGCAGACACGACACATCACAGGGACCAATCAGTTTCATAAGTTTTATGCTGTCTTTTTCACCCCCCCCCCCCCCCCCCCCCCCCCCCACAAAGAACTCCTCCTCTTTGCTTTATTGTGGCAGCTGTTGTTTCTCGTGGCTTAAACAGCATCTTAAACATTCCCTTTGGTCTCTCTTCTCCACGGCTCTTCTTGTGCAGCCTTATCTGAAGAGCTGGTCCCAGGACCTGGGCGTCCCCATTCTGTCAGTGGACTACTCCCTGGCCCCCGAGGCCCCTTTTCCACGGGCCCTGGAGGAGTGCTTCTATGCGTACTGCTGGGCTTTGAGGAACCACCACCTGCTAGGTACGTACACGTCATTCCGTTTTCTCTCGCGCTCGTCCTTGTCGGGGTTGCGTGTAAATTGGAGCCCATCCCAGATGACTTTGGCGGAGAGGCGGTATACACGCCGGACCGGCGTCCACATAGTCATCAAGCAGAATTGCAGCAGCCGCCCCCCTCACCCCCCACCCCCTCCAAAAAAAGTTTTTATGGACAATTTAGTCTTGGGGTCTTCAGATACCCCAAAAACCCACCTAAAGTCAATCAATTCCTCAAATTGCCGCGATCCTAAAACCGTCGTAAACTGAACCGATGATGGTTTCAGGAGCATCTTAACATTCCTAACTGTCAAGTACTTCTGTAAATAAAAGTCCCAACGCTGTCAAGTGAAACTAAAATGAATGAAAACGACTCAACGGATGAAAAGGAACAAGAGCCGACGTCTCATTTGATTGTTAAAATGTTGAACATTTAATAAAATGTATTAAGGACAAAAAGGAGTTTTTCTTTTCTTTTTTTTTTTTCAAGCAAAAGGAAAACTTTGTCTTTTTTCCTCTTATTTCTGTGGAAGTTAATGCAATTTTCTGCTAAGGAGAACAAAAAAATTCTGTAAATGAACTATTTCAAGCACGGGGGGGAAGAAAAAAACGTGTGTTCTAAATAACATTGCCATTTGCTTTTTCTAAGGGGGCCAGAGGGTCAATTCAAACCTCATGTCCGATTTTTGTGAAAACAAAATCCAAGACTCAGAAATCAGTGATTTAGTTCTAAGGCCATACTGACCAGCACGAGTAACTCAATGTAACTTACCCCTTGTTTTTCCCCCCCACTGCCCTCTGACCATCCAGGCTGGACCGGGGAGAAAGTCTGCCTGGCAGGCGACAGTGCTGGGGGCAACCTGTGCGTGACCACGTCCATGCGCGCCGCCGCCTACGGCGTACGCATGCCGGACGGCCTCTTGGCCACCTACCCGGCCACTCTGCTCACTGCCTACGCCTCGCCGTCCCGTCTGCTCACCCTCATCGACCCCATGCTGCCGCTCAGCGTGCTCTCCAGATGTCTCAGCGCCTACGCAGGTGCGTGCCGGCTGTCCTGCTGTGTGTTTGGTTTTGAAAATGGCTCATCTGGGACCTCTGCAGTCGGATACGCGGGGTCCTTGGTTTGTGATAAAGTGTTGTGATGCGTTCATACACTGAAGACCCACGTATCGGTAATGTACACCGAAAAGTTGTGCTTTCGGGTATGAGAGGATTCTGCCAGACAGCAACCTTATAAAAATGACAAATATTCACACATGACGTAAACGGAAAAAGTTTCCCAAGTGAACATACTCGCTATATGGGAATGTGTACACCTGGCCTGAGCGTTGGTATTTTAATATAAATAACTTATTTTTACCTTTATGAAGCTGTTACCAAACAAAAGGTGAAATGACGCCTGTTGTTTAAACATAAATTACAGTCTACATTATTTATGGGAAAATGTGTTTTAAAATCCTAACCAGCATCTCTGCAGTCATTTTAAATTACACCAACAGTTGTTAGGTTACTTTTAGTTTGAATAATCATCTTAATCACAAAGAGGATTGTCTGCCCTCACAGGACTGAATGAGACTCTGTAGAAAGTGATTTTTTTCCCCAATTTTTTTCCATTGCAAGAGTTGTCCCATAAAGCCCGCAATTCCTCTTTATTTGTACATATATTACTTTCCGAGTCTTCTTATTGTGGCGTGTAAATAATCAGCACTCGCGATAATGTTTTGTCTGACAGGCTCAGGGGGCCGTGTTCATTCATCCTCGATATATCGTCTATAATTTCTGTACCGTCAACAACTATTATTCGTATTTAGTCCCCCCTCGCTGAAATTGTCCGGCACCGTCACAGATGTTGACTTTTCTACCATTTTATTTTTATGACCTTCCCTCATTCACTTGGCCTCACTCACGAATCTCACGTTCGCCCTCGCACCCACTCCAGGTAGCGAGCCGCAGACGGACAAGCAGGTGGAGAAGGTGAGCACACTCGGCATGGTGAGGAAGGACACGGCGCTGCTGCTCCGAGACTTCCGGCAGGGCGCGTCCAACTGGATCCATTCTCTGCTGGACTCCAACAGAGCCGACAACCCGCCCAGCACGCAACCGGAAGACACTGGTAAGCTCCTCTTTGCAAAGCAGGAACTCACCAGGGAAACGTATTGCAAAGTGGTAAAACGGACTTCGAATGGGGAATTTGAAAGGCGGGACGCATAAAAGTGCTTTCGTGAGTCACCGCTAAACTAATGACTGCATTAAAGAAGGGGGGTGTCAGCTGATGTCAGGCCAAATGTGCCTGAGAGCTCAAAAATCGTTTTTCATGATGTCACCAGTCAGAATTTTAAAAAATATATATATATTTAGTAGTCGACCCTAAGTTGACAATAGTCGAGTCAAGGTCGACTAAATAAATGATGGGGTTTTTTTCTTGTCGCTATCCGCATAGCTGTTAGCCACCAAATACAAACTCATTGTGAGTAAAGTATTAGCTGGATGTTGGGGGGGTCTAGGAAAAAAAATGGCAACTGTTTGAGTGGGTAGCAAAAGGCACACCTGTGCTGTGCGACAATGTTGCCTCGTCAGCATTTTGATATGACATACCTGGTGGATGGATTATCCGGTCAGAGGGTAAATCACTAGCATGGATTTGTGAACAACTTTTGAGAGAAATTGGCCTTTTTGTGTCATGATTCCAGTGATGACATTCGTCCACTTGAAAGGTTATGAGAGCCTACATATATATTTTTTTTATTGATATGATTATATTTACTCCAAGTCCACTTCCCTGTTGCTTTCCACGGTTGTAAATCCATTCATAACAATTCACCTCACTGCAACAGAAGGCCTCATTCAGTAATTGCTTATTACCACCGCCATAAATTTCCCCGGCGAGCGCTTAACCAGCCAACTCCTCCCCTGCAGTTGATTATTAATTTAAGCGCCAGCGATTGAACTTCTCCTTTTGTCCCCCTCAGACGCGGTGAGGACGAGCGTGTCCGAGGCGTCCATCTCTTCTCCTCATGTGGACCCGCCGAGGCCTTCGGAGCCCACGGAATTCCTCGCCGGCAAGTTACCTGTGAAGAGCCAGACGTGCCAGGACCTCGGAGCTGATAATTCCACCTCCCATTGTGCTCCGCTTGTGTCTGAGCGCGCTGTAGGTCACAATAACATTGCCATTGGGTCTCCCCCCAGCTTAAGATTTTCTCTAGAAGTAAACGTTTTTTTTTTCCCCCAGATCATATTGGGACTGCTATACAAATTATAAAATTGTTTACCCAAAAAAAAAAAAAAAATGTAGTGGTAAAATAACTTTCTCGCCCTATCATGACTTTTTCCAGCATAGATATATATTAAGTTTAACATTCAGATTTAAATCTGTGTCTTACGCAGCCTGAAGAAGTCCACTTCTCCTTCTCCATCTCCACCGACACTCCTTCGGAGTGGCACTGCGACTTGTCTTTGTTGGCCATACCGCCCCCTGGTGGCGAGGAGGGCTCAGAGTTCCCGCAAGGCTTTGAGCCGCTGCGCTCGGAGCAGCTGTCCGAGATGAAGCTGCACAGTTCGCCGGTGGTCAAGGACCCCTTCTGTTCGCCCCTTTTGGCCCCCGACAGCATGCTGAAGGCTCTGCCACCCGTGCACATTGTGGTGAGTGCTAGCAGGCCTCGACACGCAAACACTGAAAGTGTTGGATGATTTGTGTGTTCACTGTCTGCATGTTAAAAAGCTCGGATAAGCAAGCGGAGCGAGCCAGCGGCCCACACACGCACTCTTTATGGATTCCAAAGTGCAAATGAAGCTCTTAGATTGTCTGCATGTGTTTGCAAGATCATTTGTGAGGTGTTTGGGTTTCCCACCTGTAAGCGTGATGATTTGACATGACTCGTCGGGCTATTCAATCAATACAAAGCTACGTTTGGCACAAAATACACACTTTGAAAGCAGGCGGGGTTTTACAATTTTTGTTTTTACATTGTGACTTGAATTTCTCATATTCTGACTTTTTGTGATATTACGAATCTTGCCTGAACATGACAAAAGTTTATTCTTATCGTGATTTATAGTAACCCTGTTTGAAATGTCAGCCTTTTGATGCATTGAATTGGAAAACCTCTCAGCGTTTTGGCCCATATGACGTTATTGGTGGGTATTTTTAAAAACGAAACGGAGCCAATTGGAGAAACCAAAATGGTGAGGAGTGTAGGCATGGGCTAATTACTGTTTTTAAAAAGTACGGGTTTCAAAAACCGCTTTACTGTCACTGGCAATGATCTGGCCTTTTGTTTTTTTTTTTTTTTTGAGTGGACTTCTAAGCGGGGCACAATTTGATTTGCTCCTTGCAGAGTTGAGTAAATGAGCTGCCTCTTTGAAGTTAATTAAATCAGTAAGTGGGTGGGGTTTTTGAGCAGTTATGCATGGAGGAGGAAGAGGGACGGCACAAGAAGAAAGAGACAAATGTGGATGCCTTATTGCTCTGTTGAGTAATGTGCATAATGTGCCGTCGAGAAAAAACCAAAAAGCCTAAAAAGCCGTGATAGAGCAAGGACACGAACGACAAACTGCGATGGTTCACTGAATTTGAGGTTTTGTGTTCAACAACAATTACATTTAAGTACGAAACTATATAAATGTAAAAAGATTTGACGGGCAGGATTGTCCTCATAAAAACCTACTGGAAACATTTCTCCATTGTGAGACTCTTATTTTATTAGCGCCTCTGCAGATTGTGTTGTTTTGGGTTTTTCAAAATGGCTCCAGTGAGTCAGTGCAAAGGCAAATGTGGCTTGCACGAAGCACTTGGCTTCCTTCTCCTCACGCCTTCATTAAGATGCCTGACATGTCCGTTTCCTTCGCTATCCTCAGGCGTGCGCTCTGGACCCCATGCTGGACGACTCGGTGATGTTCGCCAAGCGCCTGCGGGCCGTCGGCAAGCCCGTCACCCTGTGCATAGTGGACGACCTCCCCCACGGCTTCCTCAGCCTGTCGCAGCTCTCCCGAGAGACCAGGGAGGCGGCCAACGTGTGCGCCGAGCGGATCCGTGCCGTCTTCACGCAGGAGGAGACGCCGCCGCCTGAGCCGCGCAAGCACCGCAAACTGGAACGGACCGACAGGGGCAGCGCCACCGCCGCCCTGCTTGTCCGGGGTGAGCTGGATGCGGGGCTCGGGACTAAAATGGCTGAAGCAGACGGTTTTGTTACTATCACCCAAAATGGCGTCGAGGGTGTCGGCGCTTAGGAGAGACACAATTAGGCAAGGTGATACTTAGACCACAAAGAGGAAGTAACCCTCCCTCTGCTTTGAAAACCGGACGGCGGTCCTGTATGAATGCCGTCTCGCATCCATTATACGATGCTTCACGCTTTTTAAGGAAATATAATGTAGCAAACCGATCTATTTGACATAGATCAGGCACCTGGACACTCCAGATGATTTCTGGAGTGAAAATCCTGTTACGGGCTTATCAGATAAGACGCTCCTCCGTTGTATCACTCCAATCTGAACGGCCCCCGTTGTCCCGTCGGAGACTCTCCACAGCGCACCTAATAGTGCCACATTGTGCTCTCCGTTACGCCAGCAATACGGCTGACTCTATTGACGCTTACTCTGTTGACTCAAATCCAATTATACAAAAAAAGACCCCCAAACAAACAAAAAGAAAACAGACCCGAAAGAAGGGCCGCATTTCTTTCCTCAATCATTTTGCTGCTGTTTTTCATCCATTCCTATTATGTCTTCATCCATATCCATATCTACACTGTAATGGACGAGGTCCGTTTACCAGACTTCTTTGTGTAGCGTTAAATTGTATTTCTGTGCCGTTGATTCTACCATGTGAACGCGCTCGCTACTTGTTAAGGAACAGCCGCTTCGTAACAATATGGACTGAGATCGTGAGGAGGAGGAGGAGGTGAAGTTATTGTGCAGTACAGTAACGGGACCGAGCCTGCGACTAATTGAGATAAAACATGTTTGGAATTGCCTGCACTATATGCCACAAGATGGTGGCAACGCACGGCATGACGCTCCTCAGCTTCACACAACATAGTTCCTTGCCACCAAGATCCCACAAGAAGTCGCCAAAATCAATACCCTTCTGTTCGACAAGACTTTGGTCTGAGCACAGAAACAGCAAACGGGTGTTCTTCCACAAATAACGGACCACTGGTTCCAAAAGCAGAGCAGCAAATTGGGTGAGTTCACCAGTAGCCATCTCTATTACCGTGGATCCTCGAAAAGGGGGAGTTCAACCCATCCTCCAATCATCTTGAGATCAAATTTCACCAGACGTTGGCCTAATAAACAGAGAAAAGAACTTTTTTTTTTTTTATTGGCTTGACGTATAGAAAAGTATCCATGATGATCGACATTGTACAGTCGGCTAGGAACCGGGCTTGACTGTAAATGGTGAAAAGCAACAAAAAATTCACACTCTGTCCTTGCGATTTATTGCAGTCGAATGGTGCTGGAATGATGCTGTTTCTTCAGTGCTGCTGCGCCACAGACCGCGTTCGTACTTGCCCTGCAGGTTTCAAATGCAGTACAGATGCAAATACACTAGTTAGCAAGCAAAAATTCACAGCCCCCCTAACACTCCCAGCACACGCATACTCCCCTATATTGATGGCAGCAAATGAGTTTTGGTTAGATGTGAACCTCCCTCATCTAACTCAAAAGTTTTGACTTTTTAGTTTAAAATGGCTTCCCGTGACTATAATCCCACGTCGCCGAGTGGCAAACCAGGTAGAATCCTGGTCGGATTTCGCCTTTGTAAAGAGTAAATCCTTGTTGTAGCGCATGCTCCATGCTAGCCGCCGTTGCCATGACTAGTTCGTCTTTGTCTTCTAGTTGTTCCTCTGCTTCTATTTCTTGTATTTTCTTTTGGTAGTTGGCAAATACGTTTGGTGCTTCTTTAGCATTTAAAGAAAGCCACCTGTTGCAGTGCATGACAGAAAATCTACTTTTTCCTCTTCCATTTCTTTTTCTCTTGGCAGTTGGCAAATATTTTGGGTGCATTACCGCCAGTGTCAAGAAGGTGGCAGTAATGCACTCAAAAGTCAACACAGTTTGCGAATAAGGATTTTGGGTGCCCGTCCAACTTCCAAGCATCATTTTAAAAATATCCTAATCACATCTGAATATAAATCGCAGGACCAGCCAAACTATGAAAAAATGTGTGACCTATAGTCTGAAAAATATGGTAATAAACCATGATCATAAATGTCTTGCCTACGTACAAGGCCTTTACACTTAGTTACACTTAATCTGTTTGTTATCTCAGGCGTGTGCACAGGACCGAATTATGAATCACTCCATTGCTCTCTGTATTAGCGGGCAAGGCGCTCGTTGCCCTTCAATGTCACTTCCGAAAGTGATTTCAGCCAAATTAGCGCCGCCCTTCTGTTGATGAATTATTCCGTGAAATCTTCGTCCACCAACGCAGTATTTACTCCAGAGTTCTGTGTTTTGATTTGGGCTGGCACATACAATGTATTGTTGCTTTAAAAATGTTCGGCTTTAGTTCCCCTTTTAAGGCTTTGAGGAGCATTTAGTATTTTCACCCGATGTGCAAATATCCTCCCCTCCGAGGGGGATTTTCAGCAGCAAAATCGGACAGATGGATTAGCGCCACATTTTGCTGTCAGGCGGTTGAGTAGAAAGACGGACGGCTGAGCTCATCCTCTGCGCCGCGTCTGGCTCGACTTTGCTCTGTGCACTTTTGCTGTAGTTTGTATGTGTGTGTGTCAATGTTTTCATTTTTTTGGGGGAGGGGGTTTGTTTATTCGTCTTCGCCTGATGCCTGGAACGCGGCATCAATTTCAAGCGATCACGAGGTTGAACTCGCACTTTAATCATCTGCTGCTCAAACCGTGTGGAGGTTCCAAACGTGTTTAAGCCAGCCACTCTTACGCAGAGATCCCGAGAGAGCTGGCCCTGTAAACCCGGAATTTAGCCACATTCAAATAAATGATTAGATGGCGCCAACGCCGCAGCCTGGTGTGATGTATGAATCAATTGATTTGTAATGTCTTTCAATACAACAGAGTAGGAGAAGTGAATGTTTGACTTTTAAATTTCACACAGAACCCAATAAAGGCGGGGTATTGGCGCAATTGTTTGTGCTTTTACAAGGGGACGTGATCGCAATCAGATCATGAAGCCAGCAGCAACAATTGCTTTCAACACAACAGAGCGGGACAAGTCTGCGTGTGTCTGGTTAGCCAATTAGGAAATTGTTGCATTGTCAGTTGTGACAGAAATTGCATAGGCATAATTTGAACAGTCATTGGATGCAGTTGATTATCCTCCACTCGAGTTTTGTCATTGAACACTCCTTTTTACACACTTAAGGTTTTTATTTTTTATTTTTAATGGATTCATTCCTGTAGAAATATGCTGGAACATGACTATGATGTCAATGTTATGCTGCTGCTCCACAGACGGGCTCAAACTGTCATCATGTTTCAGCCTTCACGTTGACATGCTGGCTCACTCACTTTTTACTTTTTTTTTTTTTTTTTTTTGCAAAACTTGCAGTCGACAACTTTGATTAGGGATCAGCAAACTTGAGTCCGAGTTTGAGACGGGCACATTTCAAAAAGATTTACCGAAGTGACCCAAGCTATCATGACCTTCTTGGCACACGCGTCCTTGAAAAATAATTGGGGTTGGAGTTTTTGACTGGAAGAGGGAACACTTTGCCGTTTCTTCTGCCAGCATGTGTTAGGATTTCAAATCTGCAGGATTCATGAGTTGGAAGTAATGGCACAGCCTTGCCCCAAAATTAAGTCATTTCAGATCACTGCCATTCTTGCTTGGTCGCAGGATTACAAGACAGCTCATATTTTGTATTGGTAGGTCTTTTGCGTCTCAATCAAGCTTAACATTCAGAACCAAAGAGGCAGGTGACGATGCTGAGACTGTTTATACTGTTCATCTGTTCTCCAGCCAATGCAGCTGCTAGTTGACTTGATTTACTTGTAATTGCATCATGCTGTCAAAATGCTAATCAGATGTAGTTAAACAAGCCATGGACTGGAAACAACGCTGTGCATATCCTTTAGGAAAACACCACAAGTGCAAACCTGTGAATATGAAAGGAAAGAAGTCGAATGTATTTTTGTCCTTGTAATGATCCGTGTGGATATTTTTATCGAAAGAGCTGTTCGTCAAATGTGATTCTTTTGCAGGGATCATCCACAAATGGAGCGTTTGTTGATTTTTATCCAAAATAAATCTATCCAACCATGAACTTCTCTTGTGTGTCATTGCAGCCGTCACCATAAAAGTCAAGCAAAAGTCAGTGAGTGGGAAAGACGATATGATGGCTCTGTATATGCAGTAGATGATGAGACACTTTCTGTCGACTTGTGATTATTTATATATAATCGAGTGGATGAAAACTTTGAATTATTTCGTTTCCAACTATCGCAACACAGCCGATCTTGAAAGTGTTTGGGATACAAAAGCTAATCAAAGGTTTGGAGACTTTTTAAAAAAAAAACTTTATTGTACAATATAGACAGCATCACTCTGAAAATTATGTATTTCCCATTTAATTTTTTATTAATCCAAATCACACCCAAAATGCATAACAATTTGTGTCCCATTTTCATCTCTTGAGTTAAATATAATGAATACCATTTTTTTCTCAAAAATTCTAATGAAAAAAAACCTGTGAAATAGACAATGTTCTTTTGATCATATGTTTCTGCAGCATATAAATACACAAAATATTTTTAAAAATCACTTTTTTTTTAAAACAAATTCTTTGTATTTCAGATAAAAACCTGACAATATGCAAAGTAGACAATCTTGCTTTTGTTCGGACTGTATGGCCCTGCAGTAGACTAACACATCATGTTGCTAAAAAAATGTACCTCCAAAAATACACTGCATGCCATATTAATTTAAAAAAAATATATCGTTGCAAATGTCACATGGCCACGCGTGATATCAATGCACATTACATTCTAATGAAAAACATGTTTTGCCAGAAAATATTTTTCATGTTTCGGAATTCTAAAAATATATAGTTATTCCAAAATATCCGTTACACATATTGTAAAAGTATGTAAAATTGCATGTGACGTGTCCAAAAATGCACCTTTTAATATTGTAGCAACATACGCAGATGATGCAAACACTGTACTCCCCCTAGTGGCGAGCAACAAAGCAGATGGTGACGTCAGAGCCATCGAATTAGACGAAATCCTTTTTAAAGGCCGTCGTCTGTCGGCGTTTTCAGTGAACGTGTGCCGCGTGGAAAAATGCGTGCTTGCGCACACGCACCCTTGCTTGCATCCATCTTGAACAGCCAGAGTGGGGAAGCCGCGTGAACGCGCCCCCCTCCTTTTTTTTCAGCTTCCCTCAGTGCGCGCTCTCGCCCCCGACTCAAGCTAGTGGTGAGCCCCGGGCACAGACCACCCTCGGCGGGGTATCGAGAAAGATGGAGGAGCGGTTCGGAGGGAGACTGTTGTGGCTGGCCGCGCTGTCCGGCGTCCTCTGCGTGGACACTGTGCTCGGGAAATACGTCAAAGGCGTCGTGGACACCAAAGAGGTGAGTAACGCTTTTGAGGTTCTGTTTTTTGGGGGAGGGGGTGATGTCTACGGTGGAAGCGTCCACATTCCGCTGTGCTTCGTCAAGTTCTTCGCATGTGCCGCCATTGAGCAACACCTTCGCCTTGGTGTGTCGTCTGTTTGCTTGTTTCTAGCCCAGGTGGGCTGGAATAAAAAAATAAATGAAAATACCCCCGACTCCCCTGTCCGCCGCGGGGCAACACAGGTTACAGGTGTGCGTCACGTGACTGCCGCGCCGCGAGTTTGACGTTGATGTGTCGCTTCGTTGGTTCGGGCAACGCGGGTCACAGGTTCGGGTTTACGAGCGAAGGATGGAAATGTGCACAGGTGGCTGCGACTTTATCCGCGCTCTGGTTGTCGAATGCACAGTGCAGTGAAAGACGCAGACCTCCGCCAAGGCCGGAGTAAGAAACCGCCTGCACGTGTGTCACAATTCGACTTATGTTGGAAGGGTGTCGAGTTGAGCAGAGTCTGGTCTAATAGACCCACTTCACCAGTTATTGCCAAAGATGGCCGCCACTTGACTAAATTGATGCTACCCCAAAGGTAGACGATTGCCCCTTACAAAAAATACTTCTGTATTACTGCAATTTCTTTTGTATATGATTGTTTGTTTATTTGAAACACCTTACTTAAAGTAATACAAATATATAGAGAGATATATTTATATATAGAGAGATATATTGATATATCTCTCTATATATAGATATATATTGGTGTCAATTCATCAAATAAATGCTTCATTTTATTTCCACTTCGGACTAAAGATTACATTTGTGATAAAAAATGCATTCCTAACACCGTAGCCCAAATGAAAAACTCTGATGGTCACTTCAATAAACAGATGCTACATCTCAAATAGACATCCCTTCCTCAGGAAATACCCCCCCCCCCCAAAAAAACACCAACATATTTCCAAGTACGATCATTATTGCGCATAATAAAACCACCTGAAACAAAAAATGCATACCACAACTCAAAAAGACAATTAATTTTGTCTCCACTTTGCAAAAAAAAAAAAATCATATTAAAAAAAGACAAATTTGAACAAATTTCCATCATGCCATACCTCTTATTAATTGCTCTGTATGTACTCTCTACTTGATTAGTTGCCACACCTCCGATAGTTGCCGACTTTTCCCCCTTCACAAATCTGTTTGTTTAAAATTATATGCATTAGACAACTTCTCAAAATTTAAATCCTTAGTCCCAATAAATTCAATTTGCATTTTACCAAAATGTGGACAGGTGACTGCGACTGCACCCTATTACACCGCGTCTCTCCATGCAATGCGATGCTACCAATTAGAGATTCAGGCCTCTGCCAAGGCTGAAGAGGATATGTTCAACAAGATGCAGAATTGTATCAAAAATGTCCATGAGACTCCACTGGAATAGACACGCCACCCCAATGGCTTGCCAGAGGTGGCATCTGTTAAAATAAATTAAAATAACTTAATCATTAATGTTCATGATTCTCATGCAGTATGATAATGTGTTTCGAACATAGTACCCCTAATTAATCACTGTGTCATTCATTTTTGTAAATAGATGCCACGCGTCATTTGGATGCCTCATTTTTCCCCTTAGGAAGAAAAAAACTTGACTGCTACTTGTTGATTTATTGCACAAGTACATTTGAAATGTCTTACCCCTAACTAGTTGCCGTATGTGTCATTCTCTTGAATAACTAAATGCCACATCACAATTTTACACCCACATTTTAAAAAACGTACATTGTAAGGTATTGTTCACTTGAATAAATAGACAGCACCCCCTCAGACTGGTTTAGTCTTTTGATATTTAGTACTGTAGTGCATTTGAAAAGCCTCACCACGAATCAACTGGCCAATGTGTCAACCACTTTAATAAAGGCCATGCCTGAAATGGTTGCCTTCTTTTTCCAGCATTCTTTTGCCTTCTATTTATTAAGATGAAAATGAATTTGTGCACATACAGATCTGTCAATTTTAATGCCTTGCTCCTCATTTGTCATCCACTTGAATAGACGCCATACCTCCAAATGACACCTTCCTTTTTTTTAAAATACAGTTAGATATATGATAAGATATTATCATCATAGGCTAACAGAAAAGTGAATTCGCATTCCCCCTCCAAAAGTTTTGGAAGAGGGAGGCCATTGCCTTTAGTTTTGCTCTGTTGTTAAGCCCTAATAAATCGCCCAATGTCACATTGACTTCAATATGTAAACAGCAGACGTCTTTTTTTTTTTTTTTTTTTTTTTTGCTTGATGGGGGCGGGAAAGCGGTTCCTTTCAGTCTTATGTATTTAAAAAAACAAACCAAAAAACCTCTCTCCCAGTTAAAGCCTTACCCCGAATTAAATGCAGATGTCGTCTACTTTAATAGTTGAAAGGCCTCGTGCAGACCCACCCTTTAAGATTCATTTATACACACAAACATCTCCCCCATTTATTAACGCTCCACCCCTCATTAATCACTTGCACGTGCCAGCCTTGTAAATAGATGCGATGATTCAAAAAAATAAACACTTCAATATACACTGCAGAGTGCTGCAAAGAGCATTTCGTATGTGCTGTCTATTTTTTAAAATGAGGGCATTTTTGCACGATTCTCATGTTCTCGTGTATTGCCAGCATTTGATGTCACCGCCAAAAAAAAAAAAAAATTAAATAAAAAAAAAACCACATGGCGAGAACCATGGCGTAAGTGCGCCACCCCCACCCCCCGACCCCCCTGCCGGGCCACAGCAAAGCCACAATTTATCAGCTGCACCACAGCTGACGCACGATTCAATGGCAACTCCCGACGCTGACTAAATGAACAAGCAGCTGGCGCTCTTTCTCGCACCGCCCCGGACGATGGCGCACCCCGCAGTGGATGGATGGGCTGATTGGCGGGCTGCGCTCATCTATCAGCACTGGCGCCGTGTCCTTGAACGCAGCATTCTGTAAAGATGCTCCGGCAACTATAATGGACACGGCACTTTAGCTAGGACTGATAGCGCCGTGTGTTGACGTTGCTGTCGTTAATGCTACAGACACTCATCAAGCACTTTCTACACCACAAGTCAGCCAACCACCAGGGGGCGAACGCTGGGTTGAGACATCATGAACTGCCGAAATACAGTAACGTGAGAGATAACAGAACGTACGATTCAAGGATGGTTCGATTTTGTGGAGCAATTCGATTCGGTCCGATTCAGTGCTCTTACGGTGCCGTTCGAGAGGTCATGAGCAATGAATTTCTTGTTGCTATTTTTGCATGCACATTAACGACCTTGTCAGGGCTGTAAATGTCCTTCAGACGTCTCTCCGATATAAAAGACGATACGATACGTCTCTAGAAATAATTTCAAGTGGAACGATTCAATGCACTCGCATCTTTTGAATCCAAACCGATTTTCCGATTCAGAATGGTTTTTGTTACACCCCACTGTTTAACACTAGGGATGGCCGAATACCGATACCAGGTATTGATATCGGGCCGATACTGGCCTTTTGAAGGTATCTGTAAGGTCTTTATTGTGGATTTTCACCTCTCGTCTGTGGTTCTGGAACAAGAAGGGGCTTGACTGTAGGATTGTTGATCCTGCGCTTGTGTGAAAGATCCTCAACCAGTCGCAGTTGCGTTTGGATCGCTCAGTTACACTTCCATTTGGAGTCTTTTTCTTCCCAGGCGGGCCCTAAATGCATCGCAGATCATTTGGCAAGCCAAGCACAACAGAGAGAGCAATGTCAACACCACCAGGCGGCACTGCGCGATGTGCTGCCCCAAGGTCACAATGACACTGGTCATTGGAACATCAGCGCTGCCATCCCTCCACGCTGTGCAGCGCCGTCACGTGACTTTGTTCTGGACATCAGGGAAAGGCCGAGAGAGGCAGACACAAAGTTAATCCAAAGGCATGGCCACAGCCGAGTGGGCTTTAAGCGGCCGGGCCTGGTCGATGCCGACAATCAGCCTAAGTGGCTGCCGGTGTGCGCTCAAACGTCCCTTTGGAGCGGCGGTCGCGAGGGTGAGGAACATCTTGGCTGCGAGACGCGACCCCAAACTTTTTAAGAGTGCTGACAACACGCTGCTCGCCATCAGTTGTGGAAGCAGACCCCAGACTTGGCGCGGTAAAGTGAGTGTTAAAACAGTAAAAGTGCTTGAACTTGTAGAAGCTGCACTTGCTTTGCGACACCAGGGGTCCTCATGTGGAGGCCCGCGGGTCTGTGGCCTCGTTCCAAGATCAGATGAGATGGGGGGGCTTCTCATCTTTGTATCGCCGCAAGCCACGCTTTCGTGAGCTTTTGGGGTCGCTCTCAGTTCCCGTATTTTTGCTTTCTGCCAGGAATTTTCATTTTTGATATGTAAAAGTAGTATCGAGCCATCCCGAGTTGAGAAGACTTTTGTTGCGAGTAAACAACTTTAAAAAGGCAGTCAACATGTGTTTTTAAAAATTGAATTTGAAATATTGCTACGTCTGAATCAATACCCGGTCCGATTAATACCCTTTTTAAAATGAAAATCTTTTGTTGTTGTTTACTACACAATAATCGCTGTGACATTTTTCTCACCAGCACAGCAAATAACCTGCTTAAAACAAATACTAAAACTACAGAGGTCCTCATTCCCCCCCTTTGATTCCTTATCTGATATCACAGCAATACATTCAGAAGAAGAAGAAAAAAGCACTTCCAATTTGTCTGGAGTAAAGGTATCCCAGCTTGACACCTTTTTTGAACCCTTTCGGGGACAGCGGTTACTACAGTGGACAGCTTATCATGTTATCAGGTTACAGGTGATCATTTATTGGTGCATGAAAGGGTTAAAGGGCGTGAAATCACCAGTGGTGAAAATCAGGTCAATAAAATGTTCTATTCTTGAAGGAAGAAATTAAGAAAATGGAATAATCCGACCTTTTTCAGATGATACCGATCACCCTAAAGATCACGTGATCGCCACCGATTTCCAGTCACTTGATCGGATGGGCCCAATCTCCTCGCCTCTCGCCCAAAATCAGCCGTAACTGACTAACGAGGAGAAGCGAAAAAAACGGATGCAAAAAAAAAAGGGGTGGGGGGGGACTGGCACACTTCATTAGCGTCATTTCCTACCTTCAAAATACTGCCTGTCTCAAATCCCAAATCCTGCCGACGTGCTTTGGACCGTGCCGAAAACCCTTCATGTTGTCATCAAAGTGGACACAATCCAAGCCAGTGCATCTTTTTATTTTTTTATTTTATTTTTTTAATGAGTGTGTTATGATAAGTCGCTCTCTCTCTCGTGTGTGTGTGTGTGTGTGTGTGTGTGTGTATGTGTGTGTGTGTGTGTGTGTTCGTTCAAGGCGAACTGCTTTCATGTGTCCATCTGTTGCCTTCAGTGTGTGTGTGTGTGTGTGTGTGTGTGTGTGTGTTGACGCGTTGTGTGTATCCCTAACTAATGAATCATTGAGCGCCCGGCGGTCCGGGGGTGACTCCACGAGCTGATTGGTAATTAATTGTTAATGAGGCGTAGCAGGCAAACGGGCGTTTGGAGAGAATGCATGCAGATGAAAGGACAGATTGCCAGGAAGAAAAAGCGGCAAAACGAAATCGTGCAAAATCGGCTGGATGCAGCATCGAAGGCTTGTGCCTGATTAATGGCCTGCCAGAGGTTAAAGGAAAAAAGAAAACGATAAAAAAATTTTAAATGGTGGCGTGCCGACCATTTATGGGAGGCAACGTGCAGTCGACGTTTTCTTTTAATTCCGTTCTCCGATGACGACTGTTTTGAGCGAATTGTTGAAAAATATTGACAAATTTTGGTATCCTGGCTTTATTCTCATATCAGTGCGACTTTATTTTTGTCAAAATAGAATTTTACTCTTGTTTCGTTCCAATTCACAACCTCTTTGTTGTCCTGAGTTACAATTTATGAAACTTTTTAAGTGTTGGATTTTGCCATTGGGGAAAAATTAGCCCCCCACCGATTATTCAGCTTCTATTAGCTCTTTTTCAGAGATAAAGCAAATGTATTTTTTCTAAATTAATTTTTCATCATCCTCATTGTGGGCATATAAAGACGTCTGATGAAAATTCGCTGACCAGTGAAATTCACATCACAACATATGACAACTTTGCTGGATGTTCTGTCTTGTAGTGAAACAAATATTAAACCATCAAGTAGTGTAAAATAGTCAAATGGTCCGTCTGTCTGTATTGTTGCTAGCATTAAGTGACCCAAAATGAAGCTATTTTTTTAATGGTATATTTTTGGGATGAATCAGTTAGCAGAATTTCGGAATCAGTATCGGCCTGAAAAAATGCCTGTCGGTCAGCTCCCCGGTGGGGGGGAACAGTTCCCAAAACTTGATTCTTCGTATTGGTATGACTTTGCTGTTATAACATGATGACTTTATTTTCGTAATAGCTAATACCTAATTATCGCAAGAATGTCAAATTAAGTCATTATTCTTGGAACATCCCAACTTTATTTTTGTACTATGCCTACTTTAAAAGATTAAAAATGTCTTCAGCATCCTACTGTGCGTGTGTGTGTGTGTGTGTGGGTGCACGTTTTCAGACTGAAGGAAAGGCAAACGGAAGTCAAGCCATTTAAGCGCTCTTCAGTTTATTGCTCAACGTCAGCCACAATGGCCGCCGGCGTGATTGAGGCGCAGAGGTGAAAGACGAACGCGCGAATAAGCGATCGGCCAAACAAAAAAAGCCCGCTTGTCCTTAATGACCGCGTCTGCCTTTTTTGTTTGCCGTGTCTATGGCAGCCGCGGGGCCGAAGGCATGCCGCCGTCGTCACGGCGGCGAGGGACCCATGCCGGCCCCATCGTCCACTTCAAAGAGATCCACCTCGGTTGTCATAGACCCATGGGGGACAGGGTGTGTGTGTGTGTGTGTGGGGGGGGGGGCGGCTTGGCATCCACTGAGTTACACAGCGAAGGTTCCCGGGGCCCATTGCCGGTTAGCTGGCAGACAGCGGCTGAATTACTCCTGCGCCTTTGAGCAAGTGGATGTATGGCGGCGAAAACTGGCGACTCTTAGCCTGCTTTTAGTTCTCAGCAGTGGAATTACAAGTCTTGTTGATGTAGCAGGGACAGGTCATTATTCGATAATACTGCACGGCGACATTTTTTTTTTTCCTCCTCCCAGCTCTGGCTGGAGAGTTCATAGCAGCCAGCCTTCAGGCCACTTTTTAATAAGTGCAAAGGAGAAGCATGTCGGAGCCTGCAGGAGGCCCACTTTCTGTGTCCAGTCACAACTGTGCGCGATGTTGGGAACTCAGAGGAGGGTTTGATGTTAAATCTCCGGATGAGAGGGATCTCATCTCAAAGTGATTGTTTTTTTTTTTTTTGTTCTGCGTTTTTTTTTTTCCCCCTTGCGCTCAAGTCGACCTTTTCTGCGTAATGAGATGAGATGAAATTTTGAATACTCCTCATTGTGTTACGTGAGAAATCATGTCAAAACTTTTGACTTTCAAATACTATACTTGTACTTTGTAGAAAGTCTTTGCATTCGGTACCGGAGTTTTCAGTGCAGACGCACCCGACTTTATAGAAACCAAAAGTTTTGCTCTGACCAACTCATCGGAGGAACGGAAAAAGGTTGTAATTAGTAAGCACCATGTGATGAGACACAAGGGAAGGTGCTGGGCGGGGCTGCGAAGACGCACAGCCAATCGTCTCACGGGATAAATCCACTCGTGCTGTCATTGGTCGACGTCGCGCCGGGATCCAATCATGCTTACATCCATGTACAGAAAAATTCTGAGTCATTTGGCATTTTTTTCTGAATATAGTACATTTGGGAAGGAAAAAAAAATGCGATAAATGAAACACGATCTAGTGAGGGATCACTGTATATTCATTTTGTTTGTCACGTCCTTCGTTAATGTGCATCTTGTTTTTGTCGCCATCATAGGACTGGGTTTTCCTCACTCGCTTCTGCTTCCTCACCGATTTTGGACGTCTTGACTTCCGGTTCCGTTACCCCAAGGTAAGATGACCGCACTGCTTGTGTGTGTGCATGTGTGTGTGCTTGCTTCCATGTCACTCTCACACTGGAAGTCAGCAACTGGGATTTATCCTCTCACCGCCCTTAAAATCAAGTCGCTACTAGTTTCAAGCGCACCACAAGCTATCGCGCTTTAATATATGTATAATAGTTTGTCGCGCTTGTTGTCCTGTGTCTGTTTTCAGCTGCCTTCAATGGGCAACATTGCGCTGTAACGCTTTTCTGCTCCCTGCCACGCTTCCAGCCTCATGTGGCGCTCCGCACTAATCGAATTGCATATTCCCTCGGCACAGTTCTACGGCCCAGTGTTTCCATGTGACTTTGTTGCTAGATTTAGCTGAGACCTACGTAAGGATTTATTTTCTCCCAAGTGCCAAACCTGGCGCCTTTCAGTTCACGAGTCTTGCTTTAGCGCCGCATAATTTTTCCTCCTCTCTTCTGTTGCGGAGCTCCGACTTTTCATGCAGTTCTTAGCTCGTGTTTATCACATGAGCTAGTCAACCCGGCTGCAAATGCAAACTTATATTCGTGTTGTGACGTTTTGGGGTGAAGGATAGGAATTGATTCACAAGCTGTGAGTCAGATGGTTTTTTTTTTTCTTTGCTTTCCCCCCAATTTGGTGTTATGGTATTAGGCAACGTTGAAACAATCCGGTTAAATGTGCAAAATATAAGGCGCAATTGTAGAAAATAACAGCAAAACTTGGAGGCAGGATTTATATGTGTATGTTGGGATAACTTGAATCGTGCTGCAGCAGATGTAAAAGTGCCGGAAAATAATTTAAAGGAAAGAGTGACAACCCTAATTTTATACAATTAATACAATTCACATTACTGCATGTCTATCCGTGTTGCGATGCGTTTCTCTTTCTGTGTTGTGACAACGTATTATGGAATAGATTGCCGTTCTCTCGACACCCCGCAACAAAGTCGAACAGCACCACAAAATGGTGAACCCACCCTATCAGTTTTACTGTCCATAGTTTGTGGTGGAAAAGGGAGCGATCCCCAAAAGAAACTTTTCACGAGTTTTCTCGCTAGTTTGTAGTATGGGAGTTGTGTGACGAGGGCCTGATCTCGCTCAAGTGATCTCTTCCTTCCTCCTTCCCTCAGGCTTCCTCTTCTTCCTTGCCACCCTCGTCTTCCTCCAGTCTGCTTAGCCTTCACTTCTCGTCTCGATTTAGCCCTGCAGCCTTGGCGGCGGTGCGCGGGGGGGCACGTTTTGTCATTGCAATCTCCGGCTGCCTCCTCTTTGATCCGCGCGCATCGCTCACTCGCCTCGCCTCTTAACGCCACCATTTTTTCCGTTTTCCAACCCTCCCTTCTGTCTCTCTGTGCAGTCTCGCTGCTGTCAGAACATATTACTCTACTTTGACGATGCTTCCCAGTGGCCGGCTGTGTACAAGAGGCCCGAAAAGGTGAGCCCCCTCTGACACCGCCATTCAATAATCACTTATTGGAATGAAAGATAAAAGCATGTGGATACGATGGAACACAGGTCAAAAGTCGCACACAATTTAGAGAAAAATAGGCCTCAAATTGTCCCCATGTATGCAGTTTGTCAAGAATGTTCAAGGGCTCAACTGTTTTACCACGACTACTTTTTATTTTCCAGAGCTTAACTTTTTTTTTTTTAAATGCCTGTGTGAAAGTTGGAATATATGCAATTAATTAATATGAATAATAAATACAATTTCCTCAACTTGATTTAATTTCGTCATGTAAAATACAATCATAATTAGTTTTCTTATTTTTAAAATCCAAAGTCTCTGGACCTTTTTTTTTTTTTCCTTCAATTGTCATATTCTTTGTTTCCCCTCTGGCAAGTCACAATAACATGCAGCACAGATTTCAAGTAAAGCTGTTCCCTCTCGCCAGCGTTGACATTTTTCAATTATAGCCGCTTATATCATATTGATCCACGCCTGTGATGTGGAGGCATTTTATCCTTTTTTTTTTTTTTTCTTTCCTGCGACCAAATCAATAATGCTATTAATACAGACTGCAACACATCATCGGCTGGCCTCATAAAACATTGTCATATTGCTGCTGTGCAACATGAGTGGGCATGCTCATAAAGTGTAAAGAGATGATTAAAAAGACAATTAATATGACAACAAGCGTGTGTGTGTGGGTGGGTACCATAAAAACAGTATAATTTGTCTTCCAGTGTAATGTAATCATCAAGTTTCTGCCATCACATGTATAAAATCCATATCATGAGGGCGGGAAGATACAATGAATATGTATTACAGTTTCCCCGCTATGTCACCGTTCATCGTACCACTGTACTGTCATGCTGACGGGCGGATGTGATGATGCAAATGCTGATGAATCTTTTGTTGACTCATCTGCGTCAGAACTGCTACCAGAAGGAGGCGGTGCTGAGGCCCGAGAACAACCAGGTCATCAACCTCACCACCCGCTACACTTGGTCGGGATGTGTGGTAAGACACCCACGCACGTTGACGTTATATTTTGTGGGCCTCCTGTTATGTATTCTAAATGGCGTCGTTTCAATTCACTAGCCAAAAAAGTGTGTGTGTGTGTGTGTGTGTGTGTGTGTGTGTGTGTGTGTGTGTGTGTGTGTATGTGTGTGTGTGTGTGTATACCCTACTAACATCAAGCAATGCAGCGGGAAAGTAGCATTCCAAGTACGTTGCCTCCATGTCAGCCATTTTTTTCCCCCAAAAAAGCATTTATCTTACTCCAATAACCAGCAGATAGTAATTATTATTTTTTTATCACATTGGGAAATGTATCCAGCGTGACAGATCTTTGTGGCGCGTGTGCCACATTTCAGACTATTTTTGATTGTGAAATATGTTCGCATCATCCCACTTTCACCTTCCCGCGATGAAATCAGCATAAGTCCCATCTGGCTCATGACAGTGTTCTCTCTCGCTTTCTCCGCCATCCCTGGCAGGTGGAGGGCGACGATGGCGAGGAGGTGCTGAGCTGCGTTGGCGGCCGCAGTTTCCGCTCAGTGAGGGAGAGGTGGTGGTACATCGCACTCAGCAAATGCGGGGTAAGTGGTCTTCCCCTGCGGCACCCCATGTTTGATTACGCATAAACAAGTTCTCAAATTGTCAGCGTATCCTTACTGCGGTGGTTCCTTGATTTCGGAATTTAATTTGCCGGTGAAACAGTTGTAAATCAAAACGCGAATCTCAAGTTGTTTTTCCACATTGAAATGAGTGCAAATGCTGTGCTTGCCACCAGGGGGCAGTATAACGGTGCAGCTATAGAGTACTGTATAGATGAGGAAGAAGCCCAAGCGACAGTCACACATTAGTCAAAAATGTTTATAGTTTTTCAGGGAGTCGCTTTGAGTTTTTTATTATTTGTTGAGAAGTTTTATATGTTAAACCGTTAAAGTCATTTCAAATGTACAACATGTATTAAACCTAACATATTGTTCAAACTTAACATGGCATGCATCAAATATTCCTTTGAATACTGAATTTGAATGTTTTTTTTTTTTACACCTGGAAAATTTGATTCATTGTCGTCGCCGTTGGATGACACCGTCACTTTTTTCCTGCAGCGTTGCTCCGTTTTGTTGTTGCTGCTCAGATAGAATGTATCTTTCGGCGGAAAGTTCTCAAAATGATTTGGCATTGGACCACAAATAATATTCCAAGTATTGTATCCTGATGTTTTTTTTTTTTTTTTTTTTGGTTTTTTTTTTGGGTGCACAGAACACTGGGAGCAGTGTTCTTCAGCTCGTGCTCAAATTTAGCATGTTTGAAGCGGTCCGTGATCTCCACGTGGACCAAAAATGTTATCTCTTGCTTCTATTTTGATGAAGATGTGCCATTCCCACACCCTCGTAGTTTCTAAGTCGGTTCAAAAGTTAGTCAACCAAATCATTTTAGCTGACTTTCACCAACTTTTATGGAATATGTTCATCTGCAGTATCATCAAAAACTGGATGATGCCCAGTGGGTGGGCATTTGGCGTTGTCCTCTATTTCTCTTTTTTCGTCAGGGCATCAAGAAATCATAGCTCAAACCCACGAGTCGCACAAGTGAACCAGTTTGGCAATTTGAATAATATGCTCTGCAGTGTCTATTTATGGAGTAAGCAACGGCGAGGCAAAAAAATACAGCCGGCGCACCTCCCCCGAGGAGGCCCATGTGATTCACTGCATGTTTCCAGGACGATTTTTGTGCTGGCTCGATGTGGAGTTTCAATCCACGTCGGCTTAAATTTAGCCTCGCCGCGTCTGTGTTTTTGCACAACACATCATTTGGAACTGGGTCAAACCTCCTTATAATAATGTTCTTGAACTCTGGCCGTCACCAACTCGGAAACTCGCAGGTTGCAAGTTTGCTGTTATTCGAATGCAACCCGCGCGAGCTTAAAAGACCGAATGGCGGGCGACGCCGCAGCAGAGCAGGCGTCACCCAGCGTGTTGCATTTTTAGCAGGATTCGTAATGGATTCAAGACATTAGCAAGACAAGGATAGCGGTATTTCGGTTCCGTGGCTATCAACACAAAAATGACGACGGCGACTGTTCAAGGAAATACGCGTCATCCCGTGATGGGATGTTCGTCTCAGCCAGGAAGTGTCAGATGCTCAGGACGTTGTGAGCAGGCGATTCCTGCCGCGTCTTCTATATGAAGTCAATTGTCCAGATTGAATGGGGAAAACATATTTGTGGTTTGGGTTTCAAATACAGTAGTGCCTTGAAATAGGAGTCTCATTTGCTCCGTGACCACTCAAAACACTCGTATTCCGAAATCATTCCACAAAGATGGAAATGTCAATCTACTGCCGCGTCCTACTCCAAAGAGCACTTCTTTGTTCTTTAAAAAGGAGAAATGGTACTCTCCAATATTGTAAGAACATAATTAAAGAGAATGTAAAGCTTTCAACAGTTTGTGGCTCATGATGTAATGCTGCAACCCAATTTGTTATGGCCACTGGCAGCCAGTACTGTAGGTTAGTCATGTCGATGCAAATGAAGGAGACTCGACTTCTTACTCTGTAAGTTTCTGTAATTATTGTCAATTTTTGTAGAGGATAAAGAATATGTGCCCGTGAATATTGTATTGTCAGTCTACATGTGCTGTTCCACTATTTGTTTTCAAATGTTCACTGCTTAAAAGATTAACACGTAACTATTAATGCTAACTGTTACCACGGCAATAGCGAGTGGGCTGTTTTTAAGGCCACCTCATTGAGTTTTTTTTTTTTTTTAATTACGTACCGTGTGTCATACGCTTCATTTTAGGTTTTGTTTGACCGTACAAGTTCAAGTGGGAGTCGCAGTCAATAACTTGTAGCCTCCTATTTGATGAGTTGTTTATTTTTAGCCAAACTGCTGCTTATTTTCAGTTTGAGTCGCCTGCCAGTATGCCGGCAGTGCTCTTATCTTAAGCTTGCACTCTCAAGTCAAAGAAAAAAAAAAAATCAACTGAATGACTGCTCGTATCTTGAAAAACAACGCCAGTCCCGGCACTTTTCTGACACACCCCTCGGCAAATAATTTTCGGAGCAAATTATTACAATTGGACCATTTCCCGCAGCAAACCTTATGATGCCATCGCGTGATTGTCAATCACCCGCGGCAGAGCACGGAGCGCTCCCGTTTCCAAGCGGGGCTGTGGGTTTGATTCCAGCTCGTGCGCTTTGGCCTGCTTGTCATTCCGTCGGCGTTTGCGAGTCTCCTTGTTTGTTTTGGTGCAGATGGAGGCAGTGATGTGATGAGAATGGATGCTTCCAGCAGAGCGGCGTTCAGTGTCACGCCGGGCTCGCCTAATGGACACACCGCTTAACGCTCGTGGACTCACAATTTAAAAGATACACTCCCACCCCGCCGGCCAGAGTCCCCATATTCTTTTGCCTTAACATACATAAATAAATAATTAAATAATATCTCACTGTCGCTCACGATTCTTCGGCCATTCTCTTCCGAACCTAAACTGTCAACAGCATCTTAACACTGCCCCTTATTTACTCGGCAACAGCGTTTCCTCTCGTTGTTTGTTCTTCCAAGTTGCGTGCGCGGCTCCATTAGCGACGGGAAGATGGATGATTGCAGCAAAACGCTCCAACGGGGCCGCTGATCATCAGTTAACTTTCCGCTTGATGGACGACGACGGCGGCAGCGGCTGGCCGTCAGTCCATCAAGTGCCGGATGATGACATCGTTAGAAGTCCGACTCAAAGTTGGCTTTGAGGTTCTGATGAAATCGAGCAAGTTTGTGTTTATGCGGGCCAGCTGACGGATGCGTTTGATTGGCTGTCATCAACCGGCCGCGGCAAATTGTCTGCTTGGCAATTTGTTTGTTTTTTTTTTCCAGCAGAAAAGGAAGCCCATTTGAGAGGAGGAGGCACTCAACTTGAAACCCAACGCTGAGTTGAAACTTGAATTCCGTCTTGAAACCATATTTTCAAAAGTCTACTCAGCGACGAATTGGGCCACGCCTATTAGTTGAGGAAATACATACCCGTAGTCAATTTCCTACGGGAACTGATTTGAAGCCCCATCACTGCTTTGAAACCTTAATTTGAAACCCTAACCCTCCATGGAAATCATAACCCAGCCTTGAAACCCAAATCTAAAAACAATAACTTGAGATCTGAACTATGGCATCAATGCCGAATTTAAAGCCGTAACTCTGGTTTCAAACCCAGTTTTGAAACCCAAGTAATTGCGGCGCAGATATGATTTGAGGAAATGAAAGTTCCCGTAAGATCAAATTCAAAATGTTTCCTTTCAATTGAAATCAGACCTTGAAACCCTAACCCCAACATCAAACCCTAAAAATGATCCTGCCTTGGAACCCCGATTCAAACGCCAAACCCTAATTTCATGAACATGACATTGAAACCTTTACTCAAACTTGGAACCTTCCCGCTGGGTTGAACCCCCCTTTCAACCCTAATTTGAAACACTCTCTTGATACCTTAACCCCGAAACCCTAACCGCATTTTACACCTCTAACTGGAAACCTGAATCATAATTTCAAACACTAGATGAGTTAGTATTTGAAACCCTAACCCTTGCCTTAAACTCAACCTCTGCCCTGAAGCCCTCAAATCTTCCTTACCGGATTAACATCATAATCCCAACCTGAAACCCCGACCCTGCCTTGAGACATTCATTTAAAAACCCTACACCTAATTTCAAACAATTTGAAACCTTAACCATGTCTGGAAGCAAGAATTTGCAACACTAAATGTAATTTGGAACACCAGATTGAAACCTAAATTAACACTGTAACCTCAAATTACAACTTCAAAGTTTCAATTGAATCTCTGTCCCTTCCTCGGAGTCCAATTTTAAACACGAGATTGAAACCGTAACCCGAACTGGAAAGCCTTCCCCTAGTTTCAAACACGTTAAAACCTTTACCCTGTCTAATGGGCTTCGTTTGAGGCAGTGGAGTGGTAAAATTTCACACTCGAGTGTGACTCGAGCTCGCCAGTGGGCAAAGGCCTTCACGGCAACCTCGCCATCATCTGCTGAAGTGTGGATTTATTCCAACAAGAGTAGAGGAGGGGCCTGCAGTGAAGCTCCGCCTCCTCCACTTTTTTTCCCCCCCTTCCTCAATCTTTCCATCGTCATGACATCAGTGGAAACGGTTGCCGTGGTTTTGACCCATGTCATCTTCCCACGTCCTGTCTTCACGTCTCCCTTTACCTGGCAGCGGTCTTTTCTTGTCTTCTCCGCTACCTTCCTCATGACATGAAAATATAAACATAAAAAAAACATGGTGCTGTCACGCGGAGCTCTTGAAGGCGCGGTGGTTGCCTCATCTTCTCGGCGCCAGGAATTCTCACCTCTAAAATTAGAATTTGAATCCGGTGTGACAAAACCTGACACGTTTGGCGATGAATCGGAGAGCCCGGGGGTCTGCCTCGCTGATCGGGACATTTTTCTTTTTGATGTTGTATCTCTGCTTGCTGAAACTCATGGGAAGGGGGTGTGTGTGTGTGAGGGGGGGGGGGGTCGGTTGGGGAGGGCTGCCGGAGGAAACGTGTTTTTTGTTAGTTTTTTTTCCCCCAAAAGACGGTCCTTCCTTGAAACAGACAACGTCTTCTCTAATACAATATTCCTCTCATAAAATAAACAATTATTACTGTAACCCTAATTTAAAACTCTCGATTGACAATTTATCCCTCCTTTTGAGGACAACCCTTGTTTGAAACGGTTTCAAACTGTCACGCTGGCCTTAAAATCGTCATCAAAAAGACTAACTTGAAACCTGAATCCTGATTTGGAAACTTTTCTTTGAAGTGAAGTCGGTGAGTCTGCATGCGAGTTTCTGGGTGTGAGCAGTGGCAGACGGCAGCTTCTGCGTTCCTGCTTTTCGTGTCGCCTCCAATGAAGACCATAAAATTGCGTTTTAATAAGGTCATGTAAAACCCCATAAAAAAAAAAAAAAATGGGTAAGGCGTCTGAAGTCGAGTAAATAAAGCCTCCTGGCTTTTTAACAAGGTGCTTGTGAAATGTGGCTGTCTGGGCATCCCACAGGGCGACGGCCTTCAGTTGGAGTACGAGATGAAACTGACCAACGGGCAGTCTTTCTGGACGCAGCACTTCTCCGCCGATGAATTCGGTAAGAATGCTGGAAACTACTAGCCTTATTGCAATGGATCGGCTACTCGTCAAAAAGACTGATCCCAACCACTGATACATAAAGAACCCGATATACAAAGCGTCTTTTATACTTGTATGTGCCAATATTGTATTATAGTTTCTCACCGTGGTTCAGGAAAACATCCGCAAACAATTTTCAGCCTCAACTGGATTTATTGATCTCTGTGATTAATTATAAATAAACAGTCAAAGGGAAAGAAAAATGTTTTTTTTTTCTCGTAATCTGAGCAAACTCCATCTCGGTATCAGTCAGTACTCTCGTGAAGACTCCTACAGGTATCGGCCTGGGGGAAAAAAAAAGTGGCATCCAACATGTCTAGTAGGGAGAGAGAAACAATTACGTGAGAAATTGCCGACTTAAGCGCGGCCAATAAAGCAGAGTGAAGTTGACAAATGAGCGTAACGGATGGATTAATGATGACTGACGAAGTGAGAGGAGCGGGCGCTATCGACCGCGTTGGCGTGTTCTTCCCACATCGCCGCTTCTATTTGTGGTCCTCAGGGATCCTGGAGACGGACATCACCTTCCTGGTCATCTTCTCCGCCGTGTTCCTGCTCTCCTGCTACTTTGCCTGTAAGTACCTTTTAAAGTCCGCCACAGCGTCCCCCCCCCTCCCCCGATTATAAAACCGCCATGTTTTCTTGATGGGATAAGAGTAGCTTCTCATGTTCCTCGACTCCCCCCACCCTCCCTTCTAGGCTTTGGAGTCATGAAATTTGGCAGTTTTGCTATTTTACACCCGATAATGGGAACAGGCTTGTTTTCATATCAGTTCACTTTAAATTTTCAGTGCCAGCGGCCTCACGGGATGCAGCCATTTGAAGCACGGGTCTGGAATGGGGTCCCATCTTCACTTCCGTGTTTGCCGTTTCCCTTCGCAATTGTTTCCTAGAGTAGAGCATCACCCTCTGCCAAGGCGCAGCAATCACATTTTTTGGCCCGCTTTTGATGGCCATAAGCTGCCCCCCCCTCCCCCCCGCCCTCATTTTCAAACACATTTGAAAAAGCTCCAGGGAGCCACTAGGGTGGCGCTAATGAGCCACAGGTTGCAGACCTTCGCTATAAGCCAAGGAAAAAGATGTTTTGGTCATCTTTGATGGAAGTAACACAATACTTTTTAAAGTGGACCTCCTGCGGCCCATTTCGAGGGGGAAACGGAGCAATGGTGTCAAGTTTGATCAATATCTGGTGTTAATCTCGAGTTTGCCAAAATAGTCCCTCTAGTTAGTTTGGATGCACGGCGCCAGGTTAGGAACAGATGTGACATTAAGTTGTAGACCGGGTCGTCCCCCCTTGCACTCATCAGTGCCTATCTGGCCAGCAACTTATGAGTTTTAGGTTTTTTTTTTTTTGGTTTTTTTTTTTTTACACTGCTGCTTGAGAGAAGTGGATCTTTGTGAGATTTATTGCAGAAAATCAGCCTGTGATTCGGACATGTTTTAATGAAAAAAAACAACAACAAAAAAAAAAAAAAA